>NC_142587.1:63631060-63934090 GCF_965207765.1 Zootoca vivipara | reverse complement strand
GTGCACTAGTTAACTATTCACATCAAAATGGATGACAAATCTCACAACACACAAGCTTAAACTGGTTTGAACATTTTCCCAGACTTTTCTAAAAGGCTACTGAAGAAACTAGAGTTAAATAGTAGCTAGTTATATAAAAAATCTTTTTAAGTTGCCATACTAAAAGAACAGCCATCGTTAGAAACAAGGAGACTGGGTACTACATTAGAACTACAGCAAATATTCACTAGCAAGGCAGGCAGATCTAAAAATACAAAGGTGGTGAGACATATATTGTGGCAGGTGGCAACAGATCATGGGAATAAGCAAACCAATATGCCAAAAAATTAAATTAAATTGTGAGCAAAGACCAGATCCAGAGAAGACTGGACTGTAAGAGAAAAGCGAAAGAAGAGGAAAGAAAGTTAAGCACCAGAAACCTGACTAAATTAATATAGTCAAAATAATTTGTTGCCTTTCCTAAACACACTATAGCCATAATCCAGGCAAGAAAGTATTTCAATTTTTTAGATATTCCTCTATGTAACAAGCAATCTAGGATTTCCCCAGCTCTGCTCATAATTAGCAATAGCAGAAAGAACGCCCTTCAACATTTACGATTGCAAGATTTCACCTGTTGAAACTAAATCACTGATGTTTACAGAAAAGCATTTAACAATGGAATTTGACAGTGAAGAATTCAATATTGCATTCTTTACAATTTAGCTGATGCTAGAGTTAAAACATATGCCAGAGGTTAGGGTAACAGTATAGATGTGAAAGTATTATTAAGAAGTGCTGCAAAAGAAATCCATTTGTCATATCCTATTTCTTAAAGACATTTGCACCAGTCAAGCCTCAGAAATAGTAGGCAGGTGGGAAAGATTACTTCAGCAGCTACTGCTCCACCAACAATGCAGAATATTTTCCTGCTGCATCATGCATGCAGTTATTTGCATAACAGGGAGTCATATCCCTGGATATTCCCCAGTATACAGCAGTTCTCCAACATGAGAGCAAGGTTAATTTGAAGCTAATTAATTCCATTTCCTACACAATTTCAGCTTCTTGATGATTACAACCTTGAAGAGTAATGAAGTAATCAATAGTTGTTGTTTCTTTTTTAAAAAAATTAGTACATATGTGCCATCAACTCTTTTTGAAAATACTTGCATTATAAATATGAAGGCTAAAAACCTCCGCAGTGCCACAGCACACAGCACGATTTCTTTTTAGAGTCCATTTGGCATCTTTCAGAAATGCTTTCTTCCATATCTGTCTGCTAAGAATTTGTACATAATAAGCATTAGTACATAATAGTATACAATGTTTAAAAACAGCAGCAACAATGAGCTGGTTTCACAAGGCTATACTGGAGCCTTTGTAAGTTAAAAGATGTTGGATATATGTAAGGTATAGTCAGAAGTTCAAAGAATTGTAGAGCTGGAAGGGACCATGAGGGTCATCTAGTCCAAACTCCTCCAATGCAGGAAACTTTTGCCCAATGTGGGGCTCGAACCCAGAACCCCGAGATTAAAAGTCTGATTTTAAAACCGTGCCCATAGAAGGGTTATACTCCATGGGTTCATATTTGGAAGCAAAATAAATTTAATGCATCTTTTGTTGTATCATTAAAGAGTGTATTGTTAAATATGCTAATCATGCTTCAAAACAAGATAAACATTTCATCCCATTGCCTAGGACAGCTTTCCCAACCTGGGTGCCCTCCAGATGTTTTGGAGTACAGCTCCCATCAGTCCCAGCCAGTGTGCAATATGTCAGACTGTCAAGAGTTTTTCATAACCACAAGATATAATAGCAACCTTTAGTTTAAGATGATACAAATTCATGGAAGACAGACCCATCAATTTCTATTAGTCACAACAGTGAAACTGAACCTCCATGACAGAGGTAGTATACCTGTAAATGTCAAGTGCTAGGGACAAGCAACAGAAGAGGCTATTACTCTGATGATCTGCTTGTCAACATCCAAACACATGTTGTTGACAATTGCTAAGAACAAAATACTGTACTAGATTAACTGGAACTTGATCTGATCCAGTAAGTTAATTTCAATGATCTGCACCACACCACAAAAACACAAGGAATGGATTAGTGATGAAATAGGCAAAATCCACTATCTGCAAGTTAATTTGGCTAGTGGATGTTCAAATAAATTTTCTCTATATTTTTATAGAGACTGTCATTTCCTCCTCCTTTCTTTCACAAGCAGCATAAGGCTTAATTTGTAACGATGACACTAAAATACTGCTACACTAAAATCTAAAGTACACATAGCAAACTGAAGCATAGATTGAAAGCACCAGGTGCAGTGCTAAGGTCACATCCTGATGAGTTTCTAGAATCTAGATTCATTCTTACTAGCATTTTAACAGATATCAAGGCCAGTCAGCATTAAAATTATCAGCATTTCAAAATGTGTGTGTGTGTGTGTGTGTGTGTGTTTCTTAGAACTGATAAACCCTTTAAATTCAGCTACTGTTGTTCACACTAAGATGAATGTGTCATTTGCTAGGATTCCTCCATACAGCATTGTTTAAAATGGCATATATGGAGGGAAAAGCTGTGTATCTTGAAGCAAAAATCACATTAAATTTTACATTTCTAAGGTACCGTAGTCTAAATCCTTAGATTATGATTTTTTTAAAATTCTAAGGCCCAAAGATAAAGGATAAAATTTGCAAAACCTTAAAAACATATTTGCAAAATATGTTTTTAAATGAAGCCTATACTTTAATTTAAAAGCATATTTTTCAACTGCCAGAACATTAGTAGCCATATGCAACACTTCTTGGAATGGTATCAGCAGTAGTATTAGCAGTGCTTGCTTCCTATTAAACATTGAACAGTGTGGCTTTTTATCAACTACACCCACACAAATATACCAAACTTAGAATGATCTGGTCAGGCCAGGAAGTTATGGCAGAAGACTCTCACCCCTATGCAGTTTTACATAAACAGATACATGAAATGAAGTTCCTATTTCTTTCCAAAATCAAATGCTTTTTAAGATTGAAATATCAGAAGCTTCTGCATTAAACGACACTGAAACTGAAGAGCAACTCCATTCTATCCAAAAATAAAGAAAAAGATTTTCCTGAACACAGAAAAAAATGAAGAACGGAGGAGGAACTTGCCACTGCATCGCTGGTAGTCCTCAGCCTTTCAAAGAAATGCCTCCCTTAAGTCTTGCATATGCGATTAAGCCACTGCATAGTCAACCCAACAACCACTATTTCCATATAAAACGCTTGCAAGAGTCAGTTGAACTGGTACCCACCTAGAATGTAGTCGCTGCAGTCCAGCATTGCTGTGCAGTCCTCTGCAGCTTAAGATAGTCCAAGGAAAGGGGGGGGGGAGAGATAATTTCTAAAATAAAAAACCTACACTACTACTCTTAACAGAAGAAAGGGAGGGGTGGGGATAGGAAATACAACTTCAGTTACACCATAGCAATCTTCAACTGAACAGAGAAACTTCAGTTGCTCTGTAGAGTTTTAGTCTCTCCTACTAGCTGTGTCTGACATTGTCAAGGCGACTGAAGCATGAAAAGTTCCCCTTTTTTTAATAAAATAGAAACAAAGATTGCAGCTGGCAGTTTCCATAATGAAGCTTAATCAGTATGCGCCTGATTAGGGCCTTATGCAAATCTCCCCTCGTTAAGCACAGCAGCCAGCACTTTGAAGTCCATGAACAATTCATTTGCAGAGTACACTGAAAGCGCTCCCTGCATAATTTAAATCATGATATAAATATTTATCAGCTCATTTGCATATTAATTGGCAGTGCATGAAGGGAAAAATTATCTCCCAAGTGCCAGCATAATAATTAGGGAACAAAATGAAATTTCTTCCAATAGCTTTGCTTCTCAGACCTAACTTGAGCACAGTACCATGGGGAAGTAGGGAGGGGAAAGAGGCAAGACAAAATTCTGTTAAAATGCCACTGAAATGACATATACAAATTAGAAACAATTCTACAGACTTAAGCACCTTTAATCTTATTCCTGCTGGCAACAATGACTTCGGTAATAAAGGAGATTTGGAAAAGCTTTCTACAGAATCCAAATAATCCCAAGAAAACAATTAGCAAGGTAGGAGCTGAACACAAACCTGTCTTAACTACTACTTGCACATTTATGTGCTCTTTTCCAAATGTGTTATGTTATAATTTAACAGTCTCTCACACATAATTGTATACAAGGAGAAGCCACGTAACTTTAGGCAGCATATAGGAAGCAATTAATGTTTGCTGTTTTGCAAAGGTAGTCCAACACTGGTAGATGTAACACGTAATATTTGACCATTCTCACTCCCTGTACATCTAATAAAGTTGCTGTCATCTAAAACTGCTGGCTCCTAATTTACAGTATATGTATCTGTGTATGTACATAACATTAATTCCTAAATAAATAGTCTGATTTATTTATTATTGTATTTCTAAATAAACAGTCTTCCTAAATAAATAGTCTTTATCGTAAACTTTATTTTACAACTGTACTTCTTGAATCATCAAGGCTACTCAGAAACTCTTTTACAAAGATTGTATAACAGTAATTTGAGGCTGTGATTAGGAAGTAAATGTCAGAAGGGAAATTAATGGTCATATGAAGACTTCTCCCCCACAAAAGGGCACAACAAAATGATGAGATAAAACTCCTCTAAAGCTATCTGCTGCAATTTTTAAAAGCATGGATCATTCAAAAGCAGAACAAGGGACTGGAATGTTACACATTGCATAATCTAGTGGCTCTTCAGAAATCAAAAGAGCAGTTGATTGTTGGTACTTACTGGCTACTGGTGTGAAACAAAGTTACTTTTTCCAAAAGATTTTTTTAATGTTTTCTCATCCATGGTGAAAAATCATTGCATCTAGAAAGTAAGTTGTAACAGCTGCATTTCATAGATTCTAAAATACATTTTAACTAGAAGGCAGCAGAAAAAGAATTGTCTGCTAGCTCAAATCCAGCACACACCCAAAATTTTATTGATTCTTATCGCCCATTACAATTTCTAAATCACAATGCCGGAGATATAGCAAAACTCATAGCCAGCAGAATACCCAGAGGTGATATAGCACAGTGGTCCTCAACCCCCGGGCCATGGACCAGTACATGGACCGTGGATCAATTGGTACTGGGCCGCCCAAGGAACATTTAAATACAATTAAATTAAAATTATTAAATCAAAACAATCTAAATAAAATATAAACAATCAACGTCCCCCCCTCAGCGGGCCGCGGTAAAATTATCAAACATCGACTGGTCCATGGCAATAAAAAGGTTGGGGAGCACTGATATAGCAGACCTGTCAAAGTCTAGACCAGGCATCGGCAACCTCCGGCCCACAAGCCGCCCGGTCACTGAGGCTCCCGCTTGGCAAGCCCCCCCGTGCACTGTGCTAAACTGGCACAGCGCAGTGCGGGGACTCGCTGAACGGCACCAGAAATTGCGTCTGTGCCTGCGCAGCAGCCGAAAATCACTTCTGCGCAGGTGCGATTTCCGGCATCTGTGCAGCCGAAGCGATTTCTGGCGCTGTGGACATGGGCAGCGCGGCATTGGAAATCGCTTCTGCACATGTCCAGCCCACGGATGATAGTCCGTGGGAATGCTCATGGCCGACAGCCAGAAAACATTGCTGGCGCCTGGTCTAGACTCAAAAAATCCTGTGGCTTTCTAGTTCACAATTCGCAGGGCCTACAAACTATGCTCCACACGGGTTGCAGGATTCCGTTCATTACATGGGCCACTCTTTAACTGAAAAGAGGGTATTTAATTGATTAAATACCACATAGTATGAGCACAAGTAATTGAGAAAAGCCATGGGTGCCTGTCACCACTTTGAGACATCAACTCTTCTCTCGATACAAGAAGGAATGCATCTTTCAAAATGGTGCTTGCTGCTACAAGTACAGTGGTGCCTCAACTTACGAAGGCGATCTATTCTGCGGAGCTCTTCGTAAGTCGAAGTCATCAGTTGTCCAAGCGCCCGTTTTGTGCATGCGCGAAGCGTGATTTTGCGCTTCTGCGCAGACTGCACACGCCGCTTCTGCACAGGCGCAGAACGCACGCACGGCTGAAAGAATTCCGGGCTTGTCGACTTCTTAAGTTGAAACCTTCGGAAGTCGAGTCATTCGGATGCCGAGGTACCACTGTATGTAGGTTGGGCTGCCTTCTTTAAAATGCTTAATTCATATGCATATTTAATCAATTAAAACTTATACCACCCAATACTTAATAGTTGTAATCAGTACTTTCTTTCTTTTGTTAAAGAAAAAAGTGGTGGTATGAAATTGTTACAGTAAGTGCCACACTGTTAACATTTGAGGGGGGGGAGGTGCCAGTACTGCATACCCTTGAGTACACCCTCCCACCCAAAAGCAATGGTTCTAATCTCTAAAACAACATCCCAAAGTGCTTCCTCAATGCACATTGTCA
Organism: Zootoca vivipara; assembly: GCF_965207765.1. NCBI lineage: Eukaryota > Metazoa > Chordata > Lepidosauria > Squamata > Lacertidae > Zootoca > Zootoca vivipara. The sequence continues at coordinate 63,927,654 of NC_142587.1, read as the reverse complement.
CCATAGCAGACATCCTCGTCAGCAGTCCGCTGACCTGCTTCACAACATCCTTACAAGACAATCCAGGTAGTACTACTACTGTTGAAACAATTTAAGAATATCTTACATTACTGTAGATTGGTTTATAGTGTTCTTTGTGTTTCATTGCAGATTGTTTATTCTTTTCAGTAATTTCTGCCTTATAGATTTGAGGCCAATGAGACCTGTCATAAAAATGTCTTCTAACATGTTATATAGCCTTTGAGAAAAGTTGCTTTTTGAGGACAGAGAGTGGTCTTCCAGGTTTTAATCTCCTTGAACTCTCCTGGTAACAAAATTAAAGTTCAACTTTTTGAGATAATGGTTTGAGGGTAAAAAACAAACAAACAAACAAGGGTGATAGAGAACAACCTTCCTTTATAACATTGGAGATTTTGAATAGTTCTGAGCTGAAGTGATTCATAGGAACCACCACAGAGAAGGTTGTATAAAGCAGTGTTTCTCAACCTTTTTTGGGCCACGGCACACTTGTTCCGTGAAAAAAACCACGAGGCACACCACCATTAAAAAAGTTTTAAAAATTAACTCTTTGCCGCCCTATATCATAATTATGACTGTAAGAAACACTTGCCAAATATTGATTTCCGGCGGGTCAAGCTCATTGCGGCCACGGGCAGGGCGGGAGAAAGCGAGGCAAAGATGGGGGTGTGGGATAAAAGGAAGGAGGGGAGAGGGGAGCGCTTAGTGTTGGGAGAATGGCAGCTGGGCTGGAAGAGCGGCGGCGGCGCCTGTGCGCGCTCCCTCCTCGCGCGCTCTAGCTCTCCGCTGCCGGGTTGGCGCCTCGCAGTTCGCGAGCCGCTACCTGCGCGCGCCCCCCCCCGCGCGCCTGCCTCGCCTTGCCGCGACTTGGCCAACTTTTCTGCCCACCAGCTCTCGCCTGCGCTCCTCCTTCCCCCCCTCCCACTCTCGGCGGCGGATCCCTTTACCTTGGGAGAGGAGGGAGCCTGGGTGCTGTACAGCGGCGCTGCTCTCTCTGGGGGGTTTTCAGCAGCCATAAAGCGGCGTGAGAGAGAAGCGGGCGGCTTTCCCTCGGTCTCCCTCCCAAAATTTATTTGCAAAAAAAAGGGGGGGAGGCTCTGGCCGGCTTCCTGCAGCTAGAGCGAAAGGGGACCACGATGCTGCAAAATCGCCCTTCTCACGTCACGGCACACCAGCCAGCTTCTCGCGGCACAGTAGTGTGCCGCGGAACAGCGGTTGAGAAACGCTGGTATAAAGTGCAATGACTTGAGAGAAAAGGGCGCCCATTCGAAACTTCTAAACACTCACACAAGAAAAGCCATTCAACACAATCAAATACTTTGTATGCGTCCAAAGCAAAAATACACACGGGGTTTCTGGACATCTATATCTAGAATTTCCTTGATTGGATCTGATATTTATCTCTCTTTTATAAATCTTGACTGGTCTGAGTCTGAAATAATATCATTGATGTGTTGTCATTAATTGCAGTAAATATTTCGCAATCAAGTTTCTAAACAAAAAGCTGATGTTATGAAGGAACATCATTCAAATCCTTCTATAGTGCTGGAATTACAATAATCCACGAATAGAACCAGGAATAAGGGATTTTGTATAATAAGTTGTTCTTGAATCTTTTTTTTTTTAAGCCCAACAATAATCACTTCCGAGACCATCAGATCCTGGAGATTTGTGGGCTTTAAAACTAGCTATTGCTTGTTTTATCTGTATTTTACTGTCCATTTATTTCCTATAGTCTGTCATGACAAAATATTACTGAAAGGCTTGTGGATGTTATTCATGAACTTTGGTCAAAAGGGAAGTATTGAACTTCCAGAGATTGGAATAAATCAGATGCAGATGTTTTTGGAACTGCATTAGCACAGGAGTGTGGTCTGATATTTTCCAGGAATCTTTAACATCCAGCACTACTGTGCTAGCCTGGGGTGTGGTAGGCAAGACATAATAAACCATAAAATATGAGGAATGACGGGCCAAAAAATGAGAGGCAAAATCAGAGGATCTGCAGTTCTTAAACCATCCTCAATACATGTTTCTCAACCGAAATGGCAAATGTGCAGACTGTTCTAAAGCTTTGGCTCCCTTGTTTGTTTGCAGGTGTTAGACAACACACACATATATTGGTGGAGGGGAGGCAACACCATCTTGTTTCCTGTCATCAGCTAAGATCATCTCTTGAAGAATTAAGCCATTGAGAGCCTGGAGCTCTTCAGATGAACAAGGATGTGTGAGCCCAATTTTTAAATTTGAAATGTGTGATTTGGATTTTCAGTTTGCCAATATTTTGACTTCTTGTTTCTGGAAAAATCTTCAGGAGCTTGGTTTTGGACCACTCCTGGCTTGCCCCTTTCCCGATCAAGTATTTTCGTGAAAATTCTACGTTAGTCAAACTGACAACTTTCACTTTCTTCAGAAATGCAAACAGTTTTGTTCCAATTGGAACAATGTTATAATTTCTGTGCCCCCCCACCTATTCTGCTAATCAAAGCTAGAAGCTTCACTGACACAAGCCCACAGTAATAGATACAGTACTTCGATGCAACTGCTTCCTAGCAATTCAGTACTACTTCAAACACTGTACAGTGGTACCTCTACTTACGAATTTAATGCGTTCCGAACACACATTTGTAAGTTGAAAAAATTTGTAAGTCGAATCCCATAGGAATGCATTGGGAGAAAAAATTCGTAAGTAGAAGCAACCCTATCTAAAAATTCGTAAGTAGAAAAAATCCTATCTAAACCGCATCCAAGATGGCGGACAGAGCTCCATTCGTAAGTAGAAACATTTGTAAGTAGAGTTATTCGTAAGTAGAGGTACCACTGTACTTTTCTAATAGTACACAGACACATGCACACCTAGCATACAGTTTCAGCCATCTTCATGCTTCCCTATATACAGTTCATAAAAATGAGCAAGTAAATGCCATTTCTGAAGCTCCCCTTATTGTTGCTCTCATATTTCTTCATCAGACCAAATCTGGAAGAAATCTACTTCGCAGCTAAACCACCTACTCAAAGATGTCTACTTTCTCAATCTTGGGCAATTCTATTCTTTCTTTGAACTCATAATCTTTCTAAGTAAACAGTCTTTGCTAAAAAAAGGGGGGGGGGAATCCATGTGAACGAATCACTTTTTATTTCTTAGGTAATGTGTCAAAGGAATGTATAAGGGAATTCACACTGTTGAATGTAAAGGGTTAATCGGCTATAACTATCTTGATTTACAGCTGTGAGCTGTGACAAACACAAAGTCTCAGAGGGAGCCTGCAGGTGGCTGCAGTGTTCAGTTAACTGCCACTTTACTTGGTGGCAGATAAGCTCTGAGACTGAGGTTTCTGTTTTTATAGACAGACACTATGGACTGAAAATCTGCAAGTTCTAACTGATTTAGTAAGTGGACATACTGTCTCAACCCACTGAACCAGAGTTGTGGCGTGATGAAGGAGGTGAATTTCACCCAAATTTGAAATGACTGGTGGGAGGGAGACCCTGTTTGGACATAAATGGGAAGTCTCCGGCAAATAGTGTGCCTTGAGAGTGGAAGAGAAGCAGCAGCAGCAGCAGACGACAACAACAACAACAGAAGATTCAAGATTCAGCTGAGAAGAAGCTGCAGCCAGGCGGAGGACTTTGAGGCTTAGGAATTCTGGGATACCTGGGACAAGCCAAGAGCTGAAATCATTGGCAGAAGCTGAGACCTGCTTGCATTCCAAGAGGCAACCTTCAAAAGAACTCTGAAGGCAAGAGTCAGTGGGGTTGCTCAGTGCCTGAAGCAAGAAAGGTTGCTATACCTAGGCAAAGACTTCAGCAGAACTCAAGCTTGAGAGACTCCAGAGAGAGGCAAAAGGGCATAGACAATGAAAAGGGTCTAGTTGATGAGTGCAAACTGGGTGAGAGTGCTTTAGGAAAATTTAGGTTTAAATACGGATGGAATAACTCAAAATATCTTCTTTTAAAAAAGAGTAATTTATTGTGTAATCATTATGAGTTAAAGGAACAGCAAGTAAGTAAAGTTCAATATACAGTAACCATACAAGCTAACATCACCATCGGTTCAGTGTTATTTTAAAATAAAATGTAATTTATTTAGTTTTACACATTACAGGGCAAGGGGCAGGAAGAAAATGGAGCAGACTCATGTCTATAGTAAATGATTTGTGGGAGTGGGGAGAAGGGTCTCTGTGTGTGTGTGTGTGTGTGTGTGTGTGTGTGTGTGTGTGTGAGAGAGAGAGAGAGAGAGAGAGAGAGAGAGAGAGAGAGAGAGAGAGAGAGAGAGAGTTTTTATGCTCTGGTATGGGGGGGAGAAAAGCGAAATTGAGGAAAGGCCAGGTGGAGTTGGAGTAGAGGTGGCATTTGGAGGAATGTGGGGTAGTAGCAGTAGTAGTAGCAGCAGTAATTTTATTAGTTATGCCCTGTCCATCTGGCTGAGCCTCCCCCAGCCACTCTAGGTGGCTTCCAGCAGAATATAAATACATCATAAAACGTCAAACTTTCCCGATACAGCCTTCAGATGTCTTCTAAAAGTTGTGTAATTCTTTATCGCCTTGACATCTGATGGGAGGGTGCTACCGAGAAGAAGGCCCTCTGCCTGGTTCCCTGTAGGAGGAGATGGTTAAGTTCTGTTGCATGAGCAGAAGTACATGATGCTCATACAAGACACCTCTAGCTTTTACCCTAATTGGTAAATAGCTTTTACCAATTTATAAATTGTCATCTAGCCATCACCTGTCATTATCCCTGTTATAACTTCAAAATAGGGTGGCTTACCATGTCATTTTTTATTTTAAACATGTAAAAAATATACAAAGTATCAGTGGTATAATTACAAATAGTATCTGTGAGGGACAGAAGCTATAGACAGCCCCCTCCCATCTTAAACACGAGCTCTTCGCCCAGCGGAAGTGGGAGCGGGGAGGGGGATGTTTCTAGTGGGGAATCAGGAAGTAGGAGCCAGGGCTCGGGCAAGGTAGCCGAGCCAAGGTGCCGCTTGGGAAAGGAAGGGGGAAGCAGGGAAACCACGGGAAGAAGACCGATCCCAGCGACCCCGGAATTGCGCAGGAAGCGACGTGGGCGGAGATTTAGTATCCCCAGGCTACTTTGCTGGAGGAAAACGCGGGAATCTCCATTCGGAGGTTCTGCACCCGACTGACAACATGTACATAGCACTGTTTCAGCACTGTAAATAGACTGCACTAAATAAAAGGATAAAAATGCAGAGCTGTGAGGAGTCGTTACTCTAGAGTAGCCACCAGCGCCACTGTGACAGTATCAAATCAAAGATGAACCCTTGTAACTTGTTGTTGTTTAGTCGTTCAGTCGTGTCCGACTCTTCGTGATCCCATGGACCAGAGCACGCCAGGCACTCTTGTCTTCCACTGCCTCCCGCAGTTTGGTCAGACTCATGTTGGTGGCTGCGAGAACACTATCCAGCCATCTCGTTCTCTGTCGTCCCCTTCTCCTTGTGCCCTCCATCTTTCTCAACATCAGGGTCTTTTGCAGGGAGTCTTCTCTTCTCATGAGGTGGCCAAAGTATTGGAGCCTCAGCTTCAGGATGTCCTTCCAGTGAGCACTCAGGGCTGATTTCCTTCAGGATGATTTCCTTGTTATTAGCAGTGCTTTCTAAGGCCCATTTGACTTCACTCTCCAGAATGTCTGGCTCAAGGTCAGCAACCACACTACCTGGGGTGTACGAGACCTCCATATCTTTCTTTTAACTATTCATAGCTAATTTATTTTATAAATTCAGTAAGGAGGAAATAGTTTACTTCAAAAGTCTCTGATTTATTTGCCAACTCAAAAAATACATGTCTCAATTAATTTGGTCATGTCAGCTATCTTTCAAATACTGTATTTACCAACCAGACCTTTAGAGACGAGACAAGTACTGTATATTGAAGACTAAGTACGGTAAGTACATTCCTCTATTCTCAGTGTCTCCCAAGATTATTGGTTCAAATGTCTCTATATTGCTAGAAAAGCGATCTAGCACAGGACTAGTCATGTTTAAACAGACTACCTAAGCATTCCACACTATATTCAGTAGGTGTGGGTGTCTATGGAATGTATATACACCCTGCTCTCTGCCCAGTTCCAATTTAATTAAGCTTTGCAGCACACCTATTGATTGACTTCCTAGGGTACTGAAGGGGGAAAGAACTATACAGGAAGCACTAAACACCCTCCTGGGATAAATTAAATGCATTAGCACCCATTAACACTAGGAACCCACAAGCTAAAAGGTTGCAAACAAGACTCCGTTTGCACTTCCCTTGCACTTTCTCACTGACCACCCATAGTGGGAAAATGAAAATTCCACTATGTTCAACAGTGACCTTCCCCTCTATTGACTTAGGAAAACTCTCCATGGCTTAACAAAAACTTTAACAGGAATCCAAACCTAGAAGTATGGTTCTGTTTGGGTCAATTTTTGCTTGTAGCCTTCACTTATTGTTAGATAGCTGCTCCTCGCTGTTTTTGTAATTTTTGAACTCAATTTTGCAAGGGATCCAAGGGATCTCATGATGGGAGGGGATTATGAATGGTACAAAAAGGGCTGACTCTGTCACATTTTCTGTCTTTTCTTGGTTCCTAAGTTTGCACATTAAAGTTGGTGTATTAATATTTCAAAAAGTTGGGACCCTACCCTGTTCAGACTGGGTACCTAGGGAATCTTCTTCTAGAGGAAGAAATTTGTTAGAGAAGGATTCTCAATGTGGCCAGAAGTAGGCACAATCCCAGTGAGTAGACTGCTCTGCTGGAAGCAAAAATATAAAATGTACAGCTATGTTTATTCCCATTTTTCTGACCAAAACATACATAAAAGCTATAGCCACAGATATCTGCTATTAAATTTGGCAACCACTCTCTGAAAGACACCACGATATATTGAAGTCAGTGTAGCATAGTGGTTAGAGTGCTTGTCTAGGACTGGGGAGATCCAGTTTTTTGTGAGGATAAAAAAAGAGGAGGGTCAATGTATGCTGCTCTGAGCTCAAAAGGTAGGTTATAAAGGAAATAAATAACATATAGGTTATGCAAACTTGCCCTTCAAAACAGGTGATTAGTTAATATTTTTAGAGATAACCCCAGATGAGGCTGCTAACCTACACTTAAAAAAAAAACCTTGCTCTTCTACCCCACAAGACTCTGGAGGCACCTCAAAATAAAAACAAAATACAGGCAACACCTGTTTTAGGTGCAACTGGTTTGTATGTGATCGTGCAAAGCGCCAAACCCTGAAGTGACCTGAAGACGTAATAAAAAAAATGTCACTAAATGGGCAGAGCAGGGTGTTTCAACTGCAAGCGATTTCACATATGTGCACAATGACCCAGAGCACAAGCCCCATGCAAATCAGTACTTGCTTGTCCAAAATAACATTTAATACAATCAAAAGAAAACAGCAATTTCAGAACAACAACAACAACATTCACAATCAGAATATACAACTATACATAATTTCAGTTGCAATTATGTAATTTGTAAAACAAATTTCAGTAGACTCTCTTGGAAGTGGGACAGGAAATCTTACTATTTCATGCTACTATTTAAGGGCATGTAGCTAACATGTTTTGATATAAAACGTGAATGTAGGAACTACATGTCCATCATACAGGTACACTCATCAGGGAGTCATGATTGGCAGCCATGACTGGCAGCCACTTCCTCTAAACTAGGGGGGGGGGGTCCTCTAGATGCTGTTGTATTCCAGCTCCCATCAGCCCCAGCCCACATAGCCACTGATCAGGAATAAGTTGTGGTCAAATGACATCTGGAGGGCCATTTGTTTCCCACTGCTGTTTTAGGCAATGTTCAACAGTAAACCTGGGTTTGCCTCTGCATAATCTGTGAAATGTCCTTGAGTAAACAATTTTAGTCAACTGTCTTTTATTTCCCAAGTGAAAACTGGGATCCCCACCTCCACCCCTAAAAATCAAGAGCACAAACTAACTGACTTCCAGTTTCATTGAGATGCAAGCTTCACAGAGAACTGAACTGGGATTAACAAGATTTCAGACATCTGTCTGTGCTACAGACTAAATTCACATAGTTTAAATCTGAAGATATACCTACCCTAATTTTAAATCACAAAAATGAATCAGCTCTGTGTTACTCTTGTAAATCTGCACTGAATCTAGCATATGATTGTATCTATTTCATTATTTGAATTTTAGAAGCTGTGAAGTCTCTTGAATTCTAAATCAAACTTTTTTGAAATAGCTCTTCAGTCCCCACTCCTTCCATCACATGGTTTGAAGTGGAAAAAATGAGATAAAATGACATGAATACTGTTACTTAGCAGTATGCTTTCTGCACTGCCAAGTAGTCACACTGGGAAGACACTAGTTGTATCCAGTTGAATTCCACTCAGAACAGATCTATTGAAATTAATGGACCTAAGTTAATCACGTACACTAATATGAATGAGTCTACTTTGAGTATATCTAACATTGCATATAATCCTATGCACAGCCAACTGAGTCCTGTTCTTTCTCCAGCTCCTCAGCACGAACAAGAACAACTCTTTAATCAGAATTCTTTCCCTGCTCTTGCTCTCCCTTCCTTGTTGCTGTGAGAATATGGCTGTCACATCCCAACTTCCCTAAAGCCAGAATAAGAATTTGCATATTATGCAAAACAGCTGTGCTAATCATGCAAATAAGGTGTGCTAAATTAGCATGCCTCGTTTGCATAATTCCCATCTGGTACTTCATCTCTGTTTTTACCAAATTCTAGAGGCAGAAAGGGGAGCTGTAATATAAGGTCTTCTTACTTGACCATTTGTAGCTGTCAGAAATGAGGTGCATTTTCTCCCCACAACCCTACCACTCCACTACAAGAGCACAGCCATGCTAGAAAACAAGTATAGGGTTTTCCCTTAGTGACCACACTTTAATAAAGTAGGGACAAAAATTACTGATGTTTAAGGTCCTATTCTCTCTCCAATTAACATTACATTCAATTTCAGAGATCAGGTAGAAGGGGTTCTGTTTCCCCCCCTAAGGAAATAGATTTCATCAGCAACTGCTTTTAGAAGGAAGAGAATTTTGACGAGGGAGTAGAGGGTGATGGCCTAGGCTGTCCAGGGTGCCGCTAAGATCCCACTGAAACAAACAGTTAGCAATCCCATAGATGCAGCCACTACCCTCTGCACTAGGAGACTACCAACCTGGCACACATGAAGGCCTTCTCTGGTGTCAGACAAGGACCCCAGACTCTGAGCTTTCATTTAATAATAATAAAAGAAGTCTCTAACGCTCTTAGACATAAAGTTATTAAGCAAAATGTGCAGGTATCAGTCTATGTAATTTCTGTGAAATGAGTCAGTCTGGCTGCTCCTGCCTATCAGAGTTTTTAGCCAGTGAAACAAAATATAAAAAAAATCCTTCCAGTAGCACCTTTGATCTTCAGATGTATCTGAAGAAGTGTGCATGCACACAGAAGCTCATACCAATAACTCTTGGGTTGAAGACTGGGATTTGGCACAGAAGAATGTTGTTGAATCTGGCAGGGATAAAAAATAGCTCCAGAGGGCCTATAACAAGGAAAACTTGCAGATCAGCAAGTGCACACACTCTAAAGTTTGTGAGAGTCCCATACTAGCGTTTGGTCTGATAATGCAGACCCATTCTTGAAATACTCTCCCAATAACCATCACAGAATAGACCATTCTGCACCATTTAAGGTTGGGTGTGGGTGTGTGAAAACAGAACTCTTAACTTTTCCTTGATTTGACTGGACTCTTATGCACTGCAAGTCATGAGACCCCATTATGCTCAAACAACTGTAGTGCTGAGATATACCAAATTATTTTTAAAAGGCGCAGTTAATATTCAATAATAGCCTTGAACTGGAACCCTGTGCTTCTCAAGTATCTCTCAATGTATTTAATTTGATTCACAGAAGCAATTACTCATACTAATAAAGAAGTGAAGTCTTTCTGGTACCTTTTCAAGAAGAACACCAGCTGCTTGCTAGAAAACTGCAGCACAAGAGCCCAGAAATAAAGCATATGCTTTGTATGCAAAAGGTCCAGGGTCAATCTCTAGCATTTCCAGATAACGCAAGAAAGAGATTTGCCTGAAACCCCAAGACAGCTGCAACCAATGAGGGTAGACCACAAACAGCTGGATGTACCACTGATCTGCCACAGTATAAAGGAAATCATATGTTCCTATGAGCAATACAGCAGGTACCTGCTTGTGAAGTGTCTCTTTTTATCACTTGTGATAGTTTTAAGAGTCAAAAATCTATGTATTTCCCTCCCCCAGTGTCCTAAGCAACTGTCTGGGAAAGGAACTAGTAAGACAGGAGGAGACTGTCAAGAGAAAAAAATGGATATGATTTCTATTAGAAGTAGGCAACGGAACACCTGCTGATGCAAGCACAATGATTTTTGTTAAAATTCACTCACACTAATGATATTGTAAGCAACAGCAGATACACCTGGGGAATGATGATGGCGGACTAGGTAAAGGTACCCCTGACCATTAGGTCCAGTCGCGGATGACTCTGGGGTTGTGGTGCTCATCTCGCTCTATAGGCCGAGGGAGCTGGTGTTTGTCCGCAGACAGCTTCCTGGTCATGTGGCCAGCATGACTAAGCTGCTTCTGGCGAACCAGAGCAGGACACGGAAAAGTCGTTTACCTTCCCACCGGAGCGGTACCTATTTATCTACTTGCACTTGACATGCTTTCGAACTGCTAGGTGGGCAGGAGCTGGGACCAAACAATGGGAGCTCACCTCGTCACGGGGATTCGAACCGCCAACCTTCCGATCGGCAAGCCCTAGGCTCTGTGGTTTAGACAACAGTGCCACCCACGTCCCTGGTGGACTAGGTAGTCAAGTGCAAAGAGGGAACTGGATGAACTTAGAACTGTAATTCTAAGGTCCACAATAATTTGTTTTAAATGTCATCATTTCCTAGTTGTGAATGTCCAACAAGTAGCTTTGGAGTCTTAATTAAAAGGGCTAGGTGGCATTTGCTGCTTAAGAATCTTCTTTTTGTTTTGTTCATATATATCTTTTTGGGTGCATATATCTTTTTTTGTACGCTGCTTGAAGCTTTTTTTCTACAATCAAGAGGTATATAAATTTTATGAAATAAATACAAATCTGACATCAGAAAACATTAACAAGCTGCAGTTCCTTAAACTACAAAAAGTATTGTTGTATAAACCTCTGGATACCACACAGCATTAATATGGACCACTAGCTTTTATTATTTATTTATTTATTTATATTTAACCTTCATTAACAGTGTATGGACAAAATTAACTATAGCATAGCAATGAGCATGCAGCATCTTACAATATTTGTCTGAAGGTGCTGTATCCTACTTTAGTGTTAAATGTGAAAAATTAAGGCTCTGCACTCTTTTAAAGGGGGGGGTGTTATCAGGAGGGTTAGGGCAGACTGCTACATCCTTAGGGCTCTTAATTGGGGGGGTGGATAGTCTGCTTTTCAACCTAATAGTTCTCAAGAACGGCAATATTAAAAACTGAATGTAATTTCAAAATATACTTTTATATCAAAACAGACCCAGCTGTACTGCCAGATTGCCTAAGAGGAAAAATATTAACAACCTAAATTGGCTATTTCTCTTGAAAAGACAAAACAGGACTAAAAGTTGGGCTGAACTGAAGAGCCCTTTAATTGAAAGAGGAAAATGGTCAGATAAGAGAACATCACACTGCCATTTTCCAGGCTGCCATCAGTATGCTGGAAGAGCATATGTAAAATAATAGCACTGCAGAGTTAGAAGGGACCCAAAGGGTTATCAAGTCAAACCCCATGCAATGCAACTACCTCAACATGTGGTCCATAACACCTGCTGGAAATTATACAGGTCAAATGCTAATGTGGTGAACTGCACTTGCATCGTCGGGAGATAAGCTATGCACATTATACATGTAAGCTACCCAGATTTGGGAATCCTGCATGTGGAAATCCTAGAATGGAGTTATGCACTATGGATTTTGAAATATTTGTCTTTTATTTCAGCATTTAACACTTTGTGGAAGAAAGTTCATAATTCTGTACATGTGCAAATCTCACATTGCAGAGAAATAAAATAGTAAATATTAGACATGGCTAACATTCTGGCTCTCAATATATGAGCAGCATCTGTGAAAACAGCTCCACTGCTCTCCTTCACCAATATCTGTTCAGAAAAAACATTACACTTGCTTATTAAGCAGAGCCATACACAAGCTTGTGGCACACACAAGCAGCCCTTTCAAAATGAGCCACAATTAAACTGTAGCTTCTCATTTTGTCTGAACCAGGAATCTGCCATTACTAGCTTCAGAGCAAGCAAAGATCTGAAGCCAGCTTCAAAAAAAGAAAAGAAAAAAAATTTAAGAACTTGGCTTGTTCAGAAACTGGTAACCAGGAGAAAAGGGGCTCTGTCATGAGCAAAAATATCATGCACTTAATAAACCAAGGTAAAATAACCTGATGTGGTCCATTCTTTCATAACCCTCCTACTGTTTGAAATGTAAGAGGTAAAAATGGAAGTTCTCCCTATGATTTCAACCTTTGCTTAATGCAAAATGAAATTTCTCAGGAACAAAAATCTGTTCAGCATTCTCCCTGCATAACTTTAATCAGACATTATATTATAGATGCAGTACTGTGCAATGAAATTTGCTGGATTGAAGTAATAAGAGACAACGATGCAGGAGAATTTGAAGCAGGATCAAGATTGAACCAACAACCCATTTCCAAAATATCTACAAAATTCCAAACGATGTGTGGGTCTGCCAAGAAGTCTGATGAATAAGAAAACAGCTTTTGTCGTCCAAACTGGCAGCCTCAAAATGACAAGCCTTTTCTGGCTGCCCACTGGCTAATCTAAGCTCCCCTTTTCTTCTTTTGAAATTTCCCCAACTTAAATTGAATGCAAATAAGCCAGGTGTGGTCCTTAGAACAGTAATCAGCAGCTAGTCCCTACTGAGTTCCCATAGCAACATGCACAGCTGGCAATGAAGCAGAGGTTGTATTTGCCTCAGATTGGTTAGAAAGTTTAAACACTTAGTGAATGAAATGGCAACTATGGCATCACACAAGGAGTTTTTTAAAAAATATATATATCTGTACTTCCTTGTCTAATATAGAAAATAAAGCAAGAGACATACCGCTAGACCTACTGCAGTTCACAGCCTGACAATGAAAAGCAATTATCTGTTGTTTGCATAAGAGGAAACAGTCTTGTAGCAAGATAGTATGCACTACTTTTTGTAAAAATGAAGGGACAAAAGAAACAGGTTACATTTCATATGACCACAAACAACTCCATGCAAAGGCCTAAAAAAGAAATTAGCGAACCACGGACAACCAAACTTTGGACCTCCTCTATGTATTTCCTCATTGTGACAGGCATTTCTGATTTTTATGTTATATACCAATTTTCAAAGCAGATATGGATGTTCATACAATGAATCTGAGATTAAGAAACAGAGATGAATTGGGCCATTTTCAAAAGTGATGCTTAAATTAGTTTTTGACAGATAATGCAATGAAAGAACTACATTAGCTGGAATGTACATTCAATTTCAAATGGGTCTCTGCTAGTTTCTATACCACCTTAACACCCACAAGTGACAGATTCTAGTCTAAAGGAATTCTTAACACTTGTGAAACTGTTTTCAGTCACACTGTGCTATTTATTACAAAGTAACTGTACAAAGACCACCAGCAGTGATTGAAACCAGTTTCGGAAATGCATACTTTAAAAAGGTCCCTCAATGTCACAGGCAGAGCAAGACTTTTCTAGCCTTGTTTTTGAAGGACAACTCTCCTTCTGTACAGGCAGAGCAAGCCTATAAAGCGAAATGAGCCAACTGTCAGCGTTTATGGACCACCATGAAATCCTTGCAACTTATCTATAACATACATAAAGGTAAATCCTTATAATTTCAATTACACTCATTTCCAAAACTTGATTAGTTTAAAATAAGGAAATTTAAATCACTAAAAAGGAAATGATCTAAAACATATTTCCAATTTTGAATTTTTTTCTTTTTTCAGATTGAGCATACACTGCAATGAATTGCTAACCAAAACATTTTTCTGTATCAAATAAATAGAGATTATTTCACCACCCAAGAACATTATGCAAAACCTCTAGTCATACAGGCCTCTTGCCTTTTGCACTGCAGAATTATTCCCCTTACAGTGCAATCAACAAAAATTGAAATGTAAATCACCTCAGCAAAAACACTGTTGTGATACTGTGCCATGCCTACATTTTACTAGGACTTTGGCAGAAATTCCTAGACTAGGAGGCTGTATCAAAGAGGGAAATGGGAAGGAACGCCTGGAGAAAGACCTCCAAAGATGATCTCAGAGTTCAGGTCAGTACATTTGGAAGACTGTCTCCTCTAATACGTAGCTAATTCCTATTTTGAGATATTCAGAGGCCTTTTTCCGGGTGCTCCCAAGTGAGGGCTTTTTCTATGATGGCACTGTGGTTATGGAATACCCTTCCTAGAGACACTCACCTGACACCTTTCTTATACAGTGGTACCTCGGTTTATGAACACAATTGGTTCTGGAAGTTTGTTCATAAACTGAAGCAAACTTTCCTATTGAAAGTAATGGAAATTGGATTAATCTGTTCCAGACGGTCTGCGGAGGACTCAACCTGAAGCGTACTTAAACCGAAGCATGGGTTTAATTGGTTCCGGAAGTCTGTTCATAAACTGAAGCGTTCATAAACTGAAGCGAACTTTTCCATTGAAAGTAATGGAAAGTGAATTAATCCATTCCAGATGGCTCCGCGGCATTTGTAAACCGAAAATTCGTAAACTGAGGTGTTCATAAACCGAGGTTCCACTGTATGCTTTTCAGTACCAGGTGAACATCTTATTTTTGCAGGGTTTTCAGATTTGTTCATTTTAGATTCTGCTTTTAACAATGCTGTGTATATTATTATACTGTTATACTTTCTGCTTTTGACATGTTTATATTTCGGTTTATTATTTCAGGTTGATGAATTAATACTGTATTTTAATGTTTTCTTGTTGTAAATCGCCCAGAGAGTAACTCGCCTGCTGGAACATCAGATAAGTCATCCATTACTGCATGCAACAGCATTGCAATCACTTACTTGAAGACCAAACCCAGAGCTTTCTAAAAGCAATGGCTGATCGTTACAGTGCAAAGAAGTGTTTCTTCATGACCACAAAAGAATTGTTCATTCAGTTTGGTTGACAAAATATGAATACTTTGCCACAAGAATATATGTAAGCATATACTTTAGCAACTATGCTTTTATTAATTTCAGATTTTCTGTTAGGATATATTTCATACAACTGAAATAAAAAAAAATCGGAAATTGGATTTAAAAGCAAGGTGGCACTTCCTCCCCCCTCCGCTGCCCTTTTCCAACTACCCAGCATTCCATGACTACTGCACACGCTCAGCCCTCACTGAGCTGTTTAGGAGTTATTTTGTCCCTGTAGGTTTTAACTTCTACAAATATTGTGTCTGCCCTGAGCTTGCCAATATCTCCCTCAGTTTCTCAGGGTTTAGTTTTCCCTCTAGTCCTGGCGGCACTCACCACTTGAGTTCACAATTAGAGTGATCACATGTTACTGAGTTATTTAAGTAGCTAGTAAAAGTTTTTGGAAGGTGCATCAGCAAGAAAAAGAAGTAACTACCGTGTTTCTCCTAAAATAAGACGTGCCTCTAAAATAAGCCATGGCACGATTTTCGAAAGAAAAAAAAAGACATCCCCCAAAAATAAGACGTGTTGGGGTATTGTCTCTCCCGGGTCCCGCTGGGTCTCGCTGAGTCGCTCCGCAGCGCTTTGCCCCACAGCGAGCCCTTCAAGGCGCCGCCGCTGGCCACCAGGTGCTGCTGCGGATGCGACGTCGGCTCCTCCTTCTGCTGGCCGCCGCTCATTGTCCTTTTCGGCCGCCGCCGCCTCCCTCCCTCCCCGCCGGGCCGCTGCTGGGTCGGGGCTCGAGCGGGAGCCGGCAATGACAGGCGCGCCGCCGCCGCCTCCCTCCCTCCCCGCCGGGCCGCTGCTGGGTCGGGGCTCGAGTGGGAGCCGGCAAAGACAGGCGCGCGGTGCTGTCTTTGCCGGCTCCCGCTCGAGCCCCAACCCAGCAGCGGCCCGGCGGGGAGGGAGGGAGGCGGCAGCGGCGCGCCTGTCTTTGCCGGCGCCCGTTCGAGCCCCGACCCAGCAGCGGCCCAGCGGGGAGGGAGGGAGGCGGCGGCGGCGCGCCTGTCATTGCCGGCTCCCGCTCGAGCCCCGACCCAGCAGCGGCCCGGCGGGGAGGGAGGGAGGCGGCGCGCCTGTCATTGCCGGCTCCCGCTCGAGCCCCGACCCAGCAGTGGCCCGGCGGGGAGGGAGGGAGGCGGCCGCGGCCGAAAAGGACAATGAGCGGCGGCCAGCGGAAGGAGGAGCCGACGTCGCATCCGCAGCAGCACCTGGTGGCCAACGGCGGTGGTGGCGGCGCCTTGAAGGGCTCGCTGTGGGGCAAAGCGCTGTGGAGCGTTCCGCCTGGGAGGACGTCGGCTGCGGCAGCGGCGAGCCGAGCCTCCCGGGGTAGTAGCTTAAAAAAAAAGACATCCCCTGAAAATAAGTCATGTTGTGTTTTTTGGGCAGAAAAATAAATATAAGACGTGTCTTATTTTAGGAGAAACATGGTATTGCTAGTGGGGCCTGGGGCCTGAGGGTGCTGTTCTTCCTTCTCACCACCTCCCCATCAGTGGATTCCAGTGGGGTAAGGTATTAAGCGTGAAGCCACAGGGAGAGGCTGTAGGCAAGGGAGTGATCAAGGAGCTTTCAAGTTAATGCATCCTAGAAATGAAAAATGGCAGCTGCTGGGTTAAGGGAAGTGGCAACACCACTACCAATGGTGACTAAAATGGCAAATCTCTCTTCTGGGTCCACAGGCGTTTTGCCTGCAGGTAACAAAACCTGTGAGCCAGATCTACTTTTATACAATACTAGCTGACCCGGCCACGCGTTGCTGTGGTTCTTTCCTGTGACCCCCCCTGTCACGATCCATGACGTATCCTGCCCCTCCACCCTCCACCCCGGCTCATCCCTGTGTTTCCGTAGGATACCCTTCCCTCTGTTGTCCCTGGGGAGTGTTGACCCCTCCCCCCTGTATCTCCATACCTTGGCCCCCACCCTTCGAAAAGGAATTGTTAGGTTCTGGGTTCTATTTCCCAGCATGCACTTTTGTTTGAACCCTCTGTTGTTCCTGGGGAGTGTTGGCCCCTACCCCCGGTATCTTCCTACATAGGCCCCCGTCATTGGAGAAGGAGTTGTCAGTTTCTGGGTTCTATTTCTCAGTATTTACTTTTGTCTGAGCCCTCTGTTGTCCCCTCCCCCCTGTATCTCCATACATAGGCCCCTGCGAACAATTGTGAACATTTCTATATATTTAGATTAAGGATAGGGGATGATGATGTGCCCTGGGACCCAGATAACTACTTAAAGAATCCCAACCGGGGGGGGGGGGTCAAATAGCGAAGCCCCATAGCCCCGTAGCAACAGACAGGCCCAGACAGAAGGAGGGGGGTCATATGGGCCACTTGGGGCGGGCCTCCGAATCTAAAGGGGGCCTCTGTCAGCATATTCACAATCAGTAAAATGAGAAAAGTAACAAAAGGGTTTAAAAAGGGCCACATTATCTACCTGGCCCGGGCAAGGGGAAGGTAGGGGATTGTAAATGGGGTGGGGGGTGGCCACTGCAAATATCTGAGGACTTAAACTGGGGAGAGAAAGTGAATGGTTTAAAAAAAAAACACAGAGGCTTACAATCCGTTGTTTCTCCTAAAATAAGGCATACCCATAAAATAAGCCATAGCAGGATGTCTAAGCATTTGTGCAATATAAGCCATACCCCAAAAATAAGACATAGTTATAGGCGCAGTTCTGGAGGGCCCCAAGGAAGAGGCAAGGCTGGACGCGTAATAAAAAATAAGACATCCCTTGAAAATAAGCTACGTCAGCCCATGACCTATTTGGGCTCCTCCTCCCCCCACCTCCCACCCAGGGCTCCATTTGGGATAGTATTTAATGGGCTGTAGACCTGAGGCCTAGTATGTAAAATGGAGCCAAGGCCTCCTGTTTTACAGGATCTCATGGCAGAGGCGGGGTTTGTGGGTGTGGTGTGTTGTGGCTATTCCCTGTGAATGGCCCCATGTGTCCCGATCCATGATCTATTCAGTTTGTCCCCCCCCCCCATGACCGGTGTGGTAGTGTTGCTAAATGGTAAAGTAAAAACCCCTTGGCATGCAGGGGCCTACATAAATCAAAGGCTGTGCTGTGGCCTGTGCCACCCCCCCCCCCCAGGCAGGCCCTGACCTCCACTTGGCAATGTTGGTTTTTTGGTGGGGGTTTTTTGGGGGGGAGGGTTAGTGGTGCTAAATGGTAAAGTAAAAACCCCTTGCCATGCCCCCAAGTGTGTTGTTGTGGGTTCCCCCCCCCGGGCCTGTCAGGGGCCTACATTAAACAAAGGCCTAATGGCCGCCTTGGGGGATTTCAAGTTGCTTGGTTGATGATGATGTCATTTGGTTTGTGGGTGTGGCTTAGATTTCACAGGAAGGGAGGGGGTGGAGGAGGGTACTACGCCACTTGAGGGCGCTGTTTGACTTGGTGGAAAAGCAGGTCTGCATCTGGGCAGGTGTGCAATTTGAGGGATTTTTGCCCCCAACAACGCTCTAGGAGTGGCCTGGATCGTTGTGTCAAAATTTCAGGACGATCGGTCAAGCGGTTACGGAGAAAAGTGTCAAACGGAATTTCACGATTTTTACATTTTTATATATATAGATACCATTATTTTATTTTTTTACCAATCATATCAATTTTAATGTCACTGGATTAACAGAATCCTCAAACTGATAATGTAAGTGTGCTGTAGCCCTTAACATTGCCATTTAGGAATATTTCTTCCAAAGCAGGTGTTGCAGTTTGAAGTTACAACACCAAGTCATGTTTAGCATGCCCAAGTGCCTTCTTTCCTCATTACCCACCACCCAAAATATGACTGTGACTTTCAATCAAATCCTGCTTGTAACATACCAGGTGGAAGAAGAGGAAGCCAAATGGAACAAAGATCAGGTAGACCTGAAAGGATAATAAAGTACTGGGCCAGGGCCTTCAGGCGTATTACAGAGTGGAAGTTGGCCAACAGATAATTAAACAGGGAACTCGCTAACAGAGAACGGAACAGCAGATGGCCAGGGTCTTTGGGCTCAAAGCCAGGAGTGGTTGGTACACTCAAGACCAGACCTGCTATGGATGATAAGCAGAATATGGCCAACTGGGGAAGGGTAGCCTAGCCAAAATCCAAGCTAATGGATAATATCAAAAATCTAACCGCCAACAACTGCGATTGGATACAATCCTTTTTCATTTATCTTTTTTTTTTGCTCTGCCTTCTTCACAGATGGGATATATTTGCTAAGAGCCAAATACTGTCACAGGGAAAATACTGCAGTATTTCATATTTATACTATATCTTCAAAAATTCCCAGGATGATGAATCCTTGGAGTAGATGCTAGGTAAAAAAAATTCAAACACTCAATATTTTTAGTCGAGTCACTGGCCCTTCATATTTTTGAACTTAGTTCTCTGATCTTGCTCAGCTACAGACATTCATAAACTGGAAGCATTTAATACAAGCTCTGATAACTTTGCATTTCTAATACAAGTTTCTCATTGGGTCCTATATTATAACACTATTGCAAAAAGGATTTATGTTCTCACTCTCTCCAGTATTAGAAACTCAGATTTATAAGCTAATAGCCAAATGACATCTTAAACCTGGGCTACAGTTGCCATAACAGAATGTCTAGACTCCATTTCTCCCCAAGTGGTGGGATATTATTATTATTACTACTACTATTATTATTAGGGACACAGGTGGCGCTGTGGTTAAACCACTGAGCCTAGGGCTTGCTGATCAGAAGGTCGGCAGTTCGAATCCCTGTGACGGGGTGAGCTCCCGTTGCTCGGTCCCAGCTCCTGCCAACCTAGCAGTTCGAAAGCACGTCAAAATGCAAGTAGATAAATAGGAACCGCTACAGCGGGAAGGTAAATGACGTTTCCATGTGCTGCTCTGGTTTGCCAGAAGCGGCTTTGTCATGCTGGCCACATGACCTGGGAGCTATACGCCGGCTCCCTTGGCCAACAATGCGAGATGAGCGCGCAACCCCAGAGTCGGTCACGACTGGACCTAATGGTCAGGGGTCCCTTTACCTTTACTACTATTATTATTATTATTATTATTATTATTATTATTATTATTATTACTTTCATTTCTATACCACTTTATATTTTTAACAAAATCTCAAAGCAGTTTGCAACACATTAAAACATCAGATAAAACAAATGTAAGCTTCAAGGAAAGTATTTCACATCCTTCTCCAAGTGACATTTTGTTTTCTCTATATTTACCAAATTAATTTATATAGCTGCTCCATAGCAGTTTATTTTTTGGAAGACCTACTTCTGTAATCTCTGTGATGCTGCCTTTGTCCCGTGTGGCCCAGATCATTTAATAAAACATTCATCAAATTGTTATATTGATTGGTATGATAAGGCTGTGGGTTATTTCCTGGTGGGGGTTTTTGTGCAACTGTCAGTATCTACTGCCAACACTTGAAAAACCAAAATTAGATAGCACTATCCTACCAAAATTTCAGAGATCGGGTTGCATATTATTGGTCTGCCTTAATCACTGGATCAGAAATGGGAGTCACCAGGGACTATTTATGCAGCTACTGAGGCACCAAGACATAAGTGTGGGCAGATGGTAGACAGAGTAAAGAGGCACGAAAGCAAGAAGGAAGCCAGAATGGCTCACTGGAACAGAAGCAAAACTCAGAATAAGCAGGGGAGTCATTAATGGGAGGAGCATTAAGAACAGGGACTTGAGCAGGTGTGGCACCCCAATAATTGCTTTCTATTTTTTAAGACCCTTTCTCCATGTTCATAGAGTGCCATTTACTCCACCAATGGAGGAGGAGGAAAAGTCTTATACAGTGGTACCTCGATTTAAGTACACAATTTGTCCGGAAGTCTGTACTTAACCTGAAGCGTACTTAACCTGAAGCGAACTTTCCCATTGAAAGTAATGGAAAGTGGATTAATCCATTCCAGTCAGATCCGCGGAGTACTTAAACTTGAAAGTACTCAAACTGAAGTGTACTTAAACCGAGGTATGACTGTATCCCAAAACTCGTGGGAGGGGCATACCTGGAGCCATTGGTGAGAACTAGATTTAAAGCACTGAAAGCTTATTAGTCATACTACCGTGTTTCCCCTTTTTTAAGACGTAGTCAGAAAGTAAGCCATGGCAGCATTTTTTAGCATTAGTGAGATCTAAGACACCCCCCGAAAATAAGACATACCTCCATGCGAGACCGCCGAGTGCCCCAGCCAGCCAGAGGGGCCTGGAACCGGCTGCTGTTGCTGCAGAGAACGCATGGAGCGCCCTGCAGCGCCTGGCCTCTTCTTTTCTTTTTTTTGGGCTGCCCGAGGCCTGCCGCCCCGCCACCGGAACCGGCGGCTGCAGAGCGGAGCGCTCCGAAGCGCCGAGCGCTCGGAGCGCCCTGCAGCGCCTGGCCTCTTCTTTTTTGGGGGGGGAGGAGCTGCCCGAGCCCTGCCGCCCCGCCGCCGTAACCGGCGGCTGCAGAGCGGAGCACTCCGAAGCGCCGAGCGCTCGGAGCGCCCTGCAGCGCCTGGCCTCTTCTCTTTTTGTTTGGCTGCCCGAGGCCGGCAGCTGCAGAGCGGAGCGCTCCGAAGCGCCGAGCGCTCGGAGCGCCCTGCAGCGCCTGGCCTCTTCTTTTGGGGGGAGAGCTGCCCGAGGCCTGCCCCCCGCCACCGGAAGCGGCGACTGCAGGGCGGAGCGCTCCGAAGCGGCGAGCGCTCGGAGCGCCCTGCAGCGCCTGGCCCATTCTTTTGGGGGGAGAGCTGCCCGAGGCCTGCCCCCCGCCGCCGGAATCGGCGGTCTGCAGCACCGAGCGCCCGGAGCGCCCAGTAGTGCTGGGCGGAGCGCCGAGCCAGCAGCCTGCCGCCTCGGTGCCGCGCAGAGCGCCCAGCAGCACCCCAAACCAGTGGCCTGGCCCCTCCGAGGAGGCCTTAAGGTACCGTACAAGACATCCCCTGAAAATAAGACACCGTGTTCTTTTTTGAGTAAAAAAAGTTATAAGACGGTGTCTTAAAAAAGGGGAAACACGGTATACCAACATCTGATGTCTACCCCTTATACCATTTGTTCATCCACCCATGTTGCAAATTTGTTCTTAACAGTGGCTCTCCAGGGTCTCAGGCACATATCTTTCCCATTACCTACCATTGTGCTCTACCAATGAGCTATGGTTCCTCCTCAAAGTATTTGACAAGAATGCAGTTTTGTTTGGCTAACGTATTACTTCTCTTTACTCTTATGACCAGAGAAGAGCCAAAATAATTCTTCCAATAACTCAGATTACACTTCAAGCATCTGGTGAAGTGAAATGACTTGACTGTGGGGGTTTATGCCATAATAATTGTGTAAGTCGTTAAGATGCCACAAGACTCTTTTTTGGTTTTGCTGTAAATTTTCAATCCTCCGGAAATTAGGAAGATGGCTGAACAGAAATATGCTATTAATCCTTTACTGAAAAACTTCCAGATATATATCAGTGTTCTACCAAGCAGAACATTACTTGACCTAGCTTGAAAGTTACAACCCCAACAGATCAAGACAATATATATTTGCTATTTTCCAAAACAACTTGCTGAGTTTTCAGGAAGATGCAATCTTTTCTTCTATTATAGTTACTGACTTACTGTTTTTACTAGTTTGGGAATTCCAGAACTTTATACAGAAAAGAGGTAGGCAAAATCGATGTTATATATGCGTCAAGTCATGAGGCTTAAGGTTTCTTTCAGAACACATATAGGAAAGTGATTTTTATCCTGCTGGTGGTGCTGTTTGTTTTTACTATTACTGCTGCACTTGTTTTATTGATTTCCTGGGTTTATTCTTTGTATTGGTTTGTTTTTTATTATAACAAGTAAGATTTGACACACACAACACTTCTGATCACCTGTGCACACCCTAGCAAAAGCTGGCTTGTGCATTTCATCAACATTTCCTCTGCATTATGGCATTAGGACTGTGATTGAAAGATGACGAAACCAAAGCTCCCTTGAGCTTGCAGAACTTGTGGTTGTCTGGACCCCAATCACAGCATTTCATATTTTAGTGACTCATGCTATCCACCCAGAGCTCCCTGGTTAGTACAAGTTCAAATTATAGATTAAGAAATCAGATCTTGCAAGCAAATATTAAGTATGAATTTCTATTCTGAACTCTCACCAAGTGACATACAGGAAGAACTGCCCTCCTCTCATATTTCTTTCCAGTCTATAATATGGTGGGCATTTATTTCACAGCAGCTGACCTTCAACTTGAAGGGCAGGCCAATGTTTCTGAAATCTAGCTTATTAGCTTCCACAAATGCAGTGTCAATCAAGGTCAGCACAATGCAAAAGCAGTTCTAAGGCTCGAACGGAAGAATAAAGCTTGGAGAGACATAACACACTGGCTAAAATAATATGCAGTAGGAGGGTAAACTTCAAAGAAACCTACTTATACAGCAGAAAATGAAAAGCAGAAGGAAGAGTATGTTCAAAGTCTATTGGACACCATGGTAGACTCTGTGGCCTTTCTGACCTGAAGAGCCATTTTATTACTTTGAAAAAGAATGCTTGGTTTTCACACCCAACTTCCATGGCACAGAATTTTTCAGAGTAAAAAAAGAGGAAATTCTAAAGGCATTTGTCCCAAGGGAGCATTTTTCTAAAAAAATAACTAAAACCAGGAAAATTTACTTGCCTTTTTGGAGAAAGCATTTCTTTGACATGTTGAGCATCCCCCTTTCATATACAGCTACAGAGGCCATGCTACCAGAAGCAGTAGAGGGACCAAGTATTAATTAGTATTAACTTCCTTTTTTAAAAAATATTTTATTGGTTTTACATAATACAAAAAAGATAGAGAAAAAAAACATACAGATACATATCATATTTCCCATCTTCCCCTGCTCTCCCAGGAGCCCTCTCCTCCCACAAGAGAATCCCCTGAGAGGTAGGCAGTCGAAGGTGGTTCCTTTTATAATTAAATCTCTCCCCCCTTCCCCCTTCCAGTGTCTCCCCCTGCCACTGAGAGACTCCAGGAAAGCGAGGAGAGGGTCAGGCTGGTAACAACAACAACAAAAAAGAAAAAAGGAAAAAAAAAACACCAAGGAAGAACAATAAAAATAAAAACAAAAACAAAAACAAGACATTTAACATCAAAAATTTAAACCTTATCTATTTTCCTAGACATTGTCCTTTGGGCTTCCCCAAACCCCTCCCTTTATTGATTTTCATTTGCCAAATCCACCTTAACAGTTCTCAAATCAATTTAATCTCATTTAATTATACTTATCTAATTAGCTATTTACTCAAATTACCTATAAATTTTTATATTTCTATATCTCTTTCCATTCCCCCCTTCCCCCCCCCACCCCAGAGCACTCCCTGCCACCGAGAACTTCCAGGGCGCAAAGGACAAGCAGGGGATGGTTCTTTTCCAGCTGGATCTCCCCCTCCCCCTGTCCTCCCCACTCCAACAGTCCCCCCCTGCCACCAGGGAACCCCAGAACGGAGACGACCACAGGGGAGGGGTTGAACATCCAGCTAACCTCCAATTCACTTTTTACCAGCTATACTAATAATCTCATTTCTAATCTAAAAAACCACTTTACTTCACTAATCTACTTTCCATCCCTTGCCTGAATTTTCCTGCAAGAACTTTCATAATTTTATAATTTCTATATCTTATTCTCTTACTCCATTTTATATCTTTTCTTTCTAATTTAAACTATTCCCCCCCCCTGTTCACAGCACATCCCTTCTCAGTTCAGCAGATTCCAAAATCCGTAACCAGTTTCAAACGCCATTTTAGCCCACCTAAACTTAAATCCTTCCATTTACCCCACTCCCTTTCTGCAATATTTTACATGTCCCGATTTTCCATTCCCTCCCTGTTGCCCTCTTCTCATTTGAAAGTTCCACTCAGTAAATTTAATCTCCTCCCCTCTTCTTTGTTCCTTATGGGAATTCAGAAATCCAAACATAGTTTGTGTTCCCCTTTCCATAGGGGGGCTATTTCTCTGGTACCCTTGCTCAGAAACTTTTTCCTCATTGACAACTTCCTCCTGTTCTTCTTTATTGCCTTCATCCAATATTTTTGGTCCTTTGTCCCCTTGGTGAAGTTGCTTCATCTCTCTTAATTGCAGATTGTCTTTATGCATTTCGATTGTAAGTTCCCATAAGAGTTTCAGAGTTTTTTCTTTGAATTCAGCTGAATAATCGCATGTTGACATTTTGTACTCCTCTCAAGGACACAGTGTTATTCCAAAGCACAGGAAGTGGTTACATTTCTTCATTCCATCGCCATTTTTCCCAGGCTGGTTACAGTATGTCCACCCATTAAACACGAAAAAACAGATACTTATTTCCAATTTATAATTATCCAGAGGGGATTTTCGTAAGTGAATCTTTAAATTGTCAGCATCACTTCAACTCTCCCTCCATTCACGAGTCTTGCTAAAACTGTCAGGGCTGCTGGTTCCAGCGGCAGGAATAGGTTCTCCTCTCTTATCCAAATTTGCAGGGGTTTTAATATATATCACAGTCTCCCCTTAGCCCTGCCACTAAAGGGGATCAATACAGTTCTTGTAGTTGCATAGCACATCAAATCCAAAATTATCTTGGCATCGGGTAAATCCTTAAACTGCTTCCTCCTTCAATCAAGAGAGAGAGGTTGGCTTCCATTCTTTAAACCTCAATCCCGTTCCAATTCTTTCAATCCAATTAAAAATTAAGTCTTTTTACTCACAGTCTCTTAAATTTCGAATCTTTCTTTGGAAGTATTCAGCGCTCTCCGCCTCCGGCACGGAGCTTCTCCTTGCGAGGGCAACGATGGCGCTCAAAGATGGCCCCCACGACTTCAACCCTTCTCGCTCCGGGGCTCTTATTAGAGCTTACCAGGGAGTTGGGGAGTCCAAAATGGGGCTCTGCTGAGCAAATTCGTCCCCGGGACGCTCTTCCCAGGGCTCTTTTGGGGCGCAGCGTCGCTCTCGCTGCTTACCCCCCCTCGCAAAGACGGGTGTCTCGCAGCTCGAGACAAACCCCGCCGATCGGCGCTGGCGCTGAACCGGAAGCTCCTCTAATTAGTATTAACTTCCTGCAACCTTCTAGTTATGTTGGGATTTCTAGAATGCTTCAACATCTGCCACCAAAACCTGCTCTAGTCATCTACCTTGACTAAAATGCACAGCTGCAGAAAAGTTTTGAGAACCACCACTCTGCTAGGGAAATTTTTTTTTTAAGGATAAAGAAATATATATATAAATAAATGAACAGAAGAATCACTTTAGCTTCCTGCACACTGATCTATTGAAATTGATTGGCAATAGATAGAAAGCAGGCAAAACAACACATTTTTTCATATAATCCCCACTTAATTCATGGAGTTCACTGCCGCAAGATATGGCAAGGGTCATTCATTTAGAGAGTTTTAAATGGGGATTAGATAATTTCATGGAATAGATCTATCAATGATTGTTAGCTGTGATAGCTTAATTAAAGTTCTATATTCAAAAGATTCTAGAACAAAGCATGTGCCATAATGCAAATAAAACCACCAGTTTCTAATTTCAAACAACCAAGCAAGAGGAAGAATAACGTTGCAGAGAAGCAGAAAGCTACCAATATTAGAACATCTCTTGTATATAATTCATTACAGCAGTCAGAGGGAAAAACAGCCACAGTTCAGCAATCAATGCTTTGCTGTAAGGACATTTTTCCTGAAGACAGATGCCACCCAGAGGAACAAAAACAGAAGAACAATTCTGCTCCTGACTAGAGGCGAGGCGGTGCAAAGATAAATTAGAAACGGCAACCAACCCTTGCTTCATTCAACCACAACCCATCTGCCAAGCCTTCATTCCTTAGTCCATCTCAACATGTTATACACCAGGCATAGGCAAACACAGCCCTTCAGATGTTTTGAGACGACAATTCCCATCATCCCTGACCACTGGTCCTCTTAGCTAGGGATGATGGGAGTTGTAGTCCTAAAACATCTGGAGGGCTGAGTTTGCCTAAGCCTGTTATACACAATGTAAATTTAAAAAAAAGGCAAATAGTTTTGTTGTTGTTTAGTCGTTTAGTCGTGTCCGACTCTTCGTGACCCCATGGACCATAGCACGCCAGGCACTCCTGTCTTCCACTGCCTCCCGCAGTTCGGTCAAACTCATGTCCGTAGCCTCGAGAACACTGTCCAACCATCTCGTCCTCTGTCGTCCCCTTCTCCTAGTGCCCTCAATCTTTCCCAACATCAGGGTCTTTTCCAAGGATTCTTCTCTTCTCATGAGGTGGCCAAAGTATTGGAGCCTCAGCTTCACGATCTGTCCTTCCAGGGAGCACTCAGGGCTGATTTCCTTAAGAATGGATAGGTTTGATCTTCTAGCAGTCCATGGGACTCTCAAGAGTCTCCTCCAGCACCATAATTCAAAAGCATCAATTCTTCGGCGATCAGCCTTCTTTATGGTCCAGCTCTCACTTCCATACATCACTACTGGGAAAACCATAGCTTTAACTATACGGACCTTTGTCGGCAAGGTGATGTCTCTGCTTTTTAAGATGCTGTCTAGGTTTGTCATTGCTTTTCTCCCAAGAAGCAGGCGTCTTTTAATTTCGTGACTGCTGTCACCATCTGCAGTGATCAAGGAGCCCAAGAAAGTAAAATCTCTCACTGCCTCCATTTCTTCCCCTTCTATTTGCCAGGAGGTGATGGGACCAGTGGCCATGATCTTGGTTTTTTTGATGTTGAGCTTCAGACCATATTTTGCGCTCTCCTCTTTCACCCTCATTAAAAGGTTCTTTAATTCCTCCTCACTTTCTGCCATCAAGGTTGTGTCATCTGCATATCTGAGGTTGTTGATATTTCTTCCGGCAATCTTAATTCCTGCTTGGGATTCATCTAGTCCAGCCTTTCGCATGATGAATTCTGCATATAAGTTAAATAAGCAGGGAGACAATATACAACCTTGTCGTACTCCTTTCCCAATTTTGAACCAATCGGTTGTTCCATATCCAGTTCTAACTGTAGCTTCTTGTCCCACATAGAGATTTCTCAGGAGACAGATGAGGTGATCAGGCACTCCCATTTCTTTAAGAACTTGCCATAGTTTGCTGTGGTCGACACAGTCAAAGGCTTTTGCATAGTCAATGAAGCAGAAGTAGACGTTTTTCTGGAACTCTCTAGCTTTCTCCATAATCCAGCGCATGTTTGCTATTTGGTCTCTGGTTCCTCTGCCCTTTCGAAATCCAGCTTGCACTTCTGGGAGTTCTCGGTCCACATACTGCCTAAGCCTGCCTTGTAGAATTTTAAGCATAACCTTGCTAGCGTGTGAAATGAGGGCAATTGTGCGGTAGTTGGAGCATTCTTTGGCACTGCCCTTTTTTGGAATTGGGATGTAGACTGATCTTCTCCAATCCTCTGGCCATTGCTGAGTTTTCCAAACTTGCTGGCATATTGGGTGTAGCACCTTAACAGCATCATCTTTTAAAATTTTAAATAGTTCAGCTGGAATATCATCACTTCCACTGGCCTTGTTATTAGCAGTGCTTTCTAAGGCCCATTTGACTTCACTCTCCAAGATGTCTGGCTCAAGGTCAGCAACCACACTACCTGGGGTGTACGAGACCTCCATATCTTTCTGGTATAATTCCTCTGTGTATTCTTGCCACCTCTTCTTGATGTCTTCTGCTTCTGTTAGGTCCTTACCACTTTTGTCCTTGATTATGGTAATCTTTGTACGAAATGTTCCTTTCATATCTCCAATTTTCTTGAACAGATCTCTGGTTTTCCCCATTCTATTGTTTTCCTCTATTTCTTTGCATTGCTCATTTAAGAAGACCCTCTTGTCTCTCCTTGCTGTTTTTTGGAAATCTGCATTCAGTTTCCTGTATCTTTCCCTATCTCCCTTGCATTTTGCTTGCCTCCTCTCCTCCGCTATTTGTAAGGCCTCGTTGGACAGCCATTTTGCTTTCTTGCATTTCCTTTTCCTTGGGATGGTTTTTGTTGCTGCCTCCTGTATAATGTTACGAGCCTCCATCCATAGTTCTTCAGGCACTCTGTCCACCAAATCTAAATCCTTAAACCTGTTCCTCACTTCCACTGTGTATTCATAAGGGATTTGATTCAGATTGTATCTTACTGGCCCAGTGGTTTTTCCTACTTTCTTCATTTTAAGCTGGAATTTTGCTATAAGAAGCTGATGATCTGAGTTACAGTCAGCTCCAGGTCTTGTTTTTGCTGACTGTATAGAGCTTCTCCATCTTTGGCTGCAGAGAATATAATCAATCTGATTTCGATGCTGCCCATTTGGTGATATCCATGTGTAGAGTCGTCTCTTGTGTTGTTGGAAGAGAGTGTTTGTGATGACCAGCTTGTTCTCTTGACAGAACTCTATTAGCCTTTGCCCTGCTTCATTTTGAACTCCAAGGCCAAACTTGCCAGTTGTTCCTTTTATCTCTTGATTCCCTACTTTAGCATTCCAATCCCCTGTAATGAGAAGAACATCCTTCTTTGGTGCCATTTCTAGAAGGTGTTGTAGGTCTTCATAGAATTGGTCAATTTCACTTTCTTCAGCACCGGTAGTTGGTGCATAAACTTGGATTACTGTGATGTTAAAAGGTCTGCCTTGGATTCGTATCGAGATCATTCTGTCATTTTTGAGATTGCATCCCATCACAGCTTTTGCCACTCTTTTGTTGACTATGAGGGCCACTCCATTTCTTCTACAGGATTCTTGCCCACAGTAGTAGATATGATAGTCACCCGAACTGAATTCACCCATTCCCTTCCATTTTAGTTCACTGATGCCCAGGATGTCGATATTTATTCTTGTCATCTCATTTTTGACCACATCCAGCTTACCTCTATTCATGGTTCTTACATTCCAGGTTCCTATGCAATATTTTTCTTTACAGCATCGGACTTTCCTTTCGCTTCCAGGCATATCCGCAACTGAGCGTCCTTTCGGCTTTGGCCCAGCCGCTTCATCAGCTCTGAATCTACTTGTACTTGTCCTCCGCTCTTCCTCAGTAGCATGTTGGACGCCTTCCGACCTGAGGGGCTCATCTTCCAGCGTCATAACTTTTATATGCCTGTTGTCTTTGTCCATGGAGTTTTCTTGGCAGGGATACTGGAGTGGCTTGCCAGTTCCTTCTCCAGGTGGATCACGTTTAGTCAAAACTCTCCACTATGACCTGTCCATCTTGGGTGGCCCTGCATGGCATAGCTCATAGCTTCTCTGAGTTATTCAAGCCCCTTCGCCACGACAAGGCATTGATCCATGAAGGGGTCAAAAGGCATTGATCCATGAAGGGGCATTGATCCATGAAGGGGTCAAATAGTTTTATATTGTTGCTATTCTTTGGGGATAACACAGAAAGAAAAAACTAGGGCATACAAGGATAGTAAACAGACCCAAGGTCCAAAGCTGCTTTCCCCAAAGACTGTGTCCTGGCATAACTTGTGATCCAAGGAACCCCCACAATACATCCGAGTTATTTTCTCCCAAGCCAATTCAGAGGCTTCTAACCTCTTTCCTGTAATGTGAACAGCAAGTTGACTACAGTACAGCGATTGGGGGAGGGTGGGAAGGTTCATTGGGAATGTAGCAGAAATTAAGGTTTACAGCCCTTATCTGTCCCATGGCACTGTTCCTAATGCCCACCCCGTGCTGCAATTTTTAAAAAAAATTATCAATTGCATTCGGATCTCGTTTGGCCTATGACACATTGGAGTAATGGTGAACAGCTGAAGTGCATGCAGAAAAGGCACTGCCAAAACCTTTGTTGCCATTCTCAGCCAGGGAAAAAAATGGTTAAAGACCTTTTTAACAGTTAACAGAAGCTTCCTATCTTTATGGCTGGAGATAACTTTTGGAAAACAAACAAATTGGCTTTCATAAAGTTTGTTGCCTTTTGCATTTACATAAGGGGAAGGCTCTCACTGTGTTTCCCTTCATCTGCAGTCCATACCCCCACAACTCACACCATTCTAAAATGTCCCACAACTTTTGGAAGGGTGCAGAAGGGTGCAAAAAATAAAAGTCACACTCGCATCCAAGACAATGTGTGTTCACATGGACACTAGAGCTGTACAGAAGTTGCTTTGTAATCCCTTTACTCACACCCTAAATGTGGTAGCAAATTAAAAAGTTCAAATTAGAAAGGCCTAGATACTTCATTAGATTGTCTTCCATTATTTTTAATTTATTTATTTGAGGATCTCTAACCTGCCTTAACCCTATTATTGTAGGGCAGCGTACAACGCAAACATTCTAACATTTCAAATGCTGTTCATAACAGCAGTGTTAGAAACTCAGATATATAAGCTAATCACCAAATGGCACCTTAAACCCAGGTTACAGTTGCTACAACGGAATGTCTAAGTGCCATCCCCCCCAGTGGATTATATTGTTATTATTACTACTATTATTTTTATTTCCATACCATTTCATATTTTTAAAGGGGGGATCTCAAAGTGATTTACAATACATTAAGTCATTCTTACCAATCTATCCCTACCCCTCCATAGCTCTACCTGGGAAATTTCTTAGTTAATTCAACCATGGATGGTCTGAGGCTTGCTACACTTTGCATTAGAAATTGATTCCCAACTTTTCAAGTGGCTCTCTGGCCTCCAACAACTTTGATACCTACACCAGCTTTCTCCTTACCAGAACAGAACCTTTTAGACTACTTCTGTGCCAATTCATCAAATGTCCACCATGCTTAAATTGTGATCTGCCCAGGGCTTCAAGCATTCAAAAATCTAGAGTCAGGTTGCCTATGGCCTTGGCAGAATGAAGAACAGGTAAGAAAACATTACCTTGTACTTGCCTTAATTTCCAATGGGAAGGCAGCTGCTGAAAATTAAACAGATTACCGTATATTCCGGCCTATAAGACGACTGGACGTATAAGACGACCCACAACTTTTCCAGCTAAAATAGAGAGTTTGGGATATACTTGCCGTATTAATAAAACGACCCGGCGTATAAGACGACTTCCTGACTTTTGAAAAGATTTTCCTGGGTTAAAAAGTAGTCTTATACGCAGGAATATACTGTAAGTATGCTAATGTAGAAATTCTCCTGCATAATTAGATCCTGCAATTTGCATAGTATGCAAATCAGGCCACCCACATTTAGGCACCATAGATATGGCACACTTCTCAGCAGTTACAGAAAAAAAGAGACATGCTTCAGGGCTTTGTATTTCCCCCCCATACTGCTGCTTATAAGGGCTTTTTGAGGTTATATTTTCTGACATGACACAAAAATACACGAACCAGATGAAAAAAAATTCTATATCCATGGATTTTTTTTCCTCACCAGAACTCAGTTCTGGCACCTCTCAGGTTCTGGCACCTCTAAGAGAATGAGGGAGGTGTTCATAACAATTTCCAGCACCTCTTTTTCTAGAAAAATAGCACTGGCTATATTTGGAATAAGAAATATATTCACTAAAACCCTAAAACTTTCTACAATGTATATAGGCATTTTTAGAGCTGGAATGGCAAACACAGAGAAACCCAACCATGTTTAAACTGCAAATAATTCAGTATTTGTCTGTTCCCCCCACCCCACCCCAGCCAATATATTATGATGGTATCACCTTATGAGAAACTGATCTTGAGGCAAGACTTTCAATTCCAGCTGTATTCTTCATTAGCCATTCCTCACAACTATGATGGTAACATTTTTTATTTTAAAAAGTAATCAGCCTATCACAGGAATATTCAGTACTATACAGTAACTAAAATTTTCACCAAGATGAAGAATATTGGTTTTAACAGTTTTGATCAGGAACTACAATAGAAAGACACAAGGAAAACACTGCAATCTGTTGTACAAACAAAGAGCAACAGAAACCATGCATGAAGATATTTGGGCAGATTCAGAAGAAAAACTAGTACAGCAGCCAAATTGGGGGCCAGAGAGAACTTGTTCATAAAAAGGTCTTTTTTCCCATAGTTTGAACTACTGGACCTTGGTAGACTGGAAAGAAAGAACTGGAAGACAAAAGAGAAAAGAACAGAGAATTTTGCTTTGAAAACTCAGTTCTGCTCCATGCACTGCTAGCTCTTCATGATACCAAAATAGGATCAAAACACACTTGATCCTACAGTGGTTGCATGAATTGTTCTGGTTCATGTTAGATAAGACAGCAGACAGAAATGAAACCCAATATTATAAACCATCTTAAGAAGTTTATTCTTCCTGGGTTCTTTTCACAAACATTTTCAAACTGTAACTGCTTTTAGGTGTTTTTTTTTATTGTAATTGTTTTTAGAATGGTGTAACTGTTTTAGAATGTTTTTGCTTTGATTCTATTTTTAAATTGTCTGTTTACCACCCAGAGCCCCTTTAGGAGGAAGGCTGGGATATAAATTCAATAAACAAATAAATAGATTCATTTTTACTCTTAGACCAACCTGAAAATGTCTAGTCATTTTAACATTGCTAGGAAAGTATCTGGTTTCAAATACTGCCTTGCAATACATGAATTTTGGGAATACTACGGTATATTTAAATAATCTCACAGAAAATTCTCAATTCAGTCACTAGGAAATAAAGAAAAAATGTAGTGCCACCTGGAGGACAAAAAAATAATATCACTCTAAAGATAAGTTAGAATATTTGACTGTGGCAGCCTCTCTCAACTTTGGGTTTTTAGAATTATGTTGTTTGACTACAACTCCCATCATTCCTAGTTAGCATGATCAATGGTCAGGAATGATGGGAGTTGCAGTCCAACAATATCTAGGAACCCAAGGTTAAGAAAGGCTGGACTATGGTGAAGTTTTTCTAATTACACACATTTAATACAGAAACAAAAAAATTGTATCACTTAAGCAACATGGGACCAGTCTTTCTGAGCATCCCAATATATAATTTATGCAGTTACAGAATTATGCTAAAGTGCATTGGGGAAGAATAAATCACAAAATACACCATAGTACAATGCTTAGAAGTATATTACATCAAAAATTTAAGCAACATTTTGAAACCTTTATAAGGGAACTAGAACAGAGCATGCAGTTAAACAAACAGAATGGACACCAATAAATGTTCAACAAGAAATTGTTGCTGACTGGAGATGTATCAATTTCTATCAATAACAAAGATATTTATTACTCCTGGTCCTATTCACCTAGAAAAGCAGCTACTACAGGTCTTTCCAGTATTCAACTATCTCAGCTGCACTACTGAACTGTTTTTGCAGGTGAACAAGTTGAAGCTTAATCCAAGTTACAAAGCACCATTAGAACGTTGGTGATATGGGAATGGTGGCATAGCTTGCCTTAGATTAAATTCTATTTCCCCTGAAGACTCAAACTTCCAACTTGAAGGTGCTCCTTGATTGCACTCCGCTTTTGGGAGCTGACTAATATGCAAGCTGTGTCCTTTCCTGTAGAAGACAAATTTGCCCATACACATTAACCCATTAGAAACCATAAAACTAGATTACTTAATGCACTCTTTTTGTAGTATGCAACTAAATAATTGGGCAAGCAGAACTCTTTTCGCTTTTAGGAATGCATGGGAGGAGGAAAATGGGAGAACATTCAATTGCACAAGGATAAACCATTGTGCTCACGGAATTTCCCCCTCGGTATTACTACTACTACTACTAATAATAATAATAATAATATATTATTTATACCCCACCCATGTGGCTGGGTTACCCCAGCCACTCTGGGTGGCTTCCAACAGAAGTATTAAAATACAATAATCTATTAAACATTAAAAGCTTCCCTAAACAGGGCAGCCTTCAGATGTCTTCTAAAAGTCTGGTAGTTGTTTTTCTCTTTGACATCTGGTGGGAAGGCATTCCACAGGGCGGATGCCACTACCGAGAAGGCCCTCTGCCTGGTTCCCTGTAACTTGGCTTCTCGCAGCAAGGGAACTGCAAAAGACCCTTGGCACTGGACCTCAGTGTCCAGGCAGAACACGATTGGGGTGGAGACGTTCCTTCAGGTATACTGGACTATATGGGCTGCCTGCCCCTAAAAAGTGTCCAAAACCTTCATTTGATGCAAAATACCACCACCAAGCCAGCTGGATGGAATTGGACTGTGAGAATCAGTGTTCGGAATTAGCGTTTTGCACCTGACCATTGGCCACTTGCAACAAAGGGAAGACGCTGGGGTCCTAGGATGGCGCATGACATCACCATCTGGAGATGCATGCCTGGGGATCATTGGATCTGGACTCTTTTCACACACTAATGATTGAATTCCTGTAGAATTCTATCAATTATATTTTATCTGCACAATCAGAATGAATTTCAGGAACCAAAATGTTTTTCCTGTGCAGCAGCAGTGAACATTATACTTAACTGTTGTAGCTTGCTCACAGTTGTCAAGAATATTCTTACTTATGAATGGTCCATGTCACCATTAAGAAAAAGAGGTGGGAATAGGCATATAGATATAGATACATGGACAGTCCCTGGATAAAGTGACTTTTCTTCTTTAAGTTCTTAAATTTCTTAACCTAACTCAAGGTTGTCATCTGAACTAGCCTGATGTTTAACTGACATTCAATCTCAGTCAGTCCATCATTTGAAAAATAAGCTGTCATTCCCAAAAAGGATAACCAGACATTCCATTTTGGTGACTGTAACTTTGGTTTAAGAAGCCATTTGGCACCTGTTGTTGTTTAGTTGTGTCCGACTCTTCGTGACCCCATGGACCATAGCACGCCAGGCACTCCTGTCTTCCACTGCCTCCTGCAGTTTGGTCAAACTCATGTTTGTAGCTTCAAGAACACTGTCCAACCCTCTCGTCCTCTGTCGTCCCCTTCTCCTTGTGCCCTTTCCCAACATCAGGGTCTTTTGCAGGGAGTCTTCTCTTCTCATGAGGTGGCCAAAGTATTGGAGCCTCAGCTTCAGGATCTGTCCTTCCAGTGAGCACTCAGGGCTGATTTCCTTCAGAATGGATGTTTGATCTTCTTGCAAGAGTCTCTCAAGAGTCTCCTCCAGCACCATAATTCAAAAGCATCAATTCTTTGGTGATCAGCCTTCTTTATGGTCTTTTTGGCACCTAGCTCATATATATTTGAGTTTGTAACACTGGTCAGGATGCATCACTCTACTGATACTCAATCTCCACTGTTGACATATTCATTTTCAGGACCAACTGAACTAGTTCTGTTCTAGTTCTGTTACTTTAAAATCCGAGGGTGCTTGGGCTCCAGGTAACTTAAGGGCCAACTTCTTCCTATGTTGTTCAGTAGCTGCTTCATTCAACACCTGAGCTGCTAGACTCCCTCACTGATTTAAGTATGACAGACATTTACAGCAAGCAGGGACTTTCTGGTTGTGGCATAAACCTTGTGGAATGCCTTCTCTAAAGAGGCAAGTAAATACCTGGTTCTTTAAAATAACCTTTAGCATTCAATTCCAAACCCATTTTACTGAAATGTATTTTTGGGGGAGGGGTTAGGCAGAGTAAGTTGGAACACTACAGATCTAATGACCCTCCCTATTATATGGAAAGTGAAGTACACAAATTAGTGGAAAACATTTAAATATTTTCAAAACTATTTGGGATTAGTTATGACCCCCAAATGCACAGGGAAAGTGTTTATTACTAGAAAAATTGTATTTCTCCTTCTGGCTTTCTGTCTTATGTTTTAGAATGAAAGTAGGTGACCTCATCTTTTCACTGCTGTCATTGGATAAAAGATGAGGTAAACAAAACATCAAATTATCCTTTAATTCAGAATGAGATCACCTACTTGAGACTTTGAAGCTTTCACCTTGTGTTTGTTTAGATGGTTCTGGTAGGTATTCTAAGGACACCTAAACAGTGTGTATGCATGATGGAGAACTGTACCACACCTATTTAGTATGTGCTAAGTCTATCCAACATGGGTTGGCACGGATAGCTTAGAATAAACTGGGAATTCTATGCATCTGTCAGCCATCATTCTGCAACAGTCATGAAGGTAGAGTGAACTTTCCTGAACTTCTTATTGTAGGTAATTTCAACACATAGTGAGAACCGGCCGGGGAGGGGGGGCACACTTCCTATTTTAATCAAGAAATGGCTCTAAGCTAGTAAGCTAAGTATTGTCAAATCAGCCCAAGACTCCATTAGAGGTCCTTTGGACACAGTTTTTCTTCCTCCCTACATTGATCCAAGCAGTTGGCTAACACTTCCTGCCCACCTGCTTCATTCAACTACTGATCCATAGGACACATTTTCATGTATATTTGCTACTCTAAGGTATTGTAAAAGCCTTTTCAGAATATTCAGTGTATCTACTGTACTGCTTCAACGCACTGCACATTCATTATATACAATTTAGCATACAAAAAAGCCAAGAATTTATAGTGTTTCAATAAAGCTCCCAGTATTGAAGAGTGCAATTTTTTAGCAGTGAAGGAAGCAAAACTGCCTTTCCAATGAAGGGTATTTTTAAAGCTCTGTAGATGTCCAAAACCATGACTATTACTAATATTACTACAGATATATGTAGTAAGATATATATAGCCCACCACTCTCTTTAAGGGTTCTATAGACAATCAGCAGCTTTAATAATATATCTGTAGTTGTACTGAAGATGGGAGAATCCAACATTTAAATATTCCCCAACACTAACCTGGTGTGTTTAATGGGAACTATGGTTCAAAGTAACATGCAAACTGGGCCAAAAACCACCACAGCTCAACAATATGGGATCAGAAATATGGCTAATCTAAAAGCCTTCTCTATGACATAAAGTGGTACCTCTGGTTGCGAACAGGATCCGTTCCGGAGGCCTGTTCGCAACCTGAAAAGGCCGCATCCTGAACCGCCACTTCTGCACATGCGCAAAGCGTGAGTCGGTGCTTCTGTGCATGCGCCGAAACTGGAAGTAACCCGTTCCGGGACTTCTGGGTTTGGCCCGTTCGCAACATGAAAAGACTTATCCCGCAGCGAACATAACATGAGGTACGACTGTACTAGATTCACACAAGCAGGTAGCTTCCTTTCTTGTTTAGAGGGGGAACTATTAAACATTTGATTCATTGATTCTATGAATCAAATGTTTAATAGTTCCCCCTCTAAACAAGAAAGGAAGCTACCTGCTTGTGTGAATCTAGTACAGTCGTTCCCCCACTTGCAGACTAAAGTTGTACAGTGCAGGAACAGATACATCACATAATTCTGTTGATTCTGCATTTTCTCCTCAAACATTTGTGCAATGAGATCTTCTAGAAAAAATTCTGCATTGCTGCCTTCTTTTGTTATAGGCAATTCAGCTGTGGAAGAAAAACACAAAGTCCTGTACAACTCTGAAAAATAAAACTTTGTTCTGAGAGGGCAGGATATCACACACTATGATCACTGAACCTGGGCTCCATTGACCATGAACTTTCTAAATTTATATCTGGTTTTGCTACTATGTGATAGAGCAGATCCAAAGAACCAGCCTTTTAATTGTATGTTTGCATTTTTAAATTAGCATCTTAAGGGCCTTTGTTTCTTCTTTGAACATCCAACTCATACTACTGTATATCACAATCTACTTTGGAAAATGCCCTGTTTCAAAAAGTGGTTTCCAATGAGAGACAGGAGAGAGTAATTTGAGATTTAGTTGCTGAAAACACCCCTTGAGAGCTGGGCACTAGCCATATTTCTTCTTTTCAACCGCAAACTATTTTTATCTGTTGTAAACTGTGAGTCCTGTGAAGCCCACAACAGAGTCCCATGTAATCTGAAAGTTGTTTCCACCATTTAAACAAGAAATTCCCCTTAAAAGTTTTCTGTCAAAAGTGTTCCGTTTAATACAAAAAATAACTAAATAAAGCACTTTTTGAAAAAATGACATACTGCAATTAAAGGAAGTATAGGAATGTTGGTTGAATGGTCTCCAAGACTCCAACGGTCAAGTGCTTTCTTTTAAAAAAGGAAAAAATTGTACTAGCTAATGTTCACAGTCTCGTTAAAGTAGTTGACATCCCTTCTTTGCATAGAAAAACAATTTAAGTTGCCTAGATTTAGAGCCTTAGGTAGGACAACTCTACTAGATATATCTGGTGAAAAGAAGTCTATATTAAGTTTACTTTTGTAAAGTAGGTCTTCTAAGTCTGCTCTCCTCTTTGCCTCAAAATACTCTAAAATCCTTATGCCATAGTTTACCTTCACTATGGTGAATATTGTTGTTGCCATCCGTCTGTCTTGAGAGGCAATGGAGTGCACCTCCAGAGGTGAAATGAAACTGCTGTGTTGGCAGCACCAAAGTGATATCCTGGGCAGTGTGTATGGCTATCCTGGGCTGCCAGACGAAAAAACCTCCCTCTCAGTCTCGCTGATATGGTACAAAGGAAAGTAGAGCAATATGTTTGACACAAGCTTGGCTGCAGGAGATGCCGAAGGAGGCATACAAGGCACCATCCAACTGTCTTAGGGACCTCACTCCCGATTTGTGTAGGGTTTACTCATTAGCCTTTTCTTCTCCTGAAGATATCTCTAAAAGGCAGCAGAGGCTTAGTATCAGGGTGTATGGAGTGTTAGGGGAGGTGTGGGAGACACATAGTGCTCCTTCTGAGATAGTGCTCCTTCTGAGATAGTTTGTCCACCTTTCATCCCCACTCAGCTCTCACCTGTGGCTCCTTGGAAGCTGTAAGCATGTGACAGCGACCATAGCCCGGAAAAATAGCTTCAACTGGCCAGCTAAACCAGGTGAGCGTAACCAATGGGTCTCAAAGCCTTGGTGAGCTAGGGACCTGCATATGAAGACAGGCTCCAGTGGATTGAGTGGACAAGATCATAGTGAATCCAACAATCAAGAAGGCAGTTTCCGTGTGTGCTATAGAGGGAAGTGAGGTGCAAATGGGGTTTGTCAACCTGAGAAGGTAGCCCATCTAGAAGGAAAACTCTGATCCTAAACCTTTGCTATGGTGAGTAGAATACAGCAATATATGGCTACATTCCCACTAATCGGCATCAATAAAATTTGACCCATTCCAGCAAAATTCACACTTTTTATATTGCCACACAACTCTAGAAGTCAATTATGTAGTACTTTTTACTTTAAAATAATGCAGATTTGTATTACTGTTTTCTATTAATTATTACTGTAAGATTGTTATTAACCAATAGTTCCATACAATTGTAGCACCAACAGCCAAATTTGTTTCCATGTAGTTCTCACACATAATATGTGACAGTGACAGAAAGAAGAAAAGTGGAATGCTACCATACAATGTACTAAACGGCCAAGGTGAAAATGTATTTATTATACCTGAAGGTTAAAGAAATTAAAGTCAATGATTTGATTTACCAAACCAGAGGATCTATTTTCATATTAAAATACCAAGAGCTGTAGGTGGATGTAAAGAACGTAATTTTCCTTATACAAATTACACAGAAGCTAATTTGGTCCAGTGAAAACTTTACATAGAAGGGTGCCAGAATCTAAAGAACTATTTTAGACATACTCAAAAACTTGAAGATGCCCAGTGGAATTTTTTTACTTCTTCACCATTCAACACCAGGCTCTCCCCCTCTCCCAATGCTGTATCACAAACTGCTTTTGAGGATTCTGAGTTTCAAAAGAAGTTTGATGTGTTTAAGAAACAAAACCCCCGTTGGCTGCATAGGACTAATTGTACATTTTCTTGAACCCCACCCTATTTGTTTGTGATCTTGACACATTTTTAGTCTGAATATTTATATGCAACTACTTGAACGATGATGTTGGTAGGGATGAATAGCCACAGGTCCTATTAAAAAAATACAGATAGACAGCATTCACATTTAAATGCTGTTTAAATCAAATGTACATTAGATGTACATCCAGTTGACACCTATGTTTGTTCATCCAGGAAGATATATGCATCCAGAAAACACACATATCTTCTTAGGTGGACTGGCGAATAAGAAATCAGTTTCCAAAATAATTTCTTGGGGATTTAGGGTGGGGAAGAATATTCACTTTTTGCTGTAATGCAAAGTTAACTTGAAAATTAACTACAACAAAATCTACAAAGCAATCTGTAAAATTATCTACAAAGCAGTCACTCAATTATCTACAATCCAATAGCCGAGCAAGGACTAGTTTTAGAAATCACATTCATATTTCTAGCACCATATTATTCATTTACTCAATTCACTGAACTAGCATAGGGCAGTGAATCAGAAATCTCATTTGAACATGGGAAATCAAAATTCCTGGGCAAGCTGCCATTTCTCTGGCTATTATCTCCTAGGGTGCTTGAGAATTTGACTAGGTAACTAATCTTGAGGCTTCAGGATAACACATGAAAAATCATTTTAAAGTTTCTGAAACAGGGATTTATGTTCCCAGTTATGAACATATAAGCAGTACCAGAGGGTCATTCCACGCCAAATCACCTGGGTGCCATGTGTTCTCACAACTCAGATTTTCTTTTTTTAAAAAAGTGTGTATATACCTATGAGATAACCTCAAATTAATTTTTTAAGATTTTTTGGTCCAAAATTGGGCACAGGAGAATTTTTTGTTTTAATTTGATTTTTGTGTAATTTAGGCTAATGTAATTTCTGCGTCAGTTTAGGAAAAAAAAACCCTGTTTCGCTTATTTTTCAACCAATTGGGCTTATTTTGTTATCAAAATAAATCTAATTGTGGTCTCTTTCAAAATAAGGTATAAAAATGATATTGAGTGCCACAGAAAAGGGTCACTGACCATTCAAAGTGATTTTTTTGTCATTTTATTCCTGGTAGTTTTGTTTTAGTGCCCAGGACTCCCCGCCCCTCCTCAGCCTCTTGGTGAGGGGTGCCGGAGTTCCTTCCAGACACCCCCGACTTCTCGGTCCGAAATTGCCTTCTGGACCTTATTTTCAGGGGTACGGTTAGCCTTCCACCACCCTGTTGCAGGAAAATTGTGCCCTCTTATGTTACAATGTCACCTGATATATTTTAAAAATTAAGTTTTATTAATTATTTAATAAAAACAAAATACGTCTCAGAGCCCTTGTTTGTTTTATTGTTGTTGGAAAAGATCAGGAGACCTCAGGCTCACTAGGGGGCTGTCTCAGTACCCCAGCTATGGAGCACTCTCTTCTCCAAGCTTTGACTGGCACCAACCTTTTCAGCCCCAACTAAGACTCTCCTCTTCCACCAGGCTGTTTGGCAAAGCCTTTATGTTTCCAAGTTTCTGCAAGCGCACTAGTTTACCCAACTATTCAGATTGATATATTTAATAGATGGAGGATTGATGCATTTTAAAGTGTATTCTATTTGGCTGTCTTTGTGTACTGTGTCTTGTGACTTGCTCCAAGATCACATGTGATAAGGTGTGGGATGTAAAAGATCACATGTGATGAGGGGTGGGATGTAAACCTTATAAACAAACTAAAATAAATAAATACGGAGAAAGATGTTGTAGGAGACATCTTCCTCAGTGGAGCAACCCCCTGCCCGCCCCCGCCGCCACAAATCCATGCCACAGGGAAATGTAATTGAACAGCATAGGGTTGAAAAAACAGTTAAAGGAGAAAGACATGAGAACTGAATGTTAGGACTGTCATAGAAAAGAAGTCTGCAGAGGGAAGTAACTGTCCCCACAGTGAAGTTCA
The DNA here is from genome assembly GCF_965207765.1 of Zootoca vivipara. Taxonomy (NCBI): domain Eukaryota; kingdom Metazoa; phylum Chordata; class Lepidosauria; order Squamata; family Lacertidae; genus Zootoca; species Zootoca vivipara. Next base: position 63,884,929 of record NC_142587.1, on the reverse strand, counting down.
AGTGAGATGGGTAGAAGAGCAATGAACTGGTGGTCAGTGTACTCTTCATGAAATACCCATGGGATAATCCCATACTATTTCATACTGGACACTGTCAGTCTTCCTTGGGAGACTGACATTCCACTCTCTACTTTGTTATTTTATCTTCTGCGCTTAGATCATGCTGTCATTGTATTCTGGACATCATTCTGATGTCATTTCAACAATGTACATTATACTGATTTTTCATTTTAGGCATTTTCTTTTACCCTGGGGACTGCAATCTTATTTTTCTTCATATTATCATTCCATTGCTACTCCTCTCTGGATACTACCATTATTCCAAGGGGAATTATTTTGCTCTGAATGCTACAACAAAGACTGGAGCTGGGAGAATCTATCATTCAACCCCACCCCCACCCCCAAATTTCCTTGGCTATCTTCCCACTCTAAAAATTGCAAGTGCTGGTTTGACCTATAAAGCCTTAAATGGTTCAGGACATTAATAATTCAAGGACCTCCTCTCCCCATATGAACTGATAAGGACCCAGCAATCATAATCTAAGGCCCTTCTTTGTGTGCCACGAGAGGTCTGGAGAGTGGCAACATGACAATGGGCCTTTTCTGCGGTGGCTACCCATTTGTGAAATGCTCTTCCCGGGGAGGCTCACCTGCCACCTTCATTACATAATGAAAATGTTTTGCTATAGCCAGCTCTTTGGCTGATTAACATTCTATGGCTTTTTAAATGTGTTGCTGTGCAAGGGGCTATTGGTTTGTTATTGCTGTAAGCCGCCTTGTGATCTTCAGATGAAGATGCATGTACAAATTTAACAAATAAATAATAAAATCGTTTAACTTTGTATTGTTCCTTCAAGGGAATAGTTTGGGAGTGACACAGGGAGAGGTTTAAGATAAGGGAATATATTTTTCTGTAATTCCCATTAAATATTATGATAATGAAAAAGAGTTTGCAGCTCCTGTCTTCCTTTTCTTTATGGTTTGTAAAAAGCAAGAGTTTAGTTTGTTTTAAGCAAAGCTTGTCAGTAAATAAAAGAAATCTATGTTAAAGAAGTCAACCTTCCAAGGACCATCATTCCTGTTGAGAAGCCCTTGGCTGTCACAACAAAGCATGAACTTCATCTCTAGCCAAGCTACTCATTCATCACATGAACCCATCTATCACCTTCTGTACAAGGTGACTTTATATATGTTGCTGGCCTACATCCCCCATCATCCCTGACAATTTGCCATGCTATCTAGGGTTGATGGGAAATGGAACTCAACAACATACAGATAGCCACAGGCTCTCCATCCCTGTTTTATACTGTGCTACCTACTGAAAACACAGTGTGGGGAACCGGAAATCAACATCATTAACAGTTGTTCCAATATGCTAAAAAAAACAACAACAACAGAGAGCAAACTGTTGAAAGAAAATATGCATACACACCTCTGTGGGTGCTCTGGAAATACTGACTCCAAAGAAACACATGCCTCTTCCTCTCTTATGTGTGTTACTGCAGGAGTTGGTGAAATATCAAGCAGAGAGAACTACAGAAAGATGCTGAGAGTGGGAGGGTCAAAGCAACTTGCATATTTGACTTTATACAACTATTATCATTTTAATAAATGCTGCAACTTCCAAACTGCTGCTGGTTGCCCCTTTTTACTGTACTGAAATTACCTCTAATGTGAAAAGCTTTAGCAAGTAGAATCAAAAATAATGATGCTTTTTACTTGGTTCCTTGTTTCTGAAACATTTAAATTAGTATTTTTTTCTGAGCACTGAAGGCTCAAGACTTAAATGAAATATCTAATGAGACAACAAAACAGCCTTGTATTTAAGCATTCGGTTGGTTGCCATGGGCACTCGGGAATTCCACATGCATTGGCTGTTTGAGGATGACCAGAATGCTCTATCCTTCCTTCACCATTTCACTCAGCTTCCATGTTACCCATGAAGGAAAGCCCCTTCCTCCACAGCAGCAGGTTGTCAACAGCGTTCAAAATTTGCCATGTGCCAGACGGATTTTGCACCTGGCTATCGGCCACTTGCGACCAAGTGAAGATGCCCGGGTGCCATGATGGCGCCTAATGTCTGCACCATCGGGGGGTGCATGCCTAGGGACCCTTCGATCTTCCCAGTTTTCACACACTAACACCACATCCTTTAGAAGTCTACCCATGATATTTTATCTGCACAATCAGAACGACTTTCAGGAACCAAAAGGTCATACTGAAAAACACAACTTTCAAGCCATCTAGCACCAAAATGGCAACTAGACATTCTGTTTTGGCGACTGTAACCCTGGTTTAAGAAGCCATTTGCCACCTAACTTATATATCTGAGTTTCTAATGCTGGTTGTCAAAGAAAAGATAAATTACTGTCCCTCCTTTGCCAGCCTACCCAGTGTTCATCTTGACTGTGGAGGATATGCTTTCTCTTCTTCAGCAGTCAGAAAAGAAGCTGAATGGCATGGCAAAGGAGAAACAGTGCATTCTGTTTTATCTTTGCCAGTCCACTCAGCTTCTGTCCTGGTCACAGAGGAATGAAGTGACCTATAACTCAACTGTCAGCTTCCTATGATGGACACATAGGAGGCAAAGCCCTTTTCTGTGCACCCAGCACAAACAACGAACAGGCTATAGCAGGTAAACATAGCTCCTTCTCTCTTCTCCCTGCCAGCTGTGTTTCTAGTATAGCTGCAAAACAAACAAACAAACAAAAACTCTAGTCTGATTTTTTAATCATAGAAAAGGATGGAAGAATTCTTTTTAAGGATAGTAACTTTTAGGGGCTGACTCACAACAATAATACAGTGGTACCTTGGGTTAAGAACTTAATTCGTTCTGGAGGTCCGATCTTAACCTGAAACTGTTCTTAACCTGAGATACCACTTTAGCTAATGGGGCCTCCCGCTGCCACCGCGCCGCCGAAGAACGATTTCTGTTCTCATCCTGAAGCAAAGTTCTTAACCCGAGGTACTATTTCTGGGTTAGCGGAGTCTGTAACCTGAAGCGTCTGTAACCCGAGGTACCACTGTAATCATAACAACTTGCAAGGAAGTAAGGGCTAGACAAGAATTTCTCAAGGGCATGTTGTAATACTAAGGCAGTAAAGCTGGGTTGATGGACATTTTTGAAATGTATAGGGTATCTCTTGTGTTTCCTGTTCTTATGGTTGCAGCCTTTTAAAAAAATCCCACAGCTGTTTAGGAATAATTACTGTAAGGCAGCAGCAAGTACAGCAGTTGCTGCAATATTTAGTTGTGTGAATAAGCAATTAATAACTTGCTTTTGCTCCTTCGTAAATATAGCAGTTTACACCATCTTTACCTTATCCCATGGCCTATTTAACTGCTCACTGTATGAAAATGGTAACACTGGGGATGTGGGCCAATAGAAAACTTTTTTTTTTTAAAAAAAAAGCAGAAACATTATCTACATTTCACTGTCAATTCGTTGTATGGTTTTTGCTGCTGCTACCTAAAGTTACAAAACTTTACATTAAACGTTGTAGTAAAGAGAAGCTGATGACTCTTAACTTGTCAATATTTCATTCCATGTAAAAGGGGGAAATAGCAGTCTTAAATCAAAGGTGGTGATGGGGGTGGGGTGGGGGGAACGTATGCTAACATTTGTTCACTGATACTGAAGTTCAAACTAGGATAGAATGAAAGTCTGCCATAAACCCCATTACCTCCAATACTCAAAGATCACTATTTTGCCTTATACTATGTACATCACATGTTTCAATGTGATGTACAGACCAGAATACTGCAACCTCAGCTCTATCTTTTACTGGACCCAATTTGTCGTTCCTTCACACTGAACCTAAAAACTATCTGCCCTCACCAACACCTTATTTCAATTCTACTCAGAGTTCACCGTTCAGCTGATTCCCTAAAGTATAAGCAATTAAAGGTAAAGGGACCCCTGACCATTAGGTCCAGCCGCGGAGGACTCTGGGGTTGCAGCGCTCATCTCGCTTTATTGGCCAAGGGAGCCGGCGTACAGCTTCCGGGTCATATGGCCAGCATGACTACCGGTAAGCCGCTTCTGGCGAACCAGAGCAGCGCACGGAAACGCCGTTTACCTTCCCGATGAAGCGGTACCTATTTATCTACTTGCACTTTGACATGCTTTCAAACTGCTAGGTTGGCAGGAGCAGGGACCGAAACTCTCTTGCCAATACAGTCGTACCTCGGGTTACGACCACCTCGGTTTGCGAACAATTCGGGTTACAAACTGCACAAACCCGGAAGTGTTTTCGCCCCGCGCGCGTGCGCAGAAGCGGCGTGCACAGTCTGCGCATGCACAAAGCGCGAAAATAGCGCTTTGCGCATGCGCAAAATGGCGCTTCGGGTCGTGTTTGGGTTACGAACTGCGATCCGGAACGGATCGTGTTCGTAACCCGAGGTATTACTGTATGAATATACTGTAGAGATTTACAGTCTAAACAAGTTTACTCTGAATTAAATTCAATCTGCCTTATTCCCACATAAATGGATATAGGATTACAACCTTAGTTACCATAACAGTGCAAAATGTCAACATGTCTCCAATACTATTGTTTGTCTCAAGAGTCCAAAGTAAGACTGAAAAAAGCTGGAGTGGCAGAGCTTCCTAAACTGGATGAAAATCTCAATAGAGGCAAGCACACCGACTTCAAGCCTCACTGGTGTACAACAGCATGCACAAAATGAAGCAGCAGTAACTCTTATTTACAATTTCAACAGCACATGGACTGTGGGAGTGAACCTTTCTGTATGTTTCTGGTATGAGCCAGTTGCATAGAGAGATGAGGGAGATCCTCTGCTTATCCTGCTATGTTTCTGACTGCCTCAAAGATTGCCTGGCATGAAAGAGCCAAAATAAACCCAAGAACAGCCAGCAAAGACAAGCACTACATGATATGGGCTACAGTCACCCAGCAGTAAAATAGGATGCAATGGAGGCCACCGCTGAATCAGACAACTCCATCTTCTGTAACTCTTCACAAGTTTTACTTTAAGAAATGCCCCGAATTCAGGTTCAACTGCACAAAGATCAAAGTAAAGGGCCCTCTGGTGCCTTTTAAATTGCTGCAGAAAATATCAATACTGGCTTAAAATAACAAAGCCAAAGCTATGCATAGCAAAGTATAGTTATTTTGAATTAAACCATAGCATGCTAGCTTGACTGCATAATGTACTAATGTACCATAAATGTAATGAGAAAAGACTATTACCCAGACAATTACATAATATAATGTAAAGCTAGCATGGCCCAACTACACCCCAGTTTTTTAAAAGATTGGTCAGAGTTCTCATATGATTTTGCACTGCAATAATGACAAGCAAACTGCACAACTGTTTTACGACTTTTAACCAACATATATGGCTTCTCTCCAAGTGGACCAAAGATACTCAAAGATACAATTAAAACAAGACTCCCAAACAGATGCTATATAGAAAAGCAAATTTTAGACCACCACAAGAACCAGAAAGTTGAGGCAATAGTGTTTAGACTATGGATACTGCATAGTAGGTGCACAGGCAGATTCTCTTCCACTCAGCCCAAGAACAATTAACAATTTCCACTATTAATATCACTAGCCATACCAGGAGCCCTATTAATGCCAGAGTTACTAAGCAGCAGAAGCATGAGCCAACAAAACTTTTGATAAATCTTGAGTTAAAGACCACAGGTGATTACAACCACAGGTGATTACAACAGCCAATAACACTATTTCAGTTTCATTCAAGCAACCTAAGGGCCATGAGAGAGAACAGAATAATACATGAGCCACTCTGGGTTGAGGGGGAGACCAAATGTTCTTTTCCCCACAAGCTACATTCAAACAGCATAATGGAACTTCAGTTTAACCTGATATCAAAATCAATGGCTGATGAGAAATAAAACTTGCGCCACAACTGGAGAAAACATTCTAGTAAAATGAGAATATTAGGTCTACGACCCATTCCAGGTAAATTATGGTAAGAGGCTGTACTTAGTATTGATAAAACAAAAACTAAGACAAAGTGAAGGAACACAGAATTATCAGTTTTAGTCCAAAAATGGAGAAGCTACCGGTAGTAGGCTCCTGGGTTTATAAAACTGCAACTCTTCCCTTACACACCAGAATTAGCAGTTAGCAAAACATCCTTTAAAAATTAGTAAATTGTAAGCTACAATAAAATTTTGTTCACAAGATGCGTTATATATTTTTTATCATTCAGGATAAAATATCTATGGCCACAGCAGTGGTTGAATTGTAGCTAGAAAGGAAATTGTCTTCAGATAAATGGTTTCCCTATGAGAAGGCTTCACCACTACACCTAGCTCCAGGTCAATAAATCAAATTAACTGCACCTTGTCCTCTGGCTAGTGACATCATCAGCTGGACCACATCTTTTGAAATAGGTGCAGAAACATATGCTTCTAAGGCATAAAATCATATTACATTTTTGTCTGGCCAACACCATGAAAGGGAAAACTTTGTAAGGGTGGAAAAGAGCAGAAGACAAATCACTTTAAAATAAAATAAAAACATCATGAAATTTACAAAAATACAAACTGTTCCTGTATATGCAGCTCATAGTCATGCTTCAAGGACTGTTCAATATTAATCAGACATAGATACTGTAAAATATCCTGCTGTCAGGTTATTTTTCTGCACAGATTGAAGAGAATGGTCACTAATGAGGCCTACATAAATCTGTCAAGTGTGCTAGCACTATATTAATAGATACCACCTTTAAAATAATTAGGGAGAGAGCTACTGTAACTTACTAGGCATTGTGCCGAATTGAAATGTTTGTTTTAATTAAAACAGTGTTCCTAGTTTCATGAAGTATAAGGAACATTCATCCTTTTTTAATCACTCTTTTTTCACCACGCATAATAATTTTTAGCTTTAATACACATCCAAGTACTAGCTTTAAAGGAGACAACAGAGGTATATACCAAACATATTCTGTCCACATCATTCAGATCCTAAATATCAAAATGGAAGTTATAACACCTCAGATTACTGCACATAATTTATAATGTGGGTTGTAGTGTCTAGATTGTCACCTATTCTATCAATGTTCGACAATACATACTATATTTAATACAAGTAACTGAATTGCTAATTTCAGGGAAATGCAGTTTTCACAGTCCCTCAAACTGCAAGTGAGAAACTGTTCTTTTCTACATGAAAAAGTCAATCAGGACAAAGGGAGAAGCCCCCCCCCCTATAAGGAGCAGCTTAGAAAGTCCTGTTGTTGCTATAAATTAAAAATAAGCCCCTTATATTTGAGGCATGGAGGGGAGAGAGACAGAGAAAGAGAGAGAGAGAGGAGCTGTGAGCAGATCTGATGCTGCTCATGCCCCAGGAGGGTTTTGTTTTTGCTGCCGGGGCTGAGAGGGGGCATTTTGATTATTAGTAAATAAATCAAGCAGCAGAGAGTGAGGCCTAAGCGCCTGCCAAAGGAGTCCGGGCCTAGGTTTCCTCCCTCCCCTCCATACAGCCTGGGTTTGATCTCAAGGCCCTGCTCGTTGCCAAGAAAATGCAAAAAAGCCAGAGAGCGAGAAAGAAGAATCATATTGAACCACAAAAGCACATGGGGCGAATGTAAAATATAAACACGGCATTGGGCTCTGAGTGGCTGTTATTAAAGGCCTGAATTACTAAACATGAGAGGCGGGGAAAGCCGGGCGGCCATTTCAATAATATAAACCTCCCCGAATTAGACATTATTCAAATGAGAGAGAAGGAGACCAGAGACGGGGTTGCGGGGGGAGGAGGGAGGGAGAATTAGAAAGCAGCCACAGTCCGCTCGCGGCCAGCCGGCCACCCCGGAACCCTGACCCGGCCACCCCATAATAATAATACGGGGACGGGAGACAAGGCATTGTCAAGTGTCGTCTCCCTCCTCCTCTGCCGCCGCACCCCCCCCCCAAGCCACCGATCCCGCCGCTATGATCCGGTGCAAGCCATTCAAAGAAGCCTCCAAGGGTTCTCCACCTCGCAGAAGGGCAGGCGAAGATTTGTCAGGGCAGCCCCAGACACCTCCGGGTGGGGGCGGGTGACAAGCCGCCCCTCATAGATTTCCTGTAGGGGGCACACACGCACACCCCAATTTGCACGCGCACTCTTTCTTTCTTACACACACACACACGGAAGCAGCAAGCCCCCACTGCCGCCCCTCTCCCTCCCCTTAGGCCAGGCAGCCCTACCCCGAGAGTAACCCCAAACACCCCTTGTTTGGCGCGCAGGCCTCGGCCTCTGGGGGAAACAGGGCTGCCTTGGGAAAGGGGCGGGGGGGGGTTGCAGGGCGGGAGCCGAGGCGCTAAGAAAATAAAAAGGAATAAATGCACGACTTCTCCCTCCTCCGCCCCCCTCCCTCCCCGTCCAATGCGACACCAGAGGGGCTGGGGGGTGCGGTTGCACCCGGGGACCGGTGAGGAGACTGAGGGGAAAGGTGCTGCGCGCCCGCCGCTCCGTCCCTTGTTCCCAACCGCCGACACCCCCTTCCCTCCACACCCGGTCATTATGACGACGACCCCCCCCGCCTCGCTTTTCCGCCGCTACCCCTACTATACAGTCTATATGAATATGTAAAGCGGCTTCGGGGTAGCGGCGGCGGCGCCCGGCCTAGCTGCCCGAGCAGAGCTCCTCAGGGCGAGGGTGATTGTGGGGGGGGGACCCTGCCCGTTGCCCCCCGTCCCCCGGTGCCCGCGTGTCCCTCCGTGCGCCTCTCGCTTTTTCCCCGCACGGCGGCTACCCCCCAGCTCCCTCCTGTGCCGTTAATTATAATAATCCTGAGTACTAATAAATTATGCTAAGCGGGGAAGGCGGGCGGCGGAGGGGGGGGCGCCCGCGTGTGCGAGTATGAATATGAATATGTAAAATGCAGTAATGATTACCTGCCGCCACCGCCGCCGCCGAACTCTCATCTTGACTCGCTGCTCCTCCGTCCGCCATTTTGAATATTTTAATCAAAATCGGCCGCCCGATAAACCCTCCCTTGCTCGTTTGCCTCCTCGGCAGGGGCCCCCTCCCCACTCGCGGCGCCCTCTGCGCACGCGCGGCATCGGTGGCTCCCCTCCCTCTGCCTGGCAGCCTTTACGTGCGCATGAGCGCCTCCCTCCCCTCGCTTCGCTGAGAGGCGCCCGCTATATGTGCGGGGAGGAGTGAGCGACTCGGGTGCTGCTGCTGCTGCTGCCGCCTTTTCCCGCTCTTCGCCGCTTTGGGATCCGAGCGGGTGACAGGGGCTAGCAGGGTGCGCGTTTGAGGGGCATCTCCAAAAGGCTTGCTATTATCCACAGGAAAAGCGCGCACCGCGCATGTTAAGCAGGGCCGCCTCCCCTTAGTAGTCTGCGCTTGCCCGCATCCCACGAACTGAGCGCTCACCTGCGGGGAAATCTGAACTAAGGGATTTATTATGATCATTACTCGCACTTTGCTCCCTCTTCCGCCTCCTGGGAGCAGATGGGGAAGACTGGCGTTGTCCTGCGCGCCTGCCCTGTTCTGCAATTCCAACACGTGCAACCCAATCCTCTGCGTGTTTTATTTCCATGCACGTTTTTTTCGGAAGTCCCGGTGCATTGAGCAGAGTTTAGGTCCACAATAAGAGTGCGTATACGTTAAAAAATATATATATATCGTTATTAAACTATTTCCAAAATGGAAATTTTTGAAATACAGTTTTATCATATAAGACCCCCCCCCCGCAAAAATATTACAAATCCAATGGAAAACAAACCCACACATACAAATAACAGAGCAGAATAAAACGCCCCACTTTTCTAACTACAAAAAATGGATTCTACTGAGAGACCAGCTTTCTTTGTCTCCTTGCAGTGAATAGTTTTCACCCCAGTTGAACTGGTTGTTACAAGGACCACGTATTTGAGAACTGGTGTTTGAGTTTAGTTTTTTCCTCCCCCCCCCCAATCTCGCTTTCCTTTTGTGTCATGTATTTTAGATTACTGTACATTCCTGAGGTCTGTAAGCCACTTTCAGAGGCTTTTGGCTGAAAGCAGGGTGAAAATGCATTTAATAAATAAACAATTAATACATAAAGATCCACAAGGCTGTTTTTAATTTAATTAAAAACAAACAAACAAACAGCAAGTGTATCCTATAAATACCAATACAACAAGGGAAAACTTTAAAGAGTTACAACACAACAACAGCATTATACAGTAGCCAGTAATCGCCTCAAAAGTCCTCTGGAAAAAAACAATATTTTACTTGTTACCGAAGGCCAAGGCCCAAACAGATCTTGCTAGAAATGGAATTCAATATTCTTGGTACCACTAAACCGAAGCTAAGGCACTTGCTGCTCTCCGCACCTCAGGGGATGGAATACAGTACAGAGAAAGCCCTCCAATTATGATCTGGATGCACCAGTAAGTTTAGTAGTCCTTGTGAACACCATAGAAGGGATAGCAAAGCTAAACTGAGTCTCTTGACTCTGCCTCAGACTAAAAAAAATAGGGTTGTTTTAAAGCGCTATCTCTCAGACTATCATTCTCCACAGCAGCTACACACAGATCTGCACTACAGGTATGTTAATAACAGTGCTGGACTACATATGTTTGGTAGTCCCTATAGCCTTTAACTTGCAACACCTGCATGGCAATATGCCCTTCACCAGGCTGTAGTGCAGAAGGACAGGAGCGAAACAGGGCTATCCTGCTATCACCTCTGCCAAGAGACCAGCTGCCACATCCTTCAACTATCATCAGGCTATCTTGACTGATCCATTTTAACTTGTCATTAAATAAGAAATGTAACTTTTAAGAATTGGTGTCTGAGCTTGCTTCCCCCACCCCTTTCCCCTTACAGGTTTAGTATTGTAAGCTGGAGAGCATGGTCAGTCTTACTAATGATCTTTGTAATCAGGACCCTTTTTTTTAAACTAAAGTGGAGGGCAAAATAAATACATGTTGAACTATGTCATAGGCATGTTGTAAGCCTCAGTGCACATCTAAAATGTGGAGATAATAACAGGTTTTCAATTTACAGACCACTTTCAGTTTTTGTGCACACAACATCTGCATGAGAGGAATAGTAATCCTGGACAGTTTATTTCTTCCTATCTAATCAAGGAAGCATTTGCAGGACAGTTCTTTGAAAATAAAGTAAAACGTGGCATTTTCCCTGCATGAAGACTTGGTTTTCAAGCCGTTGTGTCTTTGTTTGAGGGAAGTGATGATGTGAAATCACGGCAGTGGTAAAGCATTGCTTGTCTGCATTGCCTCCTGTGTACAGCTGTCACTGTTACCCGTGTAATGGGAGATATTCAAGGATTAGAAATACACACACACACACACACACACACACACACACACACGAAGCTATGTCTGGAGAACAACAGAACCTCCTTGCCCTCTGCCCCTTAGTTTTCTCCTCCAGAAGGATCATATTTCCAGAAGAGTAAATAAGTCCCCACACTTGGCAGACAGAGGCAACTTGGGAAGGGGAAGAGCAGCACAAGAAGGAGAGTGACAACGCAAGAACAGGCGTTTTCTGCAGTGGCTCTTTGCTTGTGGAATGCTCTCCCCTGGGAGGCTTGCCTGAGGCCTTCATTACATATATTTAGGTACCAGGAGAAAACATTCCTTTTCACCCAGTCCTTTGGCTAATTAAACAATCTATGGTCTTTTATACCGGGGCGGAGGGTTGTTTAGTTTGTTATTATGTGTTTTTATACTATAAACCTCCCTGTGATCCTCAGATGAAGACCAGGATATAAATTTAATAAATTATATATATTGTGCGTGTGCATCCCCCACCTTAGAGGCAGTTCTAGGGGAGTGCATCTTGTGCGGTCACACTGGTGTAGAGTTTCTGTGGCATTGCAGCAGGCACCACCATTGGAAGCTGAGAGGCCAGCGGGGGAGAGAGATTTTGGCATTGCACAGGGTGGCACTGGAATTTGAGACACCAAGGTCTGTCACTGCCCTCCTTAGTGTGCAGCAGGAGGTAGATGTTAAGAGATTTTAAGGAAAGGACTCAATAATAAGAGGCCAATCCCATAACACATATATCTATGGGGTGGCCACATTTGGAATATTATGCAGAGTTCTAGCTGCCTAGTATCATAAAGCTGGGAAAAGTTCAGGAAAGATGAATCAAAATGCTCAAGGCACTGGAAGAATGCATCCTCTTCAACGGTTTTTTTTAGTGTGGGCAAAAACAACTAAGTTTTATAAGCGTATATATGGAATAGAGATAGTGCAAAGAAAAAAAAATTCCTCTCACTATACTAGAATGTAGGGGTCATCTCTACGTACATAGGCAGTAGATTCTGACAGAAGAAACAGCTTTTTCACACAATGCCTAATTAATTTATGGCTTTTGCTTCCACAAGATGACCATCAGTTTAAATTAGGCAGATTCATGGAGAATAAGTGTGCAGCTGCTAGTCATGATGGCTAGAAGCATCTGGCTGAACAATCCAGCGTGGCTATTCTTGTTACGTTCTTCATGTTCGTTTGAACATGTGCAATACTAAGGCAGGACTTCTCTTTAAAGACTCTGTGCTCCTGATTCTCCCTTTTAACTCCTCTTTCAGTGTGTACAGTATCTTACTGGAGTCTGCCCTAAAGTGGAAGGCAAATCAAGATTTGATCCCAGGACTTTCCTGGTTCACAGCCTAGCTCAGATTCCTAGAAATTATACTGCAGGAGGCATTATGCATTGATAACACTCCTGATGTCTCTAGTGGCAGGACACCTTCTTCTGGACCAATCTCAGTCCTGTGCAGCAAACACCAACAGTTCACATGTGCCCACCATCACTGGTTTCAAGGTAAGTCACTAGGCTGTAACAAAAATCACAGTGCATTCCTCTATGCATATATCTACTCAGAAGTAAGTTCAGTGGAACTTACTCATGGGTAAATCGATACAAGATTTTTAGCCTCCACCTGCTTAGGCATTCCTATATTTACATTTGTGTGGCATTCACTCATGTCATTTCCTTCCTTGTGTAGCTGCTGCATTTCCACCCTGTTTACTTTTGTACATGCTTTGGGGGAATGCAGAGGTTTATGCGATACTATGTGAAGGTGGAGAGATTAGTTACTGCATTGTTTCTACAGAAAAGAGTAAGGTCAGCCACTCCATTCCATTTATCACTGTTTTACGCCAGAGAACAAAAAGCCTATACTGTACAGTAATAACTGACTCCAAGTGCAGATTATTTAATTGACAAAACAGCACCATCCACACAGAAGGAGGCATCGTCAGGTTTTAGGGACTCTCAAGATTGCATGCATAAATAAAGTTTTAGGGAATCCCAAGATTGCATACATAAATAAAAAAAGTTTTTTGGGGTGGGGCTTAAAAGGTGTAGTGGGGAATTCATAATAGGCCAATGAGGATTGAGCATATTTTGGTGGCTCCAGAAACCATGTGTTGGGAGGGGGGAAACAAAACAATACAGAGAATTGAAATGGAATGAAGTATCCTGCTAAATAGCATGTCTCGCTGTCCAGCATCTGAACAGGAGTATCCCACACTGCAATATTTTGTTGCAGGTACCACTTGTTATTTGTTTCCTACCATTCCTCCAATGAGGTCAGAGCAGCATTTTAGCCTCTGAAAAGCCCTACAAAGTTGATTGACAGTAGCTTCTGCAGAACCATTTAAGAATCTTTATATATGTGAAAAGATTTTAACCTGGGCTTCCAAGCTATAAGGGCATTCTATCCTGCAGCCACTACACTACACTGGCTGTAAATGTCTTTATGGAAACATATTTTAAGTACATCTTGAAATACAATTGCCACCCAGAAAAAAAGCTCTTCAGCAAGCAGCATCTTTCTGATAATGTTGGCCTATAAAACACAGAACATAAGACCATAACAATATGTGCAAGACAAGTTCTCCCCAAGTACAATATGAAATTAATCCCCCATGAATAGGAATGTAAAATAATAGAACACTGAATACTGTGTGGAGATGATAGCATGAATAGCGGCCTATTATATCTTTAGAGAAAAACTCTTACAGGAAATAAATTGTTTCTTCTCTAAAGATACTCATCATAGTGTATCTATACTCTTGGACAGTACAAAGCTCCAGGGAGCCTTGCATCAAATATATATTCTCTTCTTCTATACTGCAGGCGATCCTTGACTGACATACAGTAAAAAAAAAAAAGCAAGAAATTAGATGGGCATCCCAGTTCATAAATCAGCACAGCTGGCGTGCTTGGATTCAGTAGAGTGCTAGTTCAGTCCATGGTCTTGCAAAGCTCTTTTGGCTCAGCCACGTCTGTTACTTATAAGGCAACAGGTGTAGGCAGGTGGGCAGTCGTCGGCGTCATCCCCCCGGGACTAGATTGCATCATCCTCTGAGGGAGGGAAAGACACTTTTGCCAAGCAGGGAAAAATAGGAGTCAAGAAAACACAAGGAGAACCACAGCTACACACAGACAACAGCAATATGCATTAGGGCATAGGGATGGGAAGCAGGAAGATGTGAGTTTGAGCCAGTCCATAAGAGGACCTCTTTGCTTATCCCATGGCAACTAAGTTTTCTCAGCCGTCCTTGCCTTGTTCGCTGTAGTTTCAGTTCAGAGCCACTTCTTACCAATTTCTTCCTTTTTTACCAACATTTCCCCCCCTCCCTGTCTCTGTTATCACACTTCCTACAGTCTTCACATTTGGTCTCCCACTTGGCAGCTCCCCCAACTGTCAGGGAATCTTAGGATGCTGACATTTTGTTCTTGTCATCCTAATACGTTATAATTAGCATTCTGCTGTTAGAATAGCAGAAAATAGGATGCACATATTTCTCTCTATGATAGATTTAGAACAATGTAAATCACCCCAAATACTGATTTTAAACCATGTTTTCTATTTGTAATTTGCATTATTTCCTGCACATATCAGGAAATACACTATAAAAGGTATAGTCATAGTGCATTTCTTTGCAACCTATCTTGAAACCTTGTTCATGAAGCCCAAATGTCATTTGCACTACAGAATTATTATCTGAGGGTCAAACTAAAAGTGATATAGTTTGTCATGTAGTTTTGGGGTTTGATGACTGCAAATAGTCACGTCAACATAGACTTATTCCTTCCCCGTCAGTTCTGTGGACGCTATGGCACATAGATTGGCTCTGATAGAGAAAAGAAGAAGCAATTGTTAAATTAACTGAATTCTGGTTGGCTCACTATACACACATGCAAGGGCTTTAAGCAACAGCATTTGCTTGACGACAAAGTGACCAGAATTAGCCAGAAAAAAACTCACCAGATATTAATAAAAGCAAAATGGGCCTCTGCATTTCATGCGGGCTCTGGTGTTTTGAGCTACTACAAATGCTTTGGTTTTATCTTCACCTGTTAACAAAACTCTTTTAGAACTGAACAAGGACACAAAAATCACTTTCCTGAAACAGGAGTGGATTGTGAAACAAATACACAGCTGGATTTGGGGTGCCTTTGAAATCTCCCTTTATCCTCTTTCTCCACTTCTATTCCAGTTCAGGTTCTTTGCTTATCTGGCACACAGCCTACCCTGGGTGGAGATTAAGGATTCTCTTTGCCCCTTCATCCTTGAATATTTCTTTTTAATTTCACAGTTTAGATTCCGATTGGGTAATTACATTCTTCCTATCTCAAATTCCTCTGTAATTTCAATTGGATATGGTATCCTTCACCCTTTCGCCTAAACTCTTGGAGTGCCTCTGGGTATTGTTCAAAGCCTACTCTGTTCCATTCCAGTTCCATTCCATGTCTCTTTAAAAGAGGATGGGCACAAAGCCATCGCTCACCCTAGAGCTGGACATCACTTGCTTTTGAGTTACAAGACCACCTTATCCTTTTGTCTCAAAATGCTTACTTTTGTCATGCCCTTTATTCTGCAGACCTTTGGAGGGACACTTCTGTTACAGACCTCCTTCTTCCTTCTGCCCAACTACACAAACATTTGTTATATCAAAGGAAACCACACAGGTTACGGCTGCAACTGTAAAGCTCCACTGAACACATTTGGATGTGCTTGTAAGTCAACAAGCATTGGATTTCATCATAAGGGGCTATCAAACTTTCAATCTATCGATCTAGTGTATTTTGCATAAAGAAGAATAAATCTCACACATTCACAAAATTATTAGAAATCTAGAGAGAATAAAGAGAGAGAAATTGCTTTCTTCCAGAATATTTGGACCTCTGGGTGATACATTTAATCAGGCTTGCAGTAAATATGGACCAAATACAAGGACGTACTTCTTTGTGCAGCGGCTTCCCCAGCTTGTGAAATTCATTCCAGCCGTCTGTGATGGATACTCCTATCCCTGTTGACTCTTTAGAAGGATTAGACAAATGCACAGGAGGGCAAAGGAATCTGTTCAGTAGGAGAAATCCTCATTACCATATCATTAGAAAAACAAGCAACTGTTCCATCATGCCATGTTTGTGAGCTTCCTGGGAGCCTCTTGACAATTTGGCACCTGAGATGGACCCTAAAATGGCATCCTCTTCCCTGGCAGGGAAGAAGGGGTCAGGGAAAATCTACATTAGGAACAGGGGTGGGTGGGGGTAGAAGATGGACATTGGAATCCACTGCCCCTGAGGAACCTGCTACCTGAGGTGGTTGCCTTGTCTCGTAGGTGGGCTGCTCTGCATGACAGACTTAGGTGGGCTTTTGGCCCGATCCCGGAAAGCAGTTTTCATATCTGTTTGTTCTTCTATGGATAGGCTGTGAAACGTGGCAGAAAGCTTGTATCTGTTTAGTTAAAGTCACACCAGCATACACTTACATTTATTTATTCTTTCTGCCTTCTGCCGTTTTCATTTCTTTCATTTTTCTCAGTCAAATAAATTAGGTCTCTCAGCTGCAACATTTTCCTTGCTGGCTGAAACAAAGGTCTGATAGCCAGGTTTAAAGTTCTGTTTAAATTTAGCCTGAACAAGTGGCTTCCAGACAACCTGTTTATTGAACATTTGTTTGCACAATGTTTGCGGGTAGGTTAGAAACTGGCTTTTCATCAGGAGTGCCAGCTCCGTGGGTGCCAGGGACTGTGGGTGCCATGCAGCATGCATGGCCCAGGCACCAAAATGTGTGGGTGCCCAGTCCCTTCTTGGGGAATTTTCTGGGTGCTTGGGTACCCAGGGCCCCAGGGAGTTGGCACCTATGCTTTTAATTGAGCATCCATTCCAATTTGTCTGTGGGGAGATTACATGACAATGTGACAAGTAATAGCTATTCTACACTTGCCTGTTTAGTTCCCAGTCTTTTTCTCTAACTGCACAAAGTCCCGTTTTGGGGGAGAAGAGGGCTTGCTGTTCAGGAGCACTAATCCACTTTCATTGTGCAACCTGAATTTGCTTGTGATTAAATCCTACCCAAAGATAGCAAAAAAGTCCGGAAGTGCACTTGGTGTCTTCCATGACCAAAGGATATGTCAGGAACTATAACTGTGTGCATTACTAATAGACTTTCAGCTGGAATCTGATGCTAAAGCTCCCTTCATGGTGTTCTCTTTTTCTCCGCTGCAGATAAAGCTTCGTCTGTTTGAAGGCTGGCCTGGCCGTAAGTAACCATAGGAGTGCAATCTGAGCAGATTAGTGAAACGGTGGACAGCAAACAACCCTTAACAGAACCCCCCCTCTCTTCTTCAATATCAAAATGGAGCATTTTCCTGAAAAGGACAAACAATGCCTGCCGCTTCGTCTATGGTTTTCTTTTCCATTTTACTCATAAATCTACAAGAAAGGGGTGGGAGGGGGGGGGAGGAAGGAAAGGTAACCAATAATGTTTATTCCCAAGTTTTCCAGAGTCAGCAAGTTCTGACAGAGTGTATCATTAAGAAAATGAGACTTCTGAGTGTACAAATGCCAGCAGGAGGGAAAGTCACTGTTGCTTATTGTCTACTTTGGTGCCACATGGAAAGTTCAGCTAATCCTCTTAGTTATAGAAAGGAAAGATTGTTATCTCAAGCAATTTGCTGGCTCTGCTCCTTTTATTCTCTTCAGTTTTCTTCCCACCTAATTGAACACCATTTCCCCCTCTGGATCTTGTTTTGAGTAATCATGGGGCTGCATCAGGGAAGGAGGTTTTTTTTTGGGGGGGGGGCTAATAAGATAGTGATTCTTAAGCTTTAGGTTGTGTAAAGCCACAACAAGAATAATGCAGAAAAATGCCAAAAACCTTTTCCCACCGCAAACAGTAATGCACACCCAATTAAAACTTGACTCCTTCTGCACTCTGGGACACCTCTACCGAACACATGGTCTTGGGGTATACTCTGTTTGTGAAATCTTTGTCAGGCAGGACATAATTGTTCAAGGCTGATTTTTTACACTACGGCTGCTACATCTTAATGGCATGGAGAATGTGCAAACAGCAATACATGCCTGTTGTCCAGTAATGGCTTCTTCACCTCGCATATTCATTCCTTTGGGTAGAGCAAACAGTACAGCTGCACTGGCATGCAGAATGTGTTGATTCAGAAGCTTCTTGTCTGCAGAAAGGAAGAAAACTAGACAAGTAGTATTGAGTACAAGGCTTAAGAATCAGTAAAACTGGAAAATACGGATGTGAGCTAGTCTATGCTGTCATATACCTTAGTTCTTAAAACTTCACAAGGAAGTAGTTTGCATGCCTTTTGAAGTGAAATGTGGTGAAAAATTTGTGCATATACCTTCACATTTGACAGGCAGAACAACTATCTAAAGTTGAATTGAAAGGATCTCATGAGAATCGATCCTGTATAATTTAGTGATTGTGATGTATTATAATTATAGACCAGTCACCCAAAACCTGCCAGTCTGACAATGTGGAATAAGAAATGAGAAGCACATTGATAACATATTGTTTTCACTTTCATGGCTTAACTGAACTTATTCAGTTTCAAAGGGGGGGGAGCAGAAGTGAATTTTGAAAGGCAAGAGGAAAGGAGAAGGAAACAAAAAATTCTGCCACTCATATTCTGCTAATTCTGCCGCTCATATTCAACTGCCAAGGATGTTATTCCTGAATGTTGTGTGATGCTTAAATGAAAATTTTATCACAAAGGCCTTTTAATAGTCGTTAGGTGGGTGGGTGGGGAAAAGCTTATTGTGGCTATTGAGTCATTTTAGCTATCATTGGATCTGAACTCCATATGCAGAAGGAGTATGTTGCTTTCACAATGTGCAAAGAATGTGATATCAGTGTTAGTGTTGTGATTGACCCAAAATTCACAACAAATTGTATGTTGGCAAAATATTTATTATAGTCCAGTGTCGACCTTGAACATTCTAGGAGCATCCCTCATCTGTGGGATACTACAAGTGAGTTAGCATTTTGCTCACCTGGCAAAATTACTGTTATGAAATAATTATTCACACCCTTCATTGCCCTACAGGTATTTATTTGAGGAATTTTTACCCTGCCCTTTAGCCAAAAGGGCTCCCAGAGAGTTGATTCCCCAGATAGCTACATCTCCATCTAGGCCATCTGCTGTGCCCCATAAAAAGGTAAAGGTAAAGGGACCCCTGACCATTAGATCCAGTTGTGACTGACTCTGGGGTTGCGCGCTCATCTCGCATTATTGGCCGTGGGAGCCAGCGTACACCTTCCAGGTCATGTAGCCGGCATGACAAAGCCACTTCTGGCAAACCAAAGCAGCACATGGAAACACCGTTTACCTTCCAGCTGTAGTGGTTTCTATTTATCTACTTGCATTTTGACATGCTTTCGAACTGCTAGGTTGGCAGGAGCTGGGACCAAGCAACGGGAGCTCACCCCGTCACAGGGATTCGAACTGCCGACCTTCTGATCAGCAAGCCCTAGGCTCAGTGGTTTAACCCACAGCGCCACCTGTGTCCCATACACACCTTAATTCTTCCCTGGCTTCTCCCCAAATAGATCTCTGATAGTGAAGCTCTCTGCTTCCAGATGAACACTCCTCTGCCGGCTCTGCACTTCTTACTGGACCCAACGCTGCCTCAGCTCCTAAGGGCCTTGGAATAAAGGGGGAGAATCTGGGGTTGAGACATGAGTCCATGTGCAGAGTTGAGGAGACAAAGGGTCCTTGGGGCTGAGTAACATTGGATTTCTCCCCTGCAATTGCAAGTTCTTAAGTGTTCCCAGTTGCCCAGGAGGATTCTGTACACCTCACTAGGCTTCCTCAGATGAGGTCCACCAGGAGTCGTCGTCAGGCTGGACTCTGACAGGAAGATGGTCTCTGCTCTCAGGCTTACAACCGAAACATGACTGAATTTTACATGTGTATGATATGTTATTCCAAATTCAGGGCAGTCTCTAGGCAGGATGTGTCTTTATGCTGCAGTGTAAGCAGATACTTTTTGTAGGGATGGCCTGAGAAGCAACAACACTGTTCTGACGTTCCTGTCACCTGGAGTGCTCTTAAGGTCCACAATAGGCACAGATGTCAATGGCTTTTTGTCAGCTCGGGGCTCCTTAGCAATTGCTCCCCCTTAGTCCTTGGTCACAGTCACACTGAACACAATGTTTTCTCTGAATATATAGGTACAGTACTTCCAGACAATCACTGTTTTGGGGTGGGATTCAATCTCACACTGGTTCCGCAATTAAAGTTGATTTGGTGCTCTTGCACAACAAACTTGCTCCCCTTGATCACCAGTTTGATCTTTTCCAATAAAGAAAAGGATGGAAAAATGCACCGGAAAGTGTGGGATAATAATTGCATGATGCAACACCATACAACAATAAACAGCCAAAAATACCTAACCTCCTTGCAAAATCAGGGCAATGGCACAATTAACTGGCCTGGAAGTAGCCACAATCTTCAGTATGACATTTTATTTTATTTCTTTTTATTTTATTGATTTATTAAATTTTTATGCCACCCTTCATCCAAGGACCACAAGGCAGTTTACAATATGAAAACACAAACATACATAACATAGCAACAAACAAAACACGACTTCCTGCTAAATGTGATTGTGCCATAACCATAACCCTGAGCAGCAGCCAGGACAGGGGTGAGGGGAACCAAGTGAATTAGGGAGGTCTGTGGTGCAAGCCACAGAGGTACTGAACCCAGACCCAGGCCTTGACACTGAGCCTCAAGCCTTAGACCTTCAGACTGGGACCACTGGAGGCATCACCCGCTGAGCCAGACTCACCTGAGAAAATAGCCACCGTTACACCAGGGACCAGGGGTGTAGCCAAGAGGGGGCAGGGAGGAGCAACTGCCCCTCTTAGATCAAGTAAAACAATAGGAATACTTAACTGACCAATCACGTTGATTCTGCCCTCTTCCCCAACAAAAGTCCTGCTCCCCCTCCCCAACAAGGGGCTCCTTATTTCCTGTGCAAGCTCACTAGTACAGTACTGGCAACACACAACTGACAGAGAGGCAACAGACTGCCAGAGGCCTAGCCCTTTAAGACTCTCCAGTGTTCAGGAAGTGGGTGGAGACTGGCCCAGGAGGAAGAAAAGGATTTACTCAAACTCCAGACATCAGTAGAGCAAGTTGTCTACATGGAGCTATCCAAGGTCCTGCAACTTCAGGCTGCTCCTATCTGCTACTACACTATAGGACTGTTGACGCCATGTGGGTGATCTGTTGCGGTCAGATAAAGACCCAGTTCTCCTTCCTAGCCACTCCAAAGGGAACGGGTCGCTTCAGTCTTCATTTGGCAGCTTGATTCTTTTGGGTGTGAGGATAGGACATTAAATAAAATATGCAAACAAACACAAATCAACACAGCAAACAGATGATTAATTAAAGCAGAACACTAATGTCTGATTATTATCTATAATTATCTCCTGGTCTCAAGAGGTATTCCTGCAGTTTCTGACAACTGACTGGATTCAGTAATTCTAGAAAGGAAGAGGGCAAATGCCTTGTCATTGAATTCATGCCTTTTCTTCCTTCCAGAGTAATTCCAACTATATATGACTTGCTTAGCCACCTAGTGGAGCTTGTGTTATTTTGCAATTTGCTTTTAAAGAGAGGGTTTTATTTATTTATTCATAAATATTTTGATACTGCCCACCAATCATATTCCCAGGGCAGTTTACAAAAAAGAATAAAGCCATTAAAATTTAAATACAGATAACATGAGAAACTAAAAGTCCGTAGTCATAAGAGCACCATATAAAACGAGGCAGGGGAATTAAGATTGCATCCCACAAGTGTGGGGGAAAGGAGGTCAATGTCAGGTGGGAAAAGGACAATAAAGGAGGTGTGGAGACAGCATTCCAAAACTGATGATATTAAAGCACTGGCTAATTAAATAAAAAAGTCAAGCTTCTTAAAAGGTCTGGCTCCCAGAAGAAAAGAAAGGGTTTAGCCTGGCAACAGAAATATGTTAAAGTGGGTGAGCCTTTTAAGGGAGAGCATTTCACAAATGGGGCTATCACTGAAAAGGCCCTCTGTATTTCGCAGGAGGGGGCATTTAGTGGAGGAACTCTATAGGTGACCTTAGTACCCACATAGGCTCATATGGGAAGAGGTGTTTATTCAGGTTCTGGGGTTCCAATTAATGTAAGATTCTATAGGTTAAAATCTGCACCTGGAATTGAGCCTGGAAAGAAACTGGTGCAGTGAATGAGACCCAGTGTAATATGCCCAAGCTTCCTGGTACCCATCAGTAATCTTAGCATCAGTTTCACCATCAGATGTCATTTTGGAACTGTCTTCAAAGGCATCCCCATATATAATACCCAATGTCACTTGGCCCATTTACCATGAATGAGGCTGTGCCAAAACATGAGCTGAATGTTTCTGACACACAGCCATGCATGTATCAGATAGTAGATGTTTTAAGGCCAGCCTTTCAGGATTACCTCTTGATAACACTTCTGAAACATATTCTTGTAACTTTAGTATGCTTTCATCCTAAATGTCAAAACCATGAGGTCAGCAAATAAGCTGCACAATTTGCCTGCCTTATATTTGATGGTAAATATGTATATCTCCTAGTGCACTAGGAGGGCACTAGGAGAAGGGGACGACAGAGGATGAGATGGTTGGACAGTGTTCTCGAAGCTACGAACATGAGTTTGACCAAACTGCGGGAGGCAGTGCAAGACAGGAGTGCCTGGCGTGCTATGGTCCATGGGGTCACGAAGAGTCGGACACGACTAAACAACAACAACAACAACAACAACAACAACAACAACGTATATTTACCATATATAAGGTTTGCAAACCACCCTGGGATCCATTTTTGATGAAGGTTGGTTTAGAAGTCAAATGAATAAATAAATAACATAAAAATCCTTGACCAGCATATGCAATCACACTGCATTTTCCTCCTTCTTCTTGATACAGTGCTGTCAATTTGGCATCTGTATGTAATATATATGGAAGCTTCCAATCAGCAGTCCCTAACAGGTGCAGTTGTCAGCACTTTTTCATGGCTGCAAATGCTTTCTGACATTCATTAGCCTATTGTTCTCTTAGTTCTTGACAACTCCTTCCATGCTTCTGTTCTACAGTGTCTTGAAAATCCCAGGAATGTTCTTGGATTTCATGGTTCTTGGCTAATCCTTCAAAACTGGTCATTTGTCAGGCTCAGATCATAGACTCTCCTGTAAAATAACAAGTTGTTTGGAAGAGCTTGCATTTAGGAACTGGGAGCCTAAACTCAACTGACAGCTTTAAACACCGAAGAGCATTGTCCTAAATGGTCTGAAAATATTGTCATTCAAGAATTATGTGACTTTATTGAGAGTAATGTTTTACACAACAGTTTCCACCATCTTTTGGATGATTGCCAGGGCATTTTTCAGTCCTTGTGGCATTATATAGAATTGCTGATTTCCTATTGAGGGTGGTAAACACTGTTTTAGGTCCATTTTCCTTCTCCACTTCCATTTGTTATTGTCCACACTTCAAAGAAAGGATATTGAATTACTTAGATCAAGGAAGCCTGAGCAAAATGTCTTCTGTTCAGGGTAAAGGGAAAGCGTTCTTCCTGAAAAGATTCCTGTCCAGCACCTCTCTATAACCTCCCCTTTTGCAATCTCACACCTTTTAGGCAATGCTGTATGGAGAACTCCCATTCTGCAGCTGCTCAGTGATTCTGTTGCAAAATGTAGTAACTGTCTTGGTAATTTGAGTTTTACCCACGACCCCATTGGATCTCTGTATCTTCTATCCTGGCAACAACCTGACAGTTCCAGAAACATATTTTACCTCATCTGGAAGTAATGTTTGATTGCATCTTTCCATCTTACAATTATTTCATGAGAGAGAGAGAGAGAGAGAGAGAGAGAGAGAGAGAGAGAGAGAGAGAGAGAGAGAGAGAGATTGTTTGCAACCTTTTCTGTGCCACTGTGCATCAATTTAAAGCAGAGGTTCCAAATCTTTCTGTTCACAAGGCCCACCTGAGAAAGCTAAGAAGTACTGAAACTCACCAGTCACAAAATGGTGGTAGAGCCAAGCACAAAATGGCAGCAGACAGCAATGGAGTTTGACATTATCAGCAGGCAATTACTGACATAATCTTCTGTTAATATTTAATATGGAAATTGCTAAATTCTTTGTCATAGTGACAGGCAGTTCCATAGTTCAGCACTCAAACTAAATACAGTGGTACCTCTACTTATGAATTTAATGCATTCCGAAGGCACATTCGTAAGTCGAAAAAATTTGTAAGTCGAATCCCATAGGAATGCATTGGGAGAAAAAATTCGTAAGTAGAAGCAACCCTATCTAAAAATTCTTAAGTAGCAAAAATCCTATCTAAACCACATCCAAGATGGCGGACAGAGCTCCATTCGTAAGTAGAAACATTTGTAAGTAGAGTTATTCATAAGTAGAGGTACCACTGTACAGACACTGACTCTGCAGGTATCATGATTCAGCCTCCTAGTTTTAAGCCGAATCTCCCCATCCACAGGCTCTTAGTGGAGAAGGCTCTGCATTTTATACATTTTTCTTCCTTTCTTCATGCCTCTCAAAGTACTTCTACTAATCTCCTGTCATTTTCTCCTCTTCTCCTTGTGCAATGAATTTGTATCCTGTTCCCACCCAAAACTGCAAGTTTCTTTCAACCTTCTTCCCTCCCACAACAGCTTCCCTCTCCTATTCCCCGCTTCCCTATTCCCAGTTTATTATTATTACTTGAAAAATGAATATTTTATCTCTTTCTAATGTGCTTCAGTGCCCCCTCCAGCGGCTCTTTCCACCCAGAGAGGGGAGGCCTCCTGGCTCTTCCCCAGGCAGGGATGAAGGAGGCCTGTGAGCATGAAGCTGAAGGGTCAGAGGGTAGCAGCCCTGGGGGCTTCCTCTTTTCCTCTCCTTCAGATCATCTACCCCCCTGGCCTCCCTGTACTTTCTCTACCTTCCTACATATTTGGCAAGCCACACTATCCATTGACTCCCATTCATTCTCCTGCTGTCCTTTCTCCTCTTCCAGCTTTGCTTGCTGCTCAACCAACTCCCACTTCCACACCATCTTATTTACTCATTGTAAATGGGGGCAGCTGCTGTTAAGCTTCTGCCCAACCACAAACTGCTGTAATACCAGGGAGTGGCTGTGGTACAGAGGCCCCACCAGTGGCCCCTAACCCACAATTCGAGAAATACCAGCCTAAAGCATCAGTCTGCAATCTCTTCAGGAAATACATGATGTCTGCACTTTGTTCACAGCTATGTTCACTGTGTGTTCATGGGTGGCGCTGTGGGTTAAACCACAGAGCCTAGGGCTTGACAATCAGAAGGTCGGCGGTTCGAACCCGTGATGGGGTGAGCTCCCGTTGCTTGGTCCCTGCTCCTGCCAACCTAGCAGTTAGAAAGCATATCAAAGTGCAAGTAAATAAATAGGTACCGCTCCGGCGGGAAGGTAAACGGTGTTTCCGTGTGCTGCTCTGGTTCGCCAGAAGTGGCTTTGTCATGTTGGTCACATGACCCAGAAAAACTGTCTGTGGACAAACGTCGGCTGCCTCAGCTAGTAAAGCGAGATGAGCGCCGCAACTCCAGAGCCATCCGTGACTGGAGCTAATGGTCAGGGGTCCCTTTACCTTTATAATTTAACTACCTGCACAATAACAGGTTCAGATGCTGGTGGTTTTTGGTCTTAATGAACACCCCAGGGCAAAACCTGTTTGCCTCTTGTAGGTTCCACATTCTTCCTGAGGAGCTCTTAAAGTAATAATGATATACCAGTATCCCACATAAGGAACTTCTTGACCACCTACCCCTGCAGCACTTTTTCAGTTGGATTTTCTTCTGTGATTTTATATATTTCCTGTTATATTTTATATGTATTTTATATGTTTCCTGTAAAATGTCTTAGTTATGCAGGTCACCTGGGATCCTGTATCTTGGCTGTCTCTTAGTGCAGACCCAGGTCACTGAGCCTGAGCTTCCACCTCCCATGAGCCACCATTAGCAGCAACAGCACAGCAGCAGATATATTCTAAGCTTTTGATAATATTTTATTCTTGCCAATTATGCTGCTTTAAATGTACATTTTATATTTGACTTCTTTTAGCAATGCTTTATCTTGAAATCTGCAAGATAATGTTTTAGTTTCCTGTTAATTACATTACTTTGAATGTATACTTTATATTTTACTTTCTTCAGTAGCATTTTATTCTGGATTTTTTTATTTTATGGTTTAATGTGTTGTAAACCACCTTAAGACCCTCCCCCCTAAAAATATGAAGCAGTATAGAAATGAAAATGATGATGATGGTAATAATAATAATAATAGATATTATTATTATTATTATTATTATTATTATTATTATTATTATTATTAACAGTTGCATGAGGCTCTATCTATGAAGATCCGGACCCAAGATTGCTAGTTGAGTTAACACCATTTATTCCAAAATAAATTATTCAGTGTCATCTCTCAGTGTCACTTTTCAGTTCTTTTTCACCCAATTTGTACTGCACAGCTCATTTACCTCACTTCTAGGCTTCCCCCCCCCATAGAATTGTAGAGTTGGAAGAGACCATGATGGTTATTTAGTCCCTGCAAGTCAGGGATATTTTGCCCAAAGTGGGCCTCAAACCCACAACCCTGAGATTAAGAGTCTCATGCTGTACCACCTGAGCCACAGAGGAACCATGCATTAAGATAAGCAGATCCTTTAGCAGCTGAGGGCACTGGCAGAGGAAGAGGAGTGTGTGTGTGGGGGGGAAGCCACACACCCCTGTGGGCAGCTCCAGCCTCGCCTGCTCCCCCCCCCCCCCCGCTGCCGGAGCATGAAGCTCCACCACTGACTGAGGGTGCCTGAGAATCATTTTGCCGAGGCAGATGCTTCCCCTTCTTAGAAGAGATATCCATTTATATTGCAGTAGCGTCAATTTGAGCCTTGTGTTATTTTCCATTTGTGTTGATTTTCTTCAACAAATTGCCCACAGCTTCCTGCTTCCATACTTTTAGGCCACAGCCACATGGAAGGGTTATAACAGGGCTGTGCACACAAAGCAATTTAAAGTGCTTATGATGCATTCCATGGGTGCATTTTTTTCATGTTGTACACATAATGTCCTCATGGTACTTGGGGAAGCCTCCCCCCCCCAAAAAAATCTGGATTTACTTGATTTGTGGATGATGCAACAAGGCAAATAAATCCAACAGAAAATCACATGTCACTCAACTGTGTATGTACTGAAGCACATTGTGTGGCCGGGTTTGTGTGTGTGGTGCTGTTTTGCTGGGTGCAAGTTTGGTGCAGTGGAAAACTTGTATCTAAAACATTATAAATGGCCACATCACTCATAAAAAAATACCTGCATATGTACCCACCATTGGACCCAAGACTCAGGGAGGTTGGGGACGTACTAATTTCAGGGTAGGAGGTGGAAACAACACAGTGCAAATACATCCCCTCAAGCACCACCACTAGTGTGGATGGGAAACATTGATATAGACTTGTGTGGACAAACATGCTAAAAATCACACATGAAAAAGTGGATCTGTGTGATCCTCAGGCACTGATGTACACTATGTGCACAGCCCAGGTGATGCAACCCCCTCCGGCTGAAAAACGTTAGCTATCATCACCGCTCTGCAGTTTGACATGAGCTGCTTGGTTTGCTTTGTGTGCCCCCACCCCCACCCCCCCGGCCATGGCTCCATTCTCTTCCTTATATTGTAGAAGCTTATAGAGCAGCTGTGTGAATATGACACCCTAGAAGCAGAATGACTGTCTGAGCAGGTCTTAGATGGAGCTTCACAATCACCTAAACCTCCATGAATAAATTGCTTTATCAGCTGCACATCAGAATTTGCTGGCATCCATAGTTCGTTTTCTAACACTTTTCTCCGGCAACTGTTTAATCTCCTTGGATTCTCTAAGGGGTTTTCCACAGACTTTTGGAATGTCTGTAGAAATTGGGCACATTGTTCATTAGCACTGGAAAGAAAGTTATGTGCTGACAAACATTCTACTGCCGTCACATTTCCCTTCACTGAAGGCTACACTCAAAGCTGGAAGGGAAAGACTTTCTATTAATTTTCTTTTGCCCTCTTACTGATGGCAATTCTCAGTCCACCAGTAGCTGTTGTATTAGCAGCTTCCAGGTTTCAAAATCCACCTCACTGCTGGGAATTGAAGAATGACATGAAAAGCCATTCAGTCTGAAGGATGTGTGAAGGTAAGTGGCAGTTTCCTCATTAGATTTTACCACACGTTCCACTAGTGCCTTGTGCACTCCTTCAGGGATACTAAAAAAGGTGTAGTAAGAGTATACTGTACATGGTGATTGGGGAAAGCAAAAACTATACCTGCCCAATAGAATACTTAGTTCAGAATCAATAGGCTTGCCCCCAGAATTGTCATCTGAAATGCCAGCAAACATCTTTTCTATGTCAATATGGGGAAAACTCCCTCTATTTAAAATCGGTATAGCAATTTTCTGTTCTTTTCTTTTGATCCTAGCTGTACACTACCTAATATAGTTATAAATGACAATGTTTGCCTCAGTAGCCTGTCTTTTTAAAAGTTCTATCTCAAAGTCCAAATCAAGTCCTCTTCAATCACAACAGAGAATAGACGACAGAATGCAGTCCTATACAGTACACTTACCCGGGAGTGAGCTCAATGGGCCTTGCTTCTGATACATATAGCATTGCTCTATCAATCTGATTTAGTGTTCTGTATCTATATTATAATACTTACAAAATTCCATTCCAGTAACAGGTAGGGTTTTTTTTTTTAAAAAAAAAATCTAATTGTCACAAAACAGAAGAAAAGAAGCAAACCAATTGTCTTCCTCAGCCACCAGGTACATCTGTTCCAGTTTGTGACCCAATGATTTGGAGGTGATACAATATATGGTTCTTCCTCATCTAATGTTGTGATTCCACAAATATCACATTACCAAAACCACCTCAAACAGAGCAAGGCTCATTTGTTTGACAGTTTGATTTCTTGTGGTGCAAAAAAGGGTAATAAAACATTTGTAAACAAATGTGATAGGTTTTATGACTAAATGTATGGCTAATTAAAACAGAACAACAAATGCTTATTGTTGATGACAATCAGACTGTGCAACCTGCTCTCTAGGTGCAGCAGGCAAGTTAATAATGTCAGAGTTTAAATAATATATTATTGCAGCACATGTTTCTAACACATTACAGCTATATGGTCATATAACAAGCAGAAGAAACAAATTGGTTCTCCCCAAGATGCATCTACTTGTAGTGAGCCTTTCTTGATAGAGAGTGATGTAAGTAAAAAAACTGCTCCTTTTCCCTTATGGGGTACCCAAGAGCCCATATAGAGTCCTTTGTAGGTTCTCTATCGGTAGGAGAAAATAACAGAGACCAACCAGAGAATATTGAGAAGCAAAGCAGCTAGTAAGCCTGATCTTTTTAAACTGTTGCAACACGGTGCTCCCCCACACGCAGGAGAGAGGAAGAGGAGGACCCCGAGCCATGAGTGCAAGCCCTTATATAGTTACAGGTAGGTAGCCGTGTTGGTCTGACGTAGTCGAAACAAAATAAAAAAATTCCTTCCAGCAGCACCTTAAAGACCAACTAAGATTTTATTTTGGTATGAGCTTTTGTGTGCATGCACACTTCTTCAGATACTTCTTCAGGTAAAAAAATTCTTATAACAGAGAGAATACCCTCCAACATTTCCTAGAGAAAAACCAGGATGTGTATCTTTTGGGGCCACGTTCCTGCACGAGTCACGTGACCCATACAAGAGCACAGCGCCCCCAAACACAGTGTTTCGGAGCTGTGATTTTGTGTGAGCACACAGCCCCCAAAACAGGATGTCCTGGTTAAATCCGGACAGTTGAGGGGTATGAGAAAGAGCTGAAAAGGAGATACCAACGAAATTCCAGTTATGTCCTGCTGGTCTCTAAAGAATTCCGTCAGCTTCCTTCAGCTGACTGGATTAATCCATTCTCAGGAGTTCATAATAAAGGCAGTGTAGGATATTAAAGCTGAGAGCAATTATAGAATCATATGGGCAGCAATATGCCAGGTCAGTTTTAGCACCTGATATTTTTGGGCAGCTGCCAGGGACCCAGCACCTGCCTCACCTCCCGCAGCCCCCTTCCCCTTTCCTCTAATGAGCCCCTTGGTGGCATGACAGTTTTTGACATTACCCCAGTTTAGTACTAACAAAATTAGTAAATGGTAGCTCTAAGCTCCACAGAACTGCTGCTGGCTGTGCCACTGCCTAGGAACCTAGCTCATGGGAAGTTGCACCGATGTAGGAAGGGGCCTTCTGAAGGCAATATGCTGAGCCCCCTGCCCCAGAAGTGGAACTGACCCTGCCTATAGCATTACAATGATAGCTGCTCTAAACAGGTCACTAAACAACAACACATCACAAACTGAGCTATAAGACAATACTGGGAGACAGTTACTAGCACGGAATCATTTTGACCGTAACTGATTAATTTCTCTCTCCTCTTTCAGGTACCTGGATCATAGAATTGTAGAGTTGGATGGGACCGCGAGGGTTATCTAGTCCAGCCCCCTGCAATGCAGGAATCTTTTTGCCCAACATGGAACTCAAACGCACGACCCTGAGATTAAGAGTCTCCTGCTCTACCAACTGAGCTAGCAGGAAAAGGAGATCACAAATCTTAGAAAACTGAATTCCACTTAGGCCCTTCTGATCTCTGAGGCAGACCTTCTATATCCATCTGCTGGCGGGATTAAGAAATCCTCCAAGCATGGGAGTAGCCAGGATTTATGCTGGGGGGCAGGATTTTTTTTTGGGGGGGGGGGAAGAGAATTTTTATTTATTGACTTAATGGGGGGGCAGCTGCCCCCCGGCCTCCAAGGGTTATTTATCTTCTTCACTGAATCCCCACCTTTCTTCCATATATGGTGATTCCATATGACTCTATAAGATGCCTAGCCACCTAGCGGAGAAATTTGGGGCTCCAGCTAATTTGCACTTTATTCTGCAAACTGGGCTTATCCACCAAGGTAGAGAGGGCAGAGTGCACTGTCCTAGCCGCTGTTGGAGATTTACAGGACTGGCATATAAATGTTTTACAATCGATCTTTCCCTAGACATGCAGAGATGGGATTTCAAATCACATTCGGGAACTCTGGCCAGAAAGGATCATTAGAGAAGAAAAGCCAGTGATCTAAAAATTAACTACTATAGCTGTCAAAATAGATTTTAGAAATACCCTTGTCACAGGATGAGACCCCAGGAATACTGCATCTTTCCTAATCCTCCTGCCACATGGAAATAAAGCAGGGCATAGAATTATTATGTAATAATGTATTGGGAGATGTTGTCCACAAGCCGAGGTCTCACCAGCACACAGGTGTACACTGAGCTCAATTTATTGTTTCTACCTACTAATCCCAATTAGGCTATGGAAACTTTTAACAGGCACCCAGAGGCCATTTTAGGATGGATGAGGGCAAACCAACTGAAACTTAATCCAGACAAGATGAAAGTACTGTTAGCTGGAAACACAGCTGAACTATATAGAGCAGGCTTCCTCAACCTCAGCCCCCCAGATGTTTTGAGACTATGATTCCCATCATCCCTGACCACTGGTCCTGCTAGCTAGGGATCATGGGAGTTGTAGGCCAAAAACATCTGGAGGGCCAAGGTTGAGGAAACCTGATACAGAGGTTTGCAAGGCTGCACTCCTCCTGAAGGATCAGGTATGCCGTTGGGAGATAATTCTATTATCTGTGGAGGTGCAAGTGTCTTCAGGGTCATGCCCTCAAAAGTGGGATAGAGGTATATTAAATAAATAAATAATTTTTGATGGTGTCAATGATAATACTCCAGTGTGGGATAGAGCGAAGGTTGAGTCACAGTCTGTGGTTGCAGACAAAGAAGTTCAAGCCCTGGCTCTGACAAACAGAGGGATAAAATCCCTTATATTCTGTAGTCCCATTGACACCAATAGGGATATGTGTTGTGACCACTGGGTACTATTTAGAAAGCTTTGTGGAATTTAAAAAACAAAAAAGCAAAGTGGAAAAACTGCTCCATTTCCCAAAGTGTTGGGAACCTTGTCATGCATTTTGACACTGAAATTTTGCCCAGACAAAATTGGTGCTGCATGAAACATTTCTGGGAAGCCCTATTTTTGCTGCTAGTAGCTGCACTAAAAACCTTGAACTTGGCTACTTTCTGTGGCTAGTGCTTTCAGACTCTCTTCAAGCTGTTTCTCAAATGCTTTGAAAATACGTTAAACAGCTGGAGGAAGGCATACAGTGCTGTGAAAACAGGCTGTTTTCTCTGTAATCCTTTGCGGCATTTCTCCACCAAAATCACACTCAAGCCAGTTTAAACTATGCTCTGTTTTATAGCGTACAATAAATAAATATTAGTTACTTGTTGATCTGATTAATTTGTTGATGTTTTTACATGCTACTTGTTTTCTAAACTGTAATGAAAGGGCATTCCTGCATCATGAGGAATGTCGTTTTAGTGCAGACAAATAGAAACAAAATATTAGCAAGACTACAATTAAAAAGGACAATAAATATACAGCAAATACATAGTCAGAATAGCAAAAAAAGAGTATTTAAGTCAAAGTCAGACTTCAGCAGAAGAAATAAAGCCTTGTACTTACGATTGGTTATTTTACTCCCCTTCTAATGTTTTTACTCCCCTTCTATTGTTTTTTAAAACACTCAAAGCTGCATTCAAAATTAACAAAAATGCATCAAATAAAGCAATATTAAAAGGCAGATATTAAAACAGCTGACATGAAAAACAGTAGAATGCAGCAATTAAAAAGAGTTCAGCAGTCCTAAGGCTGTCTGCTTAGAAGCAAGGCCGAATGTGTTTATGATGTCTTACTCCCAAGCAAATCTGTAAAGGAAAGCATCCTAAGAGAAACTTAACAAGGAGAGAGATGCCTGGCAGATCTCCCTAAGGATAATTTTCCAGTGTGTCAGCACCAGTACCTAAAAGACCCTGTCTCATTGCACCTGTTGGATGACACACAAGGGCAGAACAGACAGCAGAGTCTTTGAAGCAGATCCTGAGGGATGGGGAACCTGTGACTCTTCAGATGTTATTAGACCATTGGCTACGTTGCCTAAGCTGATAGAAGTTGGGGTCTAACACCTGAAGGGCCACAAGTTCTCCATCCCTCACTCAAGATCAACTTCAGAGGCTCTGCTGCCTATTCTACCCTTGCCTGCCTCTTTGTTTCAAGCAAATGGGAGCAAATTGTACCTGATGCAACCTCTCCCCCAAGGTCTCATCTGCTTGTTGCGAGAACTAAGGTTTCATCCTGGCAAAAAAGGTGAGGCCTTTTAACCTTCATCTTGGTTTCAAGTAGTTATTGCTTTGGGGGTGGGGGTGGGGAGAGATCCCCAGTTACTGGATAATGAGGTTTTTATAAGGCAAACAGGAAGCATGGGCTACAATCAGTTGATTCCTTAAAGACTAATCATTGGGCTGATATAATGGTTGGAGAAAATCACTCTCCTTGGATTTGTTCAATGAATGAGTAGCTTTCCCATAAAGTCACTGGAAGATTCTTCAGGCTTGTTGACAGTCTGTTATTTTGATGCAAATAGACATGTTTTGGTGGGTAAAAGGTTTTTTTGCTGCCCAGAACTCTAGCTCCTTTTTGAGGGTGCTGCAAATAAGTACTGCCCACTACTGCCCATTCACATAGGTCCTCCAGATCAGGAAAGTTCCATCCCTACCCCATGTTTTATTTGATCTTTACCAGGTAAAATGAATTCATTTAAGACTTCACCACCAGCAACTGTGACACTATCAACCACAGACCTGTGCAATAATATTTGCAGTTATATAGATTTGGGCATGATCCCACCTGTCTTTGGTAGGGATGAACAAATCTGTCATTTTCAGATTCTCATTTCTCTAATCTTATGTTGAGTTTGCCACATCTCTGCACCAGTTTGCAAAAATTTTGTTAAAAAATCTTCATGAAATTTGTCGGCATTTTAGTGTACATTTCTCCCAATAAACACATTTTTGTATGCAATTTTGAAAAATATACACATTTTGCACAAACCTTTCCCCAAAATAATGCATTTTGTATTTTCGCCATTTTATGTACACCTTCCCCTTTTTTGTGCACATTGGTTGGAGCCAATTGGTTGCACTGGAAAGTTTGGATAGTTGCAGATTTCAAAGGATCAATTCATGCATTGTTTTGGAAACTGTGAATTAGGTAAGTTAAAATGCAAGCTTTGCCATCTCTAATACCTGGCCCTGGTCCTGCAAAGATTTATCCCTGGAATGACCCAGGCGAGAGGGGAGGTTATCAGAGCCAATCTCCAATTATGGACAGGAATAAATGTCATCTCTTGATTATGCTCATCTCTTGATCTTGATTGTCATCTCTTTTAGTTGGCTGTCCCAGAGTTTGTTAACCTTCATTTTGTGCCTCTGGCATGCTAAAGAAGGTATAACAATTTCAACTTTCTATATTAGAGGGGAGGAAGCCTTTCATATATGGCACTCTCTCCCCCACCCCCTGGAAAAGCTTTCTGAGAATGTGCAAACGAAGCCATTTTCCTTATCCAGCGCTGATCCTCCTTCACACTTGCAGAAGCAACAGAGAGAAAAAGAAGAGCTATGGCAAAGCCTGGTCAAGATGATGCTAGGAACAAAGCCCAGAAGAGAGCTTTCAGTTGCAGCTAGTTGAACAGAAGAAGAATTCTTCAAAGAATTGAACTCTCTCTACCATTCTCGCAGGAAGGAGTCTCATGGGAGGAAGAGAAAACAGCTTTCATTTTAACGAGTCATGGTATTTATGGCCCTTTCATGAGTTTTGTTTGAAAATATGAAAGTAGATGGACTTAAACCTTGTTTCCAAAGAGAGCAGAGGGAGGTGAGAGCACGTGAAAAAGGCAGATGCAGCTGAATCAACTTTTCCCATTTAAAAAGAATCAAACATCCTTTTGTCTAAAAACAAGCCTCTCATTTTAAAAATGATGGACAGTCATAATTACCTGAAACCAACTCAAAACACTGGTTAGGTAGAAATAGGTGGTGGGAAGGAGTGTCATTTTTATCTGGGGAAAGCAAAGGTGGTTTGGACTTGGGATTTCAGGTCTAGTCTACACATGCAGTAGAATCCTGAGGTAATTGTGGATGACACCAGGCCTGATGCCAAAAGCTGGTGCCCTAGCACTCTGGCAGGGATTCCTCCTAGCCTGGCCCAGCCTGCCTGATTGACAAACCAGCACTTCCCATTTCCCACGATGTCCCAGAACAATGCTATGTCAGGAGCATAGTGCAGAATGTTAAATGGAGGCCCACAGTCACCTGCTGTGGCCAGGTAAGCCCACAGTCAGGGGCCTGGGGAGGCCACGTTGCCAAAAGCCCTTCCCCCCAAATCTGAATCTGCCCTGGACTGTCCTATGTTAGGTTGCTGATGGGGTATGCTATTTTTTTATTGCTTTCCCATGTAGCAAGCTTCCTGCACATACCACACCCCATAGCACATCAGTTTTCTGATTGCAGTGCAATATTAATGTAGAGGAGCTTTCAAAAATATTTCTCTCTTCCTCTCCCAACATTTGAAATGATGTAGTCAATTCTATCACCTCAGGCCTCTGCCACTTTATTACCACCTCATGCTTATGGATGTACGGTAGAGAAGAAGCTGAAGATGGTGTCAGGTCTGGCTGCTCTTGATTTACGCAGGGTAGTGAGAAGGTCTGAGGAGCAAGATGAAGTAGAAGGACATTCTGGACAAAGAATAGGCTGGGTGGGGTGAATTTATGGCAGGGAGTGGCAGCAAACTGAGCTCCTTTGTTGGTCAGACCTAAGAAGCAGCACTCACTGCAGTGAAGTTGTTTTGGGAGGCTGCCCTTATCACTTGACCTGATTTGGCCTGTTCCCTTTCAGGAAATTCTTGTACTTCATCCTTCCTAGAGCAGATGATCAAATATTCTAAAAGGATAGAGTTAATAGTCATGGGAGACTTCAACTACCCTGATATCTGTTGGAACTCAAACTCTGCCAAGAAAGTAAGGTGACCCATAGCAAACAGACAGATGTGACTCTCTTCCCTTTAATGTGCACACACCAATATATAGCCTGGATTTACATTTAAAGGGATAATCACCACTGTAGCATATGTTTTCTAAGGCTGGGCCTGATGTTTTGTTCCAAAGGTAATTTGTTCTATCTAGTGTTGTCTCCTTTATAGCAAACAAAATTAAAATCTTTAAACAAGATCTCCCCATGTGACCAATGATTGATATTTTGCTCAGTTACAAGTTGTCATGGGAACAAATATTGCATTTATTCTCTCAGTAGTTTCCCATCTATTGATAAACACAAGAGAAAGAAAAGGCTCTGTGCTTTGGGATTTAGAAGGAAAGGAATAATATAAGTTCAATTGTACTATCCACAAGGGAACAGGGCATATATGCTGTAAGAGCAGCTACATTTTCAAACTGGTGGCAAAAGCTGCTGATTTTTGTTCCAATTCTAATCATGATGAAGTGGAAAGAAAGAAAAAAACCCAGAGTGACTCTTCAATGATTGCAGTAAACAGAATCAAATGAATATCTGAAGCAGAATTAGCTGAGCCTCTGTTGTTTCTTTTGATTATTGTTAATTATGTTTACTGTTTTGTTAAAGAAATTGTCTCAAAAACCACTTGATGCATTTTTGTACACCAATAATTGACTATTGACACAATCCCTTTTTCTTGGGAAGAGCCACTGTCATTAGTATCTTCATCTCATGTTGAGAATTAAAGATAAGAGAATACCTGTAGGATTAAAGCAGTGTTCTGTTCTGGGAAGGTTGATAGGAAATGCAATGGAGGTTAATGAAACTGAGGGACATTTTAGTCTTGGTTTCTCGTAGGCACTGTGGAAGCTTTCTTTCAAATGGGAGGGGGAGACATGGAGTTGGCATGACTTTGTTCTCTATCACTCCGCTCCTCTCTCCTTCGACGGAGCTTCGCCGTAGTTTCTTCTTGCCGATTTCTCCAGGCAGCAATTATGGCATCATCATCCATTTCTTCCTCCTCCTCCCTGCGCATGCTTTGCCTGTGTCTGAATAACTGCCTTGATGCATAACACTCTTTTCTTTCTTCTGTCTTTTCTTCTTTCTCTGCATTCTCCTCAGACTTTGAAAAGCTCTGGGTGAACTTTCTCTTGGCTCCAAACTCAGACATGTCTGAACTGGACTCCTCCTCGCGTTCTTCCAAGCAATGCGACCTGATCCGACTCCTGGTGGGCGGTTCAGGGGATTCTGAGCTGCAGGATGGTTCTGGTGTCCTCCTGAAAAAATATGGCTCTGGACTTTCTTCTCTGGAACTTGTCTCACTGAATTTGGACCGTGTAAATGTGTGAGCTGCCTTATCTTCTTGTGCAGAGGCAGAGGAAAATCGTGAGGAGGTTCTCTGCAAGTCATCTTTGCACTGAAAGGTTGAAGAGCGATCAATTTCTTCTCTTTGAGATCTGCAAAAATTATAGCTAGAAGCCTCAGTGTCCACCTCTCTGAATGATGATCTCCTGTATTTTTCTTCACTACCATCAGAGCAGTCCTGGTATGAGGACTTTTCTTCTGTTTTCAAGCCACTGAGCCACTTACTTACATTCTTTTCTACCTCCGACCTTATAGCACCTGCTCTGGCAAACTGGCCTGAGAAAGCAGATGCTGTGTCACTCCTGTCGTTATGAGCTTCTGAAGGGTACCTAAGGCCACCAATTACATTTTCTGCATAATTTTCTGCCTTCTCATCCTCATCCTTGATCTTTTTCTTCTTAAATAAAGTGCTACGTTTATTGTCACTGATAAGTTTCTCAGTCTGGTAATCTGACATTTTCTCTCTCATCTCTGTTTGCATCTCCCTTTCCTTTCTGTTAAGTTTCTTCAAGTCAACCTCATCAGCAAAGAGGCTGTAAAGAGGCTTGCTTGTTTGTGTCACTTTCCTGCTTGAGCTGGATCCTCCTGTCCTTCCACTCATTGAGGTGTTGCAAGACAGCATGGACTGAGTGTCAGCATATTGGTTGCCCTGCTGGTGAAATAGTGAACTAGGTAGTGATAAGCCACTTTGTGCACTAAGCAGAGATGCCTTGTCATCATCTAAAGGTCTAGCACGATCAACTGATTTAACACTTGAAGCTAATACCGATGATGGGCGGGACAACATTAGGATCTCATTTTGTTTCTGAGCAATAGTTTCACTAACAACATTGGCAATCCAGTTCTGAATACTGGCTATAGATATAGTGTCTTCTGGGCCAACAGGAAGGCTGGGAACACCTGTAGCTACTGAATGGTTTGACATTGCCCCACTACCGCCTCTAGCCTGAGAGAAAGATGAGCGATTGGTCTGCATGCTCAATACTGAGGCAGAATCCTGTACACCATTTACAGAAGCTGTTGATGGCAAAAAGGCCGACAAAGGGATGCTTCCACTCATTGTACTCTCTGCCTCCCAGCTGCAGAGAGACTGACTTTCTTCCAGAACTTTCTTTGAGTGTTCAAGTAACTCCATTCGCCTCTGCTTTCTTCTGGAAGAAGCAGAATCTTCACCTTTAGCAAGCTCCACAATATCATCCTTATTCTCATTGCCTACCTTCTTCTGATGTTTAGCCTTCCAGGCTTGGTAAGCTGTCAGGTTGATATCTGACAAGTTCTTCTCCTCTTCCATAGCCTCTTTATTTTGTTGGCTGCCATCTTCATCCTTTGATT
This sequence comes from Zootoca vivipara, assembly GCF_965207765.1. Classification (NCBI taxonomy): domain Eukaryota; kingdom Metazoa; phylum Chordata; class Lepidosauria; order Squamata; family Lacertidae; genus Zootoca; species Zootoca vivipara. The sequence goes on along the minus strand of NC_142587.1, from coordinate 63,845,908 downwards.
TCTCAGAGGCCTCTGAGTCTCTTTTGTGAAATCCAAACTGAATTCTCTTGATTTTCCACCTTTCTAAGGCAGTCAGCTTGTCTTTGTTCTTTTGACAGAAATTATAAAATGAGCTAGTATCAGATAATATACTTTCCTCATCCATATCCCTCCCATTTGTTCCATTGTCAGGCCTTGGATTCTCATGACCACATTTATTTTTGGAATGAGATTTCCGAGAAGCTTCCTTCTCTATCTCCATCATCCTCTCATTCCACATATCCCAGCTGCTTTCTGTAGACATGGAATCTGTTCGCCCTCTCCTCATTCTGTTGATGCCACTTGCTTCTAGCTGTTGTTTCAAGATTCTGATCTCTTGGCTACTCACACTTTCTGTTTCACTTACATCATTTACAGAGCATGGTCTTTCTCCCATTCTAGAACCCCCATCCTCCTCCTTGGGAAACAAGTAGTTTTCCATTTGGTACTTTTCATTTTTGGACTGCCACTCTTGGATCATCCAACTCCTATCCGCCTCAGATTCCTCCTTTACCTGAAATGTAAGGTCTGAGGGTTTGCTTTCTCCATCCTTGTTTGAAAGTTCCTTTGCAGGCAAGCCTTGCTTCTTCCTCCATTCTTCATAGAGTTGTTCCTCCTCTTCTTCACTGATAAGAGTAGGCTGCTTGGAAACCAAGCTCGATTTTCCCATAGAGGAGGTACTCATTACACTTCCCAGGAGGCTTGTTGTGTCTTCTTCTTCCACCATGATAGAGTGGACTTTGGCTCCCATGATACTCCCAGAATCTTCTCTCCCAGACATCAAGGAAGAGCTTCCAGCTCTGACAACAGAACTCTGGCTACTGGTTGTGTCATTATCAGAATCTTCTTCACCTTCTTCTTCTTCCCGTTCCTCCAATAGCTTTTCATTGAGCTCCCGGAGCTGTTTCAGGAAGCCATCATTGGGATATATGGCGCGCTTCTTGCGTATAGTCATCAAGGCTTCTAAGATTGTCATATGATGAAAAATCATCAGATAAGCAGCTACCAGCACTGCTGAGCGGCTGATTCCCATTTCACTGCTGACCAAGACTTTTCCTAGAAGTAAAATTATACAGGTGGTTAACTGCTGCCAGAGTAATGCTGGGAACTGTCGTTTAACAACATCTGGAGGACACCGGATTTGGAAAGTATGCAATAGGCTATTTCTGAAACAGTTTCTGGATCAAATAAATAGTTGGTGGGGGTGGGTGGGTTCTGCCATCATTAGTCTTGATTTAATCAATGTATCATTAATACCTAAACTGGGAACATGTTAAATTAAGTTAAATAAATAATTTATATATTTCATCACCAAAATCTCAAAACATTTTAAGCATAGCAGCAAATGGGGGAATATATGCTGCAATCCATTCTAATCCTAAGCAATTCTTATTGAGCTCACCCTGGTTTACTCTGAGTTAAGTGACACCAGTGTTGGTACCATGGTTCCCACCACACAGGCCACTCCTGCATCTTCCCCCAATTTATATTCACTAATGTTGATAAACCACTGGTGTGAAGCTTGGTGCAAATCCATAGAACAACAACAATGCTCCAAAACCTGGGGAAGAATTTGCCCCACACCATATTAAACATGTTTTCCATTATCATATGTATATAAATTATAAAGGTGGTAACCATATACAGAGGAGAAACTTTAAAATGGACTTAAGTTAGTCATGTATGTTGCTTTCAACGAGTCCACTCTGAGATGATTTACGTTGGCTTCAACCCAATGTGCTTATTTATTTTAATCTTCCTAAATGGTTAACATTGCCATGGTAGAAACATTAAAAACACAACCTGAAGAGTAGAAGGAACTTCATTAGTGTACATGAGGGGCCCTAATACCTACTTCTAAAATGATAATGAACCAAGAGAAGCTGAAATTGAGAAGTTGTGCAGTTTGCCCTACATACCTCTGTAGGTTAGTAGAGCTTCATCAAGGAACTCTGCAGCCTCACGGAAATGTTTAGAGATGTCCATATCTGGGAAATCATCCACCTCAATGCCTAAATACTGGATGTTCATGCCATTGTAGAAGTCTGGTCCTGTATACACACCAGTGCCATGAGCAGCATTAAGCACATGAGTAATTCCTAGTCTCTTTAGGCGACCTTTATTCACTGCAACACTCCTTCAAGACAAAAGAAGAGAGGTTAGATTCTGTCTACTTTCTTGAGTATTTGAAAACTAGCCTAAGAGCCAGCAATAGAAAAATGGGTTGAGTTGATGAGGAACTCTGGAAGATTGTACAGACTGGCAATATGAATGATCTACCCCACAGATGATTAAAATAGTATTCTAAGTGCCGAGCATGTTCATAACGTGTGTTAACTATCTGGTCGAACATAAAAGGTTACAATGGCCACATTTGCATGCAATGCTAAGACAAACCATTGCTCAATGTAAACATCAGGGCCATCTTACCCATAAGTGCTAGGGGTGCGGGGCACCTGGGCTCTGGGCTCTGAGGGGCGCCAGGCCAAGAGTCTGGGGCCCGAGAGTTGAGTCCAGAGAAGAGCCCGCCCGTCAGTCGGAGCGCTGCTCTTCTGCTGTGGGCGGCTCTGAGGCAGCTGGCCAGCTCCACCCTCCTGTGCGCCAGGGACTGGGTAACCGGGGGGGGGGGGCGCCGGGTGGATCTTTGCAGTGCCAGTTATACTTTGGCTTACAGTGTCACATGTACCAGGCCAACATGACAAATCTCTCGAAGTCTCATAACGATGTTTTATATTAGGCAGCTTTATACCTCACCTTTCTAGTGTAGCCACATTACTCTGGGTGGCTAACAACACATTTAAAGAACACTTACGAAATCAATTAAGGAAACATCAGCAATACAATAATAAAACAAAGAGGCAGGAGCAGGATATAAAACCGGCTAAAAAAGGGTCAGTCTGCTAAAAGTTCATTAGCCTGGCAGATCAAATAATATATGTCATAACCAGGCAATGGATAGTCAAGAGAAAGGGAAATAAACAGACCTCTTGAGGAAGGAAGTTACATAATTTAGGTGGGATCACTATAGCAGCAGCCGCCAATGTTTCACCAAGTCATGCCCCCACCATTGATTGGTCATACAGGAGAGCCTCTCTTGCTGACTGTAATGAGTGGACATGCTCATTTGGAATGAGATTGCCTTCTGGGTAGCTGAGCCACCAACCAGTTAGGGTATTTAGAAAGTTGCTGCACTTCATCACTGGGGTCATAAATGCCCCACTGATAAAATGTTTACTATTGTTGCCCTGGGCACTGTGGCAAATGCAGGGAGCAAATCATCTGCAAGGCACATAAATGATTCTCCCAGTGAAACACCATCAAGGTATCTCATAAGGCCTTTGTTCCAATATGTACTGGGATTTTGAAATAACTGGGTTAAGGAAATATGATGGCTGCAAATGTTAAAAGACTCACATACCAAATTGTGTGATAATCACTGTGATTTGACATTTGGAAACTGTGACAAGCAACCATTGGGGGAAAAGCTTTTTTATGAACAAAAATGGCTCAGAAATTAGAAGGCCTTATTTATAATTCATGCTCTTTTGTTTAAAACAGCGTTGACAGCAGCTGTTATTTGTACATTGGCTGGTCTTCTTCTTAAAGCAGGCTTTATTCATACCATGAATCAGAGAGAATCAGGGCATGGCAAGTGAAGGCTGGAACTACATAATATGGTCAACACCTTTTGACCTCTGAAAGTAATGGCTGTGCATTTTCCTCTGGCATCGTTTAATAATGCAAAATGCATGGTGTGATGCCATCACGTTATAATTTTTTCCACCCCCGCAAATGGCAGCCAATTAGGTGGAAAAAGAAAGTGAAAAGTCATAATGCCATGTTACAAGTTCTGCATAACTAAATGTTATGAAGGTGATAGAAGGAAGAGACATCAGATTGCCTGTTTCGGTGGCAGCTGCACCTTGGTTGCATAGTACAATTCTGGCCTGATGGAGGGAAAGGAATCTTCACTTGTCCAATTTAAACTTTCAGATTCCAGCAATTATGTGAGATGCCAATTCCCTAATGCAATAGAAACAGCGTCAACTAGTTGACTAAGAAAGTGACTTTCCTCATTAATTTGGTTTAGGGGTTTTTGATCTCCCACCGCTGGTGTATGTACAATCTCCTTGACTGCATCCAAATCAAGAATGCATTGTGTCATTCACATGAACACAGGCAGGAGATCAGGCTATAATATTCACCCTATAACAGTTTCTTCCTTTACAATGGTGTTCTTAACATAAGTTTATCTTGGTATGGGTTTCTTGCGGACATTTGAAAGATTTTAATTTTTCACCTAGGATTGATCTTCTTCTCCAATAAAGTGTGAGAAGTCCGACTCTAGGGATGATAATCAAAGAGAAACAGTCTTCCTACTCACTTTTCTGCTATGAAGACATTTGGCCAGACTTCATCAATGGCATCCTTTGGAGACTCAAGACGGTCTTTCACAAGTGCCCTCTGCAAATCCATGACACATGGTGTGTTGAACAAGCTGGTATCATCTATCTTTTCCTTAACCCGATTGTACAAGTCTTCCACCAGTAGCTGCTCTGCAGATTCGAGCATCCCTGGACACCCAGAATCTGCTTTCACCTCCTTTGTCTTCAGCTCTGGAATTAAACATCATTTACATTTTCAAAATTGCACCTGTTTACCTTTGACATGCTTCTCAATGAATGTTCAACAAAGGGAAGATTCACACCACTCATTTAAAGCACATTCAGTGCACATTTAAAGCATGTGGCTCCTCCCAAAGAATCCTGGGAACTGTCATTTCTTTGGGGTGCTGGGAATTGTAGCTCTGGGAGAGTGAAACTACAGTTCTTAGGATTCTCTGGTAGAAAGCCTTGTGCTTTAAATGTGCATTGAATGTGTTTTAAAGGCATTGTATGGATCTTCTCAAAGTGCCGGGGCCCTTGATCTAAGCTATGTGCACATCAATGCTCAAGCTATAATCTTGATGGACTATTGAATATTGAAATCATATTGATGGGATCTTGGTAAGCCTAAGTCTTGTGATCTTCATTTGAGACCTTTCTCCAGATTCTCCCACCTAATGAAGTGAGACAAGTGGTGACCAAGGAAAGGGATTTTCAGTGACTATGGAATGTCTTCCCACAAGAGGCTCACCTGATGCCATGCTATGGTATTTTAGGTACCAGTTGAATATATATTTTGTTCTCCCGGACATTTTAATTATAATGGAGACACCTGTTTTGTGCTTTTAGAACTTTTCGCCAAGTTATTCCATTGCTGGTCTCACATTGTTTTAGCTGCCACATTGGTGTTTATTTATTTATTCATCACTGGTTTTGTCGTTGTTGTTTAGTCGTTCAGTCGTGTCCGACTCTTCGTGACCCCATGGACCAGATCACTTGTTTTAGTGCCATGCAAATGTTGAACTTTAGTTTGTATTTTTAATAGTCTGTAAACTGCCCAGAGAACTCAGTCACATGGGTATACAAATGTTATAGAACAAATAAAATACTGTATCATAGCATTCTATTGTATTATAGTATTTCAATAGAGAGTTAAGTAGAATCTCATTCCAATAATGAATGGAAGGCAGAAAGTAGCCTGGCTAGCTTTTAGGGCAAACACTTCATCTACAGTTGCAGAGTGCACTGTGATGTACCACCACTGAATTCAAAAGAAAAACCCTTAGAGTCTTGTTTAGCAAAATGTAAAAGAGAGTCATATCAAGAGGGATTGTTTGGTACTAGAGTAGCTTTCATACAAGGCCATTCAGCCTTGTTAAGGCACTTGATTATAACAATGAGTAGAATTCATCAAATAGAATTTAAATGGTAAATCCATGTGCTACTTGGTATAGCATTAAATTATCCAACAATACCCAATCCCATGGCCAGGGTTCTTCTGCAGTATTTAACTTGGAAGTAAGGGCTGTTCAGCAAAGGTCCTCAGCAACTGTACTCAGAAGGTTTATCCTTGCGTCTTTTGCCTCTGATTGCTTCTTGTTCAGTTTGGCAGTAGCATTACTAATGCATTGCCTCTTAACTAGCTGGCTCCTATAACCCATGGTAGAAAGCTTTAATTATTGATCTCTATTCATTATTCTTTTTGTATTAGAACCAGTCATTAAAGTCCTCTCTCCCCAGTTGAACATGAGTTGACTAATTAAGGGGCAATCACCCCGCTAAATAGGAAGCATTTAGAGGCAAAGATGAAGAAACCTTCTGATTCAAGGGACAGTAGCCCAGCGAAGCTTCAGTGACACTTTGCCAGTTCGCACGCTAAATAGGCTGGAATGGCAAATGCTTTAAATTAAACAATGCTACCCAAAATATATTAATAAAGATATGAGAACAATACAGGAAAACACAGGAATGCAATAGTGATCAGTACTGATATCTGTGATTGAGTCCCTGTCAGGGAAAAAGGCGTGGTAATGATGATGATGTCATATGGAATCTCTGTAAAAAGTGAGTGCACAAAGACAGCAATTAAAAAGTACACTGTGATTATGGAAGTAACCTTAATCAGCAGAGGTTCTATATATGGTCTCCAGATGCGGCTTGGGACCCTTGTACCTACGGGACCGCCTCTCCTGGTATGCCCCGCGGAGGACCTTAAGTTCCACAAATAACAATATTTTGGAGATCCCGAGCCGTAAAGTGGCTAGATTGGCCTCAACTAGGGCCAGGGCCTTTTCAGTATTGGCCGCAACTTGGTGGAACGCTCTCTCACAGGAGACCAGGGCCCTGCGGGATTTGACATCCTTCTGCAGGGCCTGCAAGATGGAGCTGTTCTGCCTGGCCTTTGGGCTGGACTCAGTCTGACCACTATGTTTTTCCTCCCTTATAGTTTTAAGCCATTTTAAAAGGAGGCTGCATTTTTTTTAAAAAAAAAAAATTCAAATCTGGATTGTATTTTAATCTGCATTTTAATCGATTGTTTTTCTTTCTTTTACATTTTGTTGTGATCTTGTTGATGTCAGCCGCCCTGAGCTATAAAGAAATTTTATTATTATTATTATTATTATTATTATTATTATTATTATTATTATTATTATATTATAAGATAAGATACGGTAATTGAGTTGAGAGGGAGGAACCAGAAATCATCTAGTCTATTCCTCTGTTCAAAAATGAGGGCACCTACTCACCAGCCTCCCCTTACTCATAAACCCATTGTCTTCATTGCCTTTTATTTCTGCCCCTTACCTTCGTTGATGATCTGTTTAGCAGCCACAGCAGATGACAGATGGATGGGCTCCATGAAGATGCTCTCAGTGTCTGTATCCGATAACACCGAATATCTGTTAATAAATGACAACGATGTGAGGCAAGCTTCTACAAGTTGTTTGACTCACCTTTGACAGCCTCCACAACTATTTCAAAACAGAGCAGCCTGAGGGTGAGGGGAGACTGTACAGCAGAACAGGAAGGGGGTGACGCTGGGAGATAGCCCGTGTTTGCGTACACACAAGCAATTTAAAAAATGTCAAGACAAGTTTACATTTCCCCATAATGCTTCTTTTATTATTCATCCTCATCAATGTGTTCCTCTTCCCAAACGTGCTGAATTAAGATTATAACATAAAATTAATCAACAGAAAACTAACACTACATTTCCCTTTGTTGTATGTTGATTTTACCATATGGAAGAACATTTGTAAACTGGAGTAATGAGTGTGTGGGGGGGGGAGCATTTCCCAGCAAAAACAAAAAAATGTTAGTATTAAACTAATCTACTGTCTCCCATTCCCTATTCCAAAATGAAGAGCAAGAATGCTCTCATAGTAGATACTGTAGTGATACACCAATTTTGTGATATAATGCTTGTAATATTCTTTGATGTACAGTAATGCAGGTGGGGACAAGGAACTTGTTGAACCTGATATCAGCTCAAAAGCAGCTCAGAGGCAAATGATGCATTGCTGTCTCCCTTTGACTCTGGGATTCATCAGCCCAACATCTCTCCCCTGGAGATAAAGAGGAGCATAGAGCAAGGAGCAACGGCCAAGCATTAGGCCAAGAATCCTCCTGCCCTCTAGTGACACTCTTGTTACCACTGTGGTAAAGTTACGGAGTCCTGTGTCTCTTTTTGCAGAAGAGGAAGATGTTTCTTTTTCATCCACAAGAGGGTGGATGATAATCCAGATGTCTCTGACTGTTGTAAACAGAGGGTTGCCTGACAGCTGCATTAATCAAAATTGGTCTCCATAGCAACCGACCATGAAACGTTATATGGGCAGCCAGCTTCCCAAGGCAGTGGCAGTGGAGAAGGCCGGGAGAAGCCTGTGATGTCTAGGGGTCAAGTGTACAAAGCACTAGAGAGCTGGGGCTTTAGCTAATGCATATTAAGCTGGAGGGACTGGCTGAGGAAAGAGCAGGAATGGAGCTCTGGTGTTTATGTAGCAAGTGTGAGCATTGCCCTTTCATTGCCTCTGTCAAAGGTAAACAAAGTTTTTGACCCACCCCCCTTTCAGCCCTTTTAAAGTTAAGGCTGCCATTTTGCCTAGAAATCGATTACTTAGGGCAGAATTCAACTCATGCATCCCAGCAGCAGAAGCCAGCATTAGGACTTCAGTTTGTGCAACAGGGTTCCCCCTCCTCCTTCTGTGCCCCCCCCCCAAATTGGCTAGGAATGGTCAAGAGAACCCTCAGAACAGCACCTGATTGTTCTAAAGCTTGCCCTGGCAGAACAATCAACATAGTGCAATGTTGAATTTCACCCTTAGAATCTAGACACACCATCCTCTACAATATACCCTGCAGCACAAAGATGTTTTTTTTCCTTTATAGCACCAGAGGATGTCAGTTTGAGTTACGCCTCCTCAACTTAAACTAAGATCTGTAATTAAGGGACTTCAAGGTGTTGTTCTACCAGCATTACAAGCAAACATACAAGTAGCACTCATACTTTTAAGAGATCCCTTGCCTTCTTGAGTATGCTGAAACTGAAGCAGAGACAATGTTTTGCTCCACTGATAGTGCTACCTTCAAAGCCACCTGTTTGAGGTGTTGATGCAGAGAATCCAATTAGCTTTCTGCTCATGGAAGTGTGTATCTTTAAAGCACATCAAAGCACATTCTGGGCACTGTAGTCTACCCCTCACAGAGTAACAATTCCCAGAAACCCTTAACAAACTGGTGCCCAGAATTTTTGGAAGGAAAGAATGTGGCTCAAACAAACTTTAGAGGTATGGTGTACACAGCCAGTGGCAGGGAAAATATAGCAACTCTAAGAACAGGAATTTTGGGTTTGGAAGCTCTGTTGTATTGGAGCAAGTGAAGAAACACACAGAGAGCCATTCCATCTCTATTGAAGCCTGCTGGGTCCATAGTGAAGAGCATCAGGCTGGTATAAAAAGCCTCTTTCTGCTGACAAAAAAAAGTTAAAAGCATTTTGAGTTGCTTAAACCATGAATTCCTCCAATATTTTACAGGAGGAAAAATAAAACACCTGTTGAAAATGTTGAAAATCAGGCACAATAATTTAGGGAATATATAGCCCTTCAGATGTTATTGGACTCTCCACCCATCAGCGTCAGTCATCATAATCAATGGTCGGGAATGATGGAAGTTGTAATCCAGCAACAGCTGGAAGACCAAACTTTCCCCATCCCTGATTTAGGCATATTTAACTGGCTGAGAGTAAATTCCATTGAAAACAACAATCTGAGTAGATATGAATAGAATTTAACTATTAAGTTGTTTAATCACAAAATAGATTTGTGTGTCTCTAAGAGAGAGGGTGGTCTTTCCCCCTTTTGCTCCTCCCCAAAGAATAATCTAGCAGCATGGTAAAGAGAAAGCACAGATCACCCCAATAACATCTAGAGCCCAAGTGAATGCGCTCACGGACATATTCAAAACATTGTGGAACATGTTTTTAAAGCAATTGCAAGTAGGTTTAGGGCATATTAACAATGTACATGCAAATGAGCCATATGCAAAGAAAAAACTGAACTTGGCCAAGTGTATCTAAGGTGCAGGAAAGGCAGATGGTTTGGCTAGCAGCACTCAGTCTCATCATCAGCCATGGGAACAGAAACAGATAAAACAAAGAATGAAACAGCCTACAGAGCCTGATTTATCCTTTAATATCCCTAAGGAATGGAACCAAGAACACGCCAGAAAACAGGAGCCCCTTTTACATGTTCAGTGAATGCATGGGGTGAGGGTTACTTGCGACTACATCTTTAAGTGTACAAATGTTCATTAATAGGCTCTACTGAGACGCTCATATAGACTGGACCATGCTTTTGCTCACTGCCTCCTTGCTTCCTTTCTCAGAGAAATGTTGCACCTTTTCAACTAGAGGACTTGCTCAAACTCCCTTAACCACTTTGGTTGCTCTTTTCTGAACCTTTGATGGCTCTACAATATCCTTTTTGAGGTGAGGCGACCAGAACAGCACACAGTATTTCAAGTGCGGACACGCCATAGCTTTGCAAAACAGCATTATGGTATCAACAACTGTATTTTTAATTCCTTTCTTAATGATCCCTAGCATGGAATTCACTCCCCCCCCCAACAGTTGCCACACACTGGGTCAAAATCTACTGAGCGATGCCTTTGAATGAGAAAAAGGCAAGATCACACTGGTTTGGGGCATTGAAGAAGGCTCTCTCTTGCAGACTAAAACATGCTGGATAAAGAAAACCTCAAAAATAGATAGGGGCTGACTATTGCTTTCTAACTGGGATTACTGGGCATGTCTCTATGCAAGACCCAGAAATCCTGCTTCACATAAGATTCCAAATTTGTACAATCAACTGAATCAAACGCTTGAATCCAACCAAATCAAAGAACGGTGAAAAGACTGATGCAAATGATGGCAGCTTGGGTGGGCTCTGTTTCCTCTGTGCTGCCTCACTTAACTTTGATAATGCTTTCCCCCAATAACACTTGAATTTTTGGAAAACCTCAGCTGACCGAATTAGATTAGCTGAATAATGCATGAGCTCTCCACCCTGGCTTCTAAAAGAAATAAGAAAGAACCCTTTAAATTCTGCCTTGCTCAGGGTTTGGATAATGCACAGGGTTAGCGTAAGGTAATTTTAAAAAAGGAAGGGGGAAGGCTAGAAAATGGCTGGAGTTTGTTCCGTGTGATCAGAGGGATATAGAGGCCTACAGTACTTGGCAAAAGACTCACCGGCTAGGAGAGGGACTGCGAAGATAGTGGGCCTGCACGGCTTTCACATCCGGGCCTTCTCCATCAGGCACCACCTGCTCACCATCTGAATCCATACCACTTGCCATAGTTGCTGTGGGAACACGCTGGAATGGGGAGGGTGGGATTAGGAGGATCAGAACGTACTAAAAGACAGAGGCACATTGAGCAACCCATCTGCCAAGCTACAAAAAGGGGGGTTCAGAAAGGGTGGGGTGACTGAGAACATGAAGTATGAGAGGTTTCCTTTCCACGACGCACCACCCCAAGCAATTGAGATCAAACATTTGATTCCACATGACTTTAAACCCCAGGCCTCTCTTCCGAAAATATGTATATAAAAACAAAACAGCAAACATTAAAAAAAAAACTTCCCTATACAGGATTGCCTTCGGACAGCTTGGGGGGTCGGATAACTCCATACCCTCCAACATTTCTCCAATGAAAACAGGGACATCCTAAGGAAAAGTGAGACATTCCAGGACCAAATCAGAATCTGGCCTGGGTTCTCTAAATCAGGGACGTCCCTGGAAAATAGGGGCGCCTGGAGAGTTTGTGTTAATACCCCGGGTTCACAGGCCCCAGCAGTCTGCCTGCCTCCACCCCACTTGGCAAAACTGAGCTGGCTGCCTCTTGGGGAGAGCGATCCAGGGCCATGTGGATCCAAAGATACACACAGGTACACACACAGAAGGGGAAGTGAGGGCCATCACATCCAGCCCTAAGCCAATGGTCCCTGATTAGTGGAATGCGCATATGCATTTAATTTGCCTTCTAAAAGCAAAATCCTTTTGCTTTTTTTTTTAAGCGTGAATGTTCACATAAAGGTAAAGGGTAAAGGGAACCCTGACCATTAGGTCCAGTCGTGACCGACTCTGGGGTTGCACGCTAATCTCGCATTATTAGCTGAGGGAGCCAGCGTATAGCTTCCAGCATGACAAAGCCTTTTAAGCGTGAATGTTCACATAAGTAATAGCTATTATGAAGTATAAAAAGTAATCACAACAAATGCTCTTAACGTGGCAGCCCTATGTCTACTCAGAAGTAACTCCAGTTGTGTTTAGTGGGACTCTCCCCCCCCCCCAACTAAGATTGCAGCTCAGAATAAAGTAGGGCTAGAGTGTTTTTTTTAAATTTTGCAATTTAATTTTCCGAGTGGACCTATAAACCTTACCACCGCACTTTGTCCCCCACCCCACAGCAATCTGAAATGGCACCCCTGGGATCCTGTTCTTGGGTTGTTAGGGCAGAGTCTAGAGAGGCAGCACTTGTTTTCTGAGACTTCTCCATACAGGGGAGATGTGTGATCTGAAACAAAAATACCTGCTCCATTTCAGGCCGCGAGGGAAGATGCCTCTTCCCTTACACAGTCCCCTTTCTCGCCCCCCCCCTGCAGCTTGTCTCAAATGTCAGGAATGCAGCTAGGCCTCCGCAGGCAGGGTGGCGGTGGCGGTTGTTGACACCACACAATGACCCAGCAAGACCAAACGTAGCAAGAAGCTAGGAAAGCCCCACAGCAACTTACCGGTTCTGCTGGGAGGGTACGTCTCCTGACAGTTTAATGTTCCTTGTTAGCAGTAAAGTGAAGCACCCAGTCAAAAAGAGAGAGCAGGGAATTAGGCCGCTGGGATCACAGTCAGGACAAGGGCCGCTGCCCTCCTTCCCTCGCTGTGATTTCTTCCCAAAGGGGCAGGACAACTGTCAGCCTCAAATGTTATCAGCCTTCTAATAATAGCACTTCCAGGCACTGGCTGTCAGGTTGCCGAGAGAGAATTGCAGTCCCTGCTTGGGCTTTTTAACTCTATCCCCACCCATCGAGGGACCTCACTTGGCTGTGGAATAGGCCAAATACTGTATATGAAGGGCAATCATGCTGTTTGTTTTTATTGGGTGCCTGAGCCGTGTCCGTTCAGAGGTCAGAAAGGAAGCTTCCTCCCTGCCTCAGAATTTTAGTCCTTGTCATCCCGTTTCCCCAACCCCCCACTCCCTGTTGGACAAATTTGCCCCAGGGATCTTCCCCAGAGGGAATCAATATTGCTATGTGAGAAGAAGGAGTCTGACAGACTGATCAGGCAAAACCAAACGTTGTTTATTCCCGAGACAGCACTACATGTGCAACTCCCCAGTTCATGCTGTAAAGAGGGAGGGCCCCATCCTGTTTACATTAAAGGTACTTTATACCCTATACAGCAGTCCGTTCGAATTTCCCTCTTACATTCTCCTATTGGTTAGGAGACTGCAGTTTACAGACTTCCCAGTCCACCAATTTCATATTTCCCCCTTGATATGTACCTCCTCCATTACATACATCCCATGATCATGCTGATTAGCTCTAGCTCCACCAGGGGTGGTTTGATCAATATTCATAACCTTTTTCAGCATGCACAATAGTTTTCTAATTGTTCTCCTCCATTTTCCTCGTGATTCCAGGTCACCCAGAAACCTTCCTAGTACCTTATAAGGCATTTTCTTTTGGCTCCTGTCACAGTGGCCGGAGTGGACTACTTCAGAGTAACGACGCTACGCAGCTCTGCATTTTATTCTTTTATTGGTGCTGCGTATTTACAGTGCTCAAGTCATTGCTATTTACACGGAGCGAGGTTGTCAGTCGGTTTCAGAACCTCCTAATGGCTTTTGGCGCGTCTTTCTCCAACACAAAAGCTTTGGCAGACCCATCCTCTTGCCCCTCCTCTTCCTGCGTAATTCTGGAGTTGGGGGGATGGGTCTTCCCCCCTTACTTGCCCCTTCCTGTCCCACCTGGGACCCTGGCTCCTCTACCTTGCCTGAGCCTCGGACACGACTTCCTGCTTCCCCACTGGAATCGGAACTCTCCCTGCTTTCCCCTTTGCTCGGGGACGGGCTTGAACTCAGGAGGGGAGGGACTTCGCGATATCCCCTGTCCCTCACATCCACCCCCCTCCCAAGCTCTCCTTCACCCCTCCCCAGGCCCCCCCCCATGTGTCGGTGACGACTGGAAGCCTAAAAACTCGGTGCTCTCCGAGCCCGTTGGTGTGAACACCTCCCCCCAGTCCTGCGAGCCCCCCCCTTCCGCCTGGGAGGACGGGAATCCCAAAAAGTCCGTGGCGTCAGAGCTGGTGGGGGTAAAAATGTTTTGCCAATCTGCTCCTTCCTCTGACTGGGTGGATCTTGGCGACACCCATACCTCATCCTCTGGTTCCTCAAACTCCGCTTCCCAGCGCCATGGTGAGCTGTTCTCCCGTGCCTCCTCCTCCTCCCCCTCCCTTTCCATGTGCCAGGGCTTGGGTCTGTGGGGAAAGAGGGCGTGAAATTCTTCCACCAAGAATTCCTCCTGTATCTGAGTGGCGGGAACCCATTCATTCTGGGACGGTGGAGCATCCTCCCATGCCATGAGGTACTCCAGGCCCCCCACCCCCCACCTTGAATCCAGGATGGCCGTGGCCTCATTGAGTTGCTCCCTGCTTTCCCTCTCCCCCCCTCCCTCGGGGGTTTGTTCGCTGTCTCTGAGCCTGCTGCTTTCCCTGTACGGCGACAGCAGCGATCTATGAAACACTGGATGCACCCTCATGTCCTCTGGCAGTGCCAGCCTGTATGCCACCGGGTTGACCTGTTGCGTGACCGTGAAGGGGCCCAGCCATTTGGGTGCCAGCTTTTTGCACCTCCCTCTGGTGGGAAGGCCCTCCGAGGACAACCACACCTTGTCCCCCACCCTGATGACCTCCCCTTGTCGCCTGTGGCGATCTGCCCCCTTTTTGTACGCTTCCTTGGCCCTCTCCAAGTGTTCTCTGAGCTGCTGGTGCACCGTCTCCAGTTCCTCTGCCCAATCCTCAGCCTGTGGGCCCTCCTCCTCCTCCTCCCTCTCCCTCTCTGGGAAAGATCTGAGGTCGCGCCCGTAATTGGCCTTAAAGGGCGACACCCCTGTGGAGACGTGCACTGCATTGTTGTAGGCAAATTCTGCTAGTGGCAAGCGATCCACCCAGTCCGTTTGCCGCTGGCTGACGTAGCATCTCAGGTACTGCTGCAGAATGGCGTTGACCCTCTCCGCTTGTCCGTTGGTCTGCGGGTGTCTAGCCGTCGACAAGCTGACCTCCACCTGCAGGAGGTTCATGAGCCGCCGCCAGAACCTGGAAACAAATTGGCGGCCACGATCCGAAATAACCCTTAAAGGTAATCCATGCAGTCTGAAAATGTGATCAACAAACAGTTTGGCTGTCTCTTCTGCCGAGACTGCCCTGGCACACGGTATAAAGTGACACATTTTGGACATGAGGTCCACCACCACCAACACTGCAGTCTTACCCCTGGACGAAGGCAGATCTGTGATGAAGTCCATGGACACCACTTCCCACGGCCTGTGTGGTGTGGCTAAGGGCTCCAGCAACCCTGGTGGCGCTGCTCTGACCACCTTCGCCCGCTGGCAGGTGGTACAGCCCCTTACATAGTCTCGAACATCTTCCCTCACCCCTGGCCACCAGAAGTGTCTCATGACTAGGTGAGTGGTCTTGTCCCTTCCAAAATGCCCCGCTGTAGGGTTGTCGTGCATCTGCTTGAGGACCGTACGTCGAAGCTGGGTGGTGGGTAGGTACAGCGCACCCTTGTAGAAAAGCAGCCCTCTGCGTTCTGCAAAGTCTTTTGCCTGCTCCCTCCCCCCTCTCAGTTCTCTGAAGATGCGGTTGGCAAATTCATCCGCTGCCGTCAGTGCTGTGAGTTCTGCCTCGCTCACCACTGCTGCTCCGCAGGACCATGCCGACGGGGGGAAAATGTGCCTTGGGGCTGGTGGCGCCTCCTCCTCCATGTACTCTGGCTTGCGGGAGAGGGCATCCGCCCTGACATTCTGCTCTCCTGGGATGTAGTGTATGGAGAAGTTGAAGTTCGAGAAGAACTCCGCCCACCGTATCTGCCGCTGGTTGAGCACCCTGGCAGTTCTCCAGAACTCCAGGTTCTTGTGGTCTGTGCACACCTGGATGGGGTGCTTGGCGCCCACCAGGAAGTGTCTCCAGTGCTGGAACGCCGCGTGGATCGCAAGAAGTTCCCGATCAAAAACTGTGTAGTTTCGCTCGGGCTGGGTCAACTTCCTGGAGAAGAAGGCACAGGGTCTCCACTCTCTGTTGGCGTCCAGTTGCAACAAAATGGCGCCCACAGCCTTATCAGAAGCATCTGTTTCAATGCGTAGGGGCGCGTCCTGAACCACGTGGAACAGGTTCTGGTCTGAGGCGAACACCCTCTTGAGGCTTTCGAACGCTGCTTGCGCCTCTGGTGTCCACCTGAACTTCTGCTTGCCTCTCAGGCAGTCAGTGATGGGAGCCGTAACTCGAGAGAAGTTCTTGATGAACTTCCTGTAGAAGTTGGCAAAGCCTAGTAGGCGTTGGGCATCTTTGCGCGTCCTGGGGCTGTGCCAGTCCAGGATGGTCTGCACCTTGTCCTTGTCCATTGCCAGCCCCTTGTCTGACAGCTTGTAGCCCAGGAAGTCCACCTCCTTGGTGTGAAACTTGCACTTCTCCAGCTTCACATACAGGTGGTTCTCCTTCAGGCGCTGTAACACCTCCCTGACGTCCTTCACGTGCTGCACTGGGTCGTTGGAGTAAATAAGGATGTCATCCAGAAAGACCAAGCATTTCCTGAAGAGTAGGGACCCCAGGACGTGGTGCATGAAGGCCTGGAAGCATGCTGAGCCCCCTTGCAACCCGAAGGGCATCACCAGATATTCAAAAGAGCCCAGAGGCGTGAACATCGTGGTTTTCCACTCATCGCCTTCCCGGATCCTGATCAAGTTGTACGCCCCCCTCAGGTCTAGCTTGGTGAAAATCTTGCCTCTGCGTGCCGCTGTCAGGAGATCATCCACTCTGGGCATGGGGAAAGCCACTGGCTCTGTCACCGAATTCAGCCGTCTAAAATCCACCACAAGACGGCGCTGTTGCGTGTCTTTCTTGTCCACCCAGAAGACCGGGCTGCCCCCTGCTGCCTTGCTTTCTCTGATGAACCCCCGCTTGAGGTTCTTGTCGATAAAAGCGCGCAGATCCTCCAGTTCCTGGTCTGACATGGCGTACAGCTTGGCTGGGGGTATAGTTGCCCCAGGCACCAGGTTGATCTGGCAGTCAAAAGGCCTGTGTGGGGGCAGGTGGTCGGACTCCGCTTCACTGAAGACCTCCTGCAGGTCCCAGTATGGTTTGGGTATCGCCTCACCCCCTTTGACGTGCATGGTGGCCACCGTGGCTATCGGAGGCCCCTCCCCTGGTTGGTGCTGCATGCAATGTTCCAGGCAAAAGTCCGATCCAAAAGTGATGCATCTCTGATGCCAACTTATGGAGGGGTCGTGGCGCGCCAGCCAGCTCATGCCCAAAACGATTGGGGGGTCTGAGATGGTGGTGACGTTGAATGCCAGTGTCTCTGAGTGCCTTCCAACCGTCATTCTCATGGGGGGGGGTTTGATGAGTGATGGCCCCTCCCAGCAGCTCTCTGCCGTCAATGGTTGCCACGTGCAGAGGAAAATCCAGCTGCAGAAGCTGGATCTGGTGCTCTTCTGCAAAGTTTCTCGAGAAGAAGTTGGCTGAGGCACCACTGTCAATTAGGGCGAGGACCGTCAATGGATAGCCATTTGGGAGCGTGAGCGTCACTTCTAGAACCACTCCTGCTCTGGGAGGGGTGGGCTGGCTCTGCTCCTCTCTGTGCGGGTGGGTGGGCTGGGGCTGTTGTCTGCTGACTGTGCCTGGCTGCCGCCCCTTGTCTCCTGCAGCCAGGCTTTCCCGTTTCCCTGCTGTGGTGCTGCGTCAGTGGGGGAGGGCACAACCGTTCCCGCCTTTCCTTGCCACTCCCTGCGATGTGGGCAGTCTCTGACGAGATGCTGGGGGGAGTTGCAGAGAAAGCAATTCCCACCCCTTCCCTCCTTGCGTCTTGGCGCCGCTGGGGTTTGAAAAGCCCGCGCGCGCGCGCTATCAATCTGCATGGGTTCCTGGTCCTGACTGGCCCCAGGCGTGGCTTGAAAGGGTTGTTGAGGGAGTGGCTTCTCCTGCGACCGTGGGAACCAAGCCCGCTTTGCGCGCGTTGCTTGCTTGTCGCTCCATCTGGATTCCTGCCTCACCCCCACCGCCAGAGCCGCTTTGCTCAGTTGATCCATATTACTGGGCTTTGGACCTCTCGAGAGCTCATCCTTCACCTCCTCATGCAACCCCAAGTAAAACGCCGCTTGCATTGGGGCAGACTCCAGATCCCACCCCAATCTGTGCACCAGCATGGTGAATTTCGCCCAATACGCGCGAACTGTCATATTTCCTTGGCGTAAATTATGAAGTTCCTCCTTAGTCTGGTCCATATGACTATCGGACGAATACATCGTTTTCAAACCTTCTAGAAATAGTTTGACATTCTTCATGCAAGGATTCCTTGTTGCAATTAACGGTCTTAGCCACTCCCTGGCCGCCCCTGTAAGGTGCTCCACAATAAACGCTACTCTGTGCTCATCATCAGGGAACTCATCGTGGTGCAGCTCAAGAGCATACACAATCTCAGTCTCAAAGCCCTGAAACTCCTTCGGGTCTCCATTGAACTTGCTTACTAGGGTCCCGGCTCTCCTTCCTGGCAGCACTTGGACTTGGGGTGCCCCTCCCGCCTTGTTTTTCTCTGCATCCAGCTTGTTTTGGAGGTCTACCGCCACCGCCCTTAAATGCTGCTCTTTTTCCTGGAGCTCTCTCACCTGTTCCGCAAGTTGTAGCCGGTCGTCCTGGACCTTCTTAGTCTCCTCTTTAGCTGCCTTCAATTCTCCCTGCGCCTGCAGCGACAGCTGTTGCAGTTCTAGCTGGGCTTGCTCAGCGATCTGCCGCCACTTCTCCGCCTCTGACACGCTCATCCCGGCAACTCCAAAGTAGCCCAAAAATGATTAGGAGGTTGCTGTCACAGTGGCCGGAGTGGACTACTTCAGAGTAACGACGCTACGCAGCTCTGCATTTTATTCTTTTATTGGTGCTGCGTATTTACAGTGCTCAAGTCATTGCTATTTACACGGAGCGAGGTTGTCAGTCGGTTTCAGAACCTCCTAATGGCTTTTGGCGCGTCTTTCTCCAACACAAAAGCTTTGGCAGACCCATCCTCTTGCCCCTCCTCTTCCTGCGTAATTCTGGAGTTGGGGGGATGGGTCTTCCCCCCTTACTTGCCCCTTCCTGTCCCACCTGGGACCCTGGCTCCTCTACCTTGCCTGAGCCTCGGACACGACTTCCTGCTTCCCCACTGGAATCGGAACTCTCCCTGCTTTCCCCTTTGCTCGGGGACGGGCTTGAACTCAGGAGGGGAGGGACTTCGCGATATCCCCTGTCCCTCACAGCTCCTCTCAGTGATTTCTTAACTTGACTTATTACCATGAGTTTCCTCTTTCTTTGCAATGTAACCAGTTACAACACCAAGGCATGGTCATTTATGCTAAGCTTCTCCTACCCACTTATCCCACACACCCCACATCCCATTTCTTCCAAGCCATCTTGGATTGCCACAGAACAAGACAAATGGTTGAATAAAAGGTCCTCTTAGGGGACCTCATGAGATTAATATTCTTTCATTCCCATGAGGTAACTCAGAACATAGGAATATGCCTTATACTGAGTCAGGGTGTAAGAATCTCACACCCCTTGCCCTAGATGACACATTAGTGGGTGGTGGCAACAGAGAGAGCTAGAAATAAGATGGGAACCCCAGATTTACTAGGCTACCCTACTGGGTTGGTACTGGAACATGTCACTTTCCTTATCTCAAAAGTACAGTCTTAGAAGAACTAAGACTAAAGGACTATGACACATTAAAACATATCGGTGTTAAGTTGGCTGCAGTATCATCAACTCAACAGAATTTTTAAACAAGGTAAAATGGAAAATGGGGTTGACAAGATAATTTCTGAACTAGATAAAGAACTCCTCTCAAATAATAATAATAAACTGTCTAAAATGTATAATTTATTATTAAATTGGCTCCTAAAAGATGAAGAAGAAGTCAAAGATGTAATGGTAAAATGGGCACAGGAACTCCAAACCTGCTTTAATTTTGTAACCTGAATTTTCTGTATGGACAGAAGCCTACCTAAAAATAAAGACAGTTTGGAAGTACCCTCAGTTTCAGACAATGGACACGAATATACTCCATACCCGGAATTTTCTAACAGTTTTGATGTCTTGTGTGTACCAGATGGACACAGAATGTGTTCCAAACTTGTGCCAAAGTTCATTTTTCTATGTATTGTGGAAGGGCCACATTTCTGGTACTCTTGTATGTGAGTGAAGCAGAAATATATGATAGCAACAACAGAGTGATCTCTCAAGGGTTTGTGAGAGGTAACACAACCCTTTGGCCCCTGTTTCAGGCAACTACAGGTGGTGTCTGAGGAAAGTTAAGAAAAGCCAAGACATCAGAAACAGAATAGTGATTTTCTGAGCTTTAGCTATAAATGTACCCTAGACAGTAAACTGCAGCACAGTGGGTGGAGAAAGTGGAAAGTGTTTTAACAGCACACAACATGAAAACAGTGCTGAACAAACAAAATATTGTAGCACATCTGTCAGGTTAGCAGAATGAATAGAAATTAGGCTAGGCTGCCACAGATAACACCTAGTCTTGGTGTCTTTAATGGCTAAAGCAAGCAGCACTCTTGAATAATCACCATAAAAATTGTAGTTCCTGCAGCAACACCAGTGTGGTCTTCTTACTGCAATATTTTTCTCATGGTACTTGCATGAGCACTTTCACCTGGGTGTTTGTGATACATTATTGCTTCCTTTGTGTACCCGCCTGTCAGAAGGGATCAGGAATGATAGTTTGTTTGCTTAGGTGTGGATAGGGTGACTTAAACAGGCAGGGTAGTTTCCTTCAGCTTGAAAGGGAAAAGATAAGAACACAGCCCTAGTGGTGTGACACAGGCACACAGCCTGCCCTCCTAGTTTGAAGGGGTGGGAAGGTGAGCAAGGGTGAAAGGGGAAGGAAGCAGAAACAGCACATACAACACAGAAAAGGAGAGACAGTCCAAGCTACTACAGGAAGGCAGGTTGTCCTTCCCTCAAACTTCAGATTAATCTTTCATTACCTGGATATTTGCTTGAGTGAGAGGGAAAGCACGCCATAATGGCGAACAAGGAAGTAACATGTTTTATATTCAGTGCAGGTGAGTAGTACTTTTTGCCTACCAGTGGTATGCTAGTGTGATGGTCAGAGAGAAAAGTGACTCTGTCAGTAGATATTTGGTGCCCATAGATATTTCTTCGTACAAATCTCAGACCTTGCAGTCCAACAAATGTATAGTAGATACCAATCTGTTGTGCAGGATCTTAGGTGTCTCCCATAAAGTCTTTCTGTTACTGGGATACTGCACTGACCCTGTACTCATACAATTCTTTGTTGCTGTTGAGAAAATGCTATTTTTTTCCATTGGCGCCTCTTATGTATTCTGTAACAGCTGCGTAGAATGTGGATGAAGAAGCAGTGTTATTGGTACATTTGTGATATTTCCAGGGTTAAGCAGCACAGGACCCAGGACCATACCAGTTTATAAATGCTGACTTTTAAATGTTTAATTTAAATTATTCCCTTAATGTTGTGGGCTACCAGAATGCAACAGCAGTGCCAGACTGTTCATCTAGCATTAGATTAAAACAGAAACACAGAAGCAGGAAGGCTACCCTGGCACACTGCTCTGCCAAGATTTTAATTATCCTAAGTTGTTTGCAGTGCATTGACATGAGGAAAGGAGCATTCTGAAGTGGTTTTCTTAAATGAATGAAGTCTCTCCACTTAGGCTAAGTGGAGAAATCCTAAGCATATGAAGCTGACTTATGCAGAGTGAGGACATTGGTCCACCTAGCCCAGTACTGTATTGCTCTAATTCATAGTGGATCCCTAAGGCTTCAAAATCCGTACATGAGATCCTTTATCCAGAGATGCCAAGGTTGAACCTTGTTGTACATTTGCTGCACTACTGAGCTATGGTCCTTTCCTAGCTTGCCACAGGTGGATATTATGATGGAGATGGGATTTGAGGGGGGGCTTGGGTTCCTGACTCATAGTCTACTCTATTAACCACTACACTATGCATTATTTCTCCCTTCCCTGCTTCCCAGTAGAATAGATTAAAAAGAATCCACAGTAATAAAGGATCCAAGCTCACACCTCTTTGTGTGGCTATTTGTCACAAAAGTGATCAGCATTAAAAAGAGAGAGAAAAGAATAAGTGATGGATGGGACAGTGTTGTATATTCTCATTTCATTCAGGATTAGATACCTTGTAACCTTGGCGGGACTTGGGCTATGACCTGAACAGCACTTTTCTGTGCAATTTGCTACTGATGTTTGTGCAGTGAAGGGGACACAGCACACACTACAGTATTTTCTGAGCTAGATTGTCACTTCTTTTATCCCCCCCATGTAAAAACATGTACCCCATTCCTGGGCACAAACATATGGGAAGCCCATAAAGACTTGTTCTGCCATAGTGGGTGATGAAACTCAGATGATAGGAAGGGTGGCAAGGAGCACCTAAAGTGCATTTAACTGTGGGATGAATTCTGGCAAGCCTCAATAGGGATGAGCAACCAACTGGCTCACCCTAGAAGTGCTCAGCTTTTTCCAGTGCTTGACTGGAACACTACAAGAACCTCCCCTCTGCTAATCTTCATTACCCAAGGTGCAAGCCTTTACCTTGATTAAGTGGCACTCCCATCAGTGCAGCTGAAGGTCCACAGTGGGAGGAGGCAAGGAATCCCAGCACATCTGTGGGTTCATTTGTCACCTTTTCCATCAAGGACCCACCCTTCTCACCACCTATTGCTTCCCCAAGGCAAGACAACCTGTGTTAGGAAAGATGAAGAAAGTGGAGATACTGTTGGAGGCATTGAGCACCAATGATTTGCAGAGCACCTTTTCTCATTTGGGACCTAGGACTTGACTACAAGTCCCAGGATTCCAAGTAGGAAAAGATGTTCCATGTATCAATTGTTGATGCACTATCTCTTGTCTTCTTGGAGTCAAGTTCCAGGTTCCCAGTGTGAAGAGATGCTCCATACATCAAGCAATGCATCATTTCCTTCCAGAGATCCTGGAAGTCTAGCCAGGTCCCAGGTTCTCCATCAAGTTGATGGGAATGCCTGCCACTGCTGAGGACATACCCCATTCCTCTTCCCTAAAGCAGAAAAACCCTTATCTTGGGGAAAGGGGAGATGATTGTGGTAGAGGCAATGGACTAGATAGCAGCAACACTTGGGGCATCTTTTCCTCCTAAAGATCCTGGGATATGGTTATATGGCCCCTGGTAGAAAAATATATTTCTCATGTCACTGGGGTGGGAGTGAGGTCCTGCCACCATCTCTTCCCCAAGTAGGATTTTTGTTTTGTTTTTTTGCTTTGTGGATTGGTTCAAATGGGTGGGGAGGAGAGGGGGTAGAACTAAGGTAGGTTATATGCTTGCGCTGATTTTGCACACATTGATTCAAACAGAGCGATTGCGTATTTGAGCACTCTTGCTTGAAATGCTTGCCTCACCATCTGTGGATGAAGACATACAAAATAAGTTACAGAGAAACTGTGATCATTTAGAATTCAACAGGTACACCTTTCATAATAAATGAACTCCATGTTAACTGTGGGATTTGTGCCTGTTGTACACCTTCTTAAGACACGAAGAGTGGATTTACCTAGAATATAAGACAGAAGTAGATCAGGAACCCTTTAGTTATGTGATAATTGGAGCAAACACCATAACCTGAATGTGAGAAACTTGTGATAATCAGCTATCAAGTGATAAAACACCATCATTCACCCAAACTGAATAATATTTTCACTTTTTAAACATTTTCTTTCTGTTCGAATTTTAACAACTGGCTGAAGTATTTCTCCTGCGTTCTGTTGCAACTTTTGAAAACTACTCATTGAACTCTGATGCTAAAACTGTCGAACTGATGATTTGAAAGAGTCAAATAGGCAGCTTACTGCAGCAGTTTGGATGTTTGACATAGGGGTGAGCTGGGACAAACTTCCTGAAGCTTGCCAAGTGACCTTTGGCGAGCCAACCCTTCTCATCATAACCCGCCTTATAGTGTTGTTGAGGCAACAAAATGGAGGTCAGGATGTATGCTGCTCTGATCTCCTTGCAGGAAGGGCAGCATAAAAATGTCGTAAGCAAACAGAGCAAAGTTTATATGCTTACACAGCAGCAACGTGGCCCCATCCACCCAGAAACTGTACAAAAAACAGTGTACAATGAGGAGAAGTTGGACCGCAGCTGCTGCCTCTGCCTCTCCAGAAACCTGTGAAATAGCTTTCTGTGTATGATACAGGCTATTCTCTGTGTGATCAAGGGCCCTGCCTTTTGTAGGGTCCTCCATTGTAGCTTCCATGCCAGGGGTGGGAAACTATTTTCAGCCCAAATATCACAGTCCCTTCTGGGCAATCTTTCCAGAGCCACAGGCCAGCGGCGGGCAGAGGCCAAGGTGGGAACGGCAGCAAATGTGAAAGTTACCTTTGTACAGCAGGCTAGTTTCTATGCACATTCCCACACACCTGCTCTTGCTTATCCAGGCAAACAAGAATCAATTGTCCCAGTTTCAGCCAGACGAAAGAACTCAAGGAGGGTACAAAGAAGGGTTGTGGTCTGATGAAAGGGGATGTGGCTGGGAGGGGGGGGTATGGTCTGGGGAGAATCCCAAGGGCCAGATAGAAAGCTGATGGGAGCAGAAAGAACAGCCCTGAACAGACATGTCTCCCTGCATTCCTGGCACACAGTTTCTGACTGTCTATCTGAGCAGTGGTGTCCAAACTTTTTTCCGAAGAGGGCAAGATTTGATGAAGTGAAGGGCCGTGGGGGCTGACCAAAGTTGTTGACCTTTTTTTAAATTGAAGTTGTTGAGTTTTTTTTTTAGGATTTTACCCCAGGAAATAAACTGCCACAGGGGCGGGCTGGATTAGGTCCCCGAAACGGACTTTGGACATGCCTGGCACTCTATTTATTGACTCTCTCTTGATGATGGATTTCCTTCTAGCATTACAGAAAAAAATAGTACAAAGTTAGTACAAAGTTTCTGTTTAAAGTTCTCACGAAAGACATCTGTTTGTGACTGGGACACACTCTCTCGTATCATCCTGCTGATCCTCAAACGGATATGAGCATGCTTCCACTTGCCCGATCATAGCCCCAAACTTGCATTTTGTGCAAAGGTATGTAACAGAGTTGTGAAGACCTTCTTCCGAAAGAAGAACAGTTCTGAGAGGAGAGGATATTGAACAGAGAAATTGGAAGGGCAAGGAGAGTGGGTGACATATAGGGGAAACTACAATATAGCAGACACACACATTTCACAGGGCTCTCTGGATGCTGCAGGTGAAGCTACTCTTGCTTTCTGGACCTCTTCTCACTGGGAGCAAACGATCCATACAATCCTGCAATAAACTCCACTCATTTTTTGCTCTCACCACCCGCCTTTTGGCTCTTCCTACCTGCCACCAGCATGTAGCGACCAAAAGAATATCCCCAAGGGAATGTGATCCTCAATAGAAAAAAATGACTTGAAGCCCTGTTCTAGACATAATAGTTATAATAATTTTATTTACTGTATCCCACCCATCTGACAGGATAAGGAAGTCTATGTGGGGAGGATTTATAGTAGAGATAAAGCAGGTAGGGGAAGGGTTGAGCCTTCTGCTCTCTTTCCTGCTCTCCCCTCCCAAAACCTGTTTTTCTTTTAAAAAGAATTATATTGGAGCTCCGTTACTTTTATTTGTTCATAATGCCTTTTTCAGTCCTTTGCTTCCTGGGTATCCTAACAACAACAACAACAACAACAACAACAACAACAATAAAAATAAAAATAAAAATAATTTATTTATTTATACCCCGCCCATCTGGCCGGGTTCCCCCAGCCACTCTGGGCGGCTTCCAACAAAATATTAAAATACAGAAATCCATCAAACATTAAAAGCTTCCCTAAACGGGGCTGCCTTGAGATGCCTTCTAAAGGTCTGGTAATTGTTGTTCTCTTTGACCTCTGATGGGGCGGCATTCCACAGGGTGGGTGCCACTACCGAGAAGGCCCTCTGGTTCCCTGTAACTTGGCTTCTCGCAATGAGGGGACCGCCAGAAGGCCCTCGGCGCTGGACCTCAGTGTCTGGGCAGAATGATGGGGGTGGAGACGCTCCTTCAGGTATACTGGACCAAGGCTGTTTAGGGCTTTAAAGGTCAGCACCAACACTTTGAATTGTGCTCGGAAACATACTGGGAGCCAATGTAGGTCTTTCAGGACCGGTGTTATGTGGTCTCGGCAGCTGCTCCAAGTCACCAGTCTAGCTGCCGCATTCTGGGTTAGTTGTAGTTTCCGGGTCACCTTCAAAGGTAGCCCCATATACAATTAAAATCTTAAAATATTAAGCTTATTTTATAAATTCCCATGGGTGGGTCTAGGGCAGGCATAGGCAAACTCCGGCCCTCCAGATGTTTTGGAACTACAATTCCCATCATCCCTAGCTAACAGGACCAGTGGTCAGGGGTGATGGGAATGGTAGTCTCAAAACATCTGGAGGGCCGGAGTTTGCCTATGCCTGCCCTAGACCCACCCATGGGAATTTATAAAATAAGCTTAATATTTTAAGATTTTAATTGTATAGGGCACCCCCACCCCTGCTCCCGACCCCCCATATTTGTGGGATTTTGTTAAAGTCCTATCTCTGCATTTGCTGGTCTTAAAACGATTTGATCAGTTTCCAAAACCAATTTATTTCATATTTTTAGCCTATTTTAACTTGCTTGTTCAATGGACAGTTGTTTTTTTAAAAAAAAGCATTGACGGTTAGCGATGTGATGAACATCGCAGGAAGAAAAGAGAAAGAAATACAATGGATGCAGAAGGAAGCATGCCAGGATGGAACAAAACAGGGAGTTGTCAAAGCCCAGAGAAAAATGCAGCGATTATTGCTTTGTTCTCGAGGATCTTCCCATGTTGAAACTGGATTACAAGCCAGTCAGGGAATTTCAGCGCAACAGAACAGATAAAAGAATAGACACCTAGGAAATTAACCCATTGCTTGCCTGTTGCCAAGCAAACTAGGTATAGAAATCTGATTAGAAAAGCGTTTCACAAAACACAGAGCAGCCCAGGCATTCCAAAGCACCTCAACAAAAGTTGCTTCTGGCAATTACCTCATTGACTATGTCAATGGGAATTGGGAAACCCAGCCAGATGGGCGAGGTATAAATAATAAATTATTATTATTATTATTATTATTATTATTAAATGCATGACTTCATTAAAGGCTGCCAACTTCACTGTTGCCACTCCAAACTGTTGAGTGCCCTTGTGATGACTGCTTGGACTTATTGCTGCAAGACTCTGCTTTTGTTGGCTTTTGCTTCCTTGTTGTTCCTTCCAGTGTGGCCTTCTCTGTAGTGGCACCCTGACTAGGATAACCTCCCCTTAGAGGCTCAATGGACACAACTTTAGTGTAGTTCCAATGGATGGTTAAAACACACTTGTTCTCTTAGGCTTTTGGATATATCCAGGGCTTTTTTTTCCAGCCAGAATTCGACGGAACTGAGTTCTGGCACCTCCCAGGAGAACAAGGGAGGCATTTATGGTGAGTTCCAGCACCTCTTTTTCTAGAAAAATAGCACTGGATAAATCTGGGTGCCTCCAGCTCCTGGTATATTCTGAATTGCCCCTCTTTTTGCAGGTGATGGTTTAAATATTGCATTGTGTTGTTTTATCTGATATACTATGTTGTTGTTTTATACTTTTTTATTGCATTTTTGAAAGTTACAGAGAAAAGGATAAAACAAAAGTTGCACCCGAATACACAAAAAGAAAAGAGAAAAAAGGAAAAAAAGAATTAAAAAGATACACACAATTGTTCAAAGGATACAAACTGTAATTAGAATATTCTATACAAAAGGCTCCCAGAAAGAAATCACATTAATATTTCTTCTTTCCTTTCTTTCCTTACAAACACTTTCTTTCTGTTCCACTAAACTTGTTTGAATCCCTGATATGCTAATTGACTTCCCTCTATCCCTTTGCAGCTTCAACACTTCTCATTTGTTACCAATAATCTGTATTCCTTTATTTAAATCAATTATTTTCCATTATATCTGTGAAATTAATCTAAGCACAACCAAGTATTATTCTTGGAACCATATTTAGTCAAGTAGTTTTTGAAGCAAACCCATTCCTTTTTTACCTTGTCGCCTGAGTGGTTTCTGATTAGTTCTGTCATTTTGGCTAGTTCGAGGTACTCATTCAACTTCAATTGCCACTCGTCTTTTGTTGGTATTAACTCACTTTTCCAGTATTTTGCTATTGATATTCTAGCTAGCTGCTGCTGTCACGTAAAGAAACACTCTTTAATATTCATTTGGGATGCTTATCGTTAAAATGCCTAATAGGAAAGCTTCAGCTTTCTTTAAAAATGTATGTTTTAGCATTTTCTTTAGTTCTTCCTAAATCATTTCCCACATTTTTTTACATTTGGGGACCTGTCCACCACATGTGGAATAAGGTTCCTTCATTTTGTTTACATCTCTAACACTTATTACTGTTATTTTTATTTATTTTGACTAATTTGCTTGGGGTCAGGTACCATCTGTGGATCATTTTCATAAAGTTTTCTTTTATCCGATAGCATGCGGTGAATTTTAAATCTGTTTTCCATAGTTTTTCCCATTTTTCCATCTCTATAGGATAACCAAAATCATGTGGTTATCTGATATACTATGTTGTTTTATATGTATGCTGGAAACTGCCCTGCGATTCCTATGTAATTAATCAAGGGTGGCCTAAAAGAATGGCGAACAAATAAAGTGGTCTCTAGACTTGAGAAAATTCCAGTGCCATAGACATTTAAGCCAAAGAATTCTGGGAACTGTAATTTAAGGGTATTGGGAATTGTAGTTCTGTGAGGGGTAAACTACATTTCCCCAGGATTCTTTTTTTTGGGGGGGGGCGTCTTTTAAATGTGCTTTAAATAAAAACACTGGGAATTCCTTAGTCCCTGACCCCTTCTCTTTAAACTCAGCTAAATCCCTCATCAGGTGGGAGAAGTTCAAGGGGTTCCCAGGTTACCTTGGTTACAGAACAAATACAGCTTTCTGATAGGTTCTTAGCATATATGATTTTTTTATAGAAACACTCCCCTCAACTTAAATTTCAGTGTGCGTGGGGCGGAGTTTTCTGAGTGAGGCATTTCTCTGCAGTTTCTCTAAAAGGGTTGGGCTCTCTCACTTCCCCCCCCCTACCTTTCTCTTTTCTCTCTCTGAAAGCTGGTCTTATGACCTGATTATAAACCCATCCTGGAGGAACCGGTTTCTCCAGCACAATTGAGTTACCTCAGAACATAATAATGTACACTGCAAGAAACAAAAGCCTTGTGGGCACACTTGTTTGCTCCCTGCTGCTCTAGAGCTGAGAGAGGATCTGAGAGCCCTGGCCATCAACAGCAAGCTAGCTTTTTCCGTAGACAGAAGGTCTGTCCAGGAAGTAAGATATAGGATAATATGCAAGTAGATAAAATCATAGAATTGTAGGGAGCCTTACGGGCCATCCAGCTTAATCACTTGCTCGTTGCAGAAAATTCAGAGGTAGGTGGTTGTGAAGCATCTATTTCAAGACCTCCAGGGAGGTAGTCCACCCTGCCCTTGGCAACTGGTTCTGTTGTCAAGCTGCTCTTACCATCAATAAGTTTTATGTGTGCAAACTGAATTATGGGGGACAGCGGATGGAACCCCCCACCTGCCATCCCTTATCGTACTAGTTGCAGACAAAAAAAGTGGAACTGCATTATGTGTTAACTGGGTGTGGTAACAATAAAAACTTAATGTTCAAAGGACCTTGTCCCCCTGTAGATACTTCTTTCTACATCCCTGAATGAGTCATTGAACTCAGCCTCTTGGAAGCCGGGGTGGGGGTGGGGGCGGGGAGGAGAACGGGAACAAATAAGATATTTGAGAACATGGGGTGTTTTACTGTATAAACTGATGTGATATGCACAGATTACTATTATTTTATTAATAGTTTTACTGATTGTTCTGCAAACCACTTTGTGACCATCTGTGGTCTATTAATACTGGAAAGAACTAATGCTTCTTGCTTGCCTGGATGGAGGAATGTGGGTGTGGATGAAGAAAGCTCTGGTTTTCGTGCAGCTAGAAGGTAACCTACTGTACAAAGGTCACATTGATTGCCCTGCCTACCTATGTCTTAAGGGGATGCAGCCTTTGGGTTGGAAAAAGTTTCTCCAACCCTGTCCTAGAGCAAGCGAGAAAGTGAGTTTCTTACAGAAGGCAGATACAACGCAGACACAATGCAGATGTGTGATATCTTAGTAGGGCGTCCTAACTTATGCATGCTGGCTTTCCAGTCAAAGTGACAAAGATAACAGTGGACCTTCTGACCTCTCTTTCTCTTTTTAGTTGTGGCAGCTGTTCACGCCCTCTCCGTAAGCACACCTCAGAAGCAAATGCAAGTGAAGAGAGGAGATAATATCACCCTACCATGTACCTACGAAAGCTCTGTCGTTAATCCAGCTAAGGGGGACATTGTTGCTTGGATGAAAATGCCAGATGAGGTGGGCGGCCATGGTGCAAGGCATATGATATGCATGAGTGTCTGGGAGAAAATGGCACCCTGTGAAGAAACAGGTGTGCCAAGACACCAGAGGAGCCTCTTTGACCTCTGTCAGTGAGGGTTCCTTTGGTCTTGGCTGCAAGAGGATGGGGCCAGATGGTAGCCTGAATTTTGTTTTAATTCCAGATCTTTACTCTTGTGACACATAACATCAGTCTGTCACTTTGTCTTTGATCCAGCACTTGACAGGGGCAGCCAGTCATGCATAGCAACTGGTGGCTCCAGATATCCCCTAGGGCCTATCCAGTTCAATTCAATGTGAGCTGGATGAGCAGTACTGGTTCAGATGGTTTAAAAGCAAGTCTGCCTATGTTCAGCGGGGTTAACTCCCAACTAAATGTCCAGTACCCCAGGTCTGTGCACGACTACATGGAGGCAAGTCTCATTGAATAAGAATATTGTACACTTGGAGCATTGCCTACTACAGTGGTACCTTGGTTTACAACCATAATCCGTTCCAAAGGTCCGGTTGTAAACCAAAACAGGTTGTAACCCTAGGCGTGCTTTCACCAATGGGACCTTAAAAAAAAAAGGGTTGTAATTTTAAAAAATGGGTTGTAATCCAAAAAAAGGGGACACACACTTCCAGGTTTTACATGGTTGTAATCCAAAACAGTTGCAAACCAAGGTACCTCTGTAATGTTTAAGGCTCCAAAGGAAAGGATTTGGTTTGATTGATTGTTTGGAGGCAATGCAGCAGATTGACTTGGCCCCTAAAACAACTTTAAGCTCATGAAAGATAAGTTTCTGATCATATTTTCCCTGCTGCTGCCAACCATGTACATAAAATGTATTTCTTGAGGATTGAGAGGTAGGGATGGAAGGACCTGTCAATTTCAGTTTCCTTGGTTTCTTATTTTTTCCAATCTTAAATTCAGTTCTCCAAATTTTTCCAGCAGCTTGTGTTTGCTTTGTTCATGAAAATTCATCATTTAATGTGAAATTCTTGTGATGAACATGTATTTGTATTGACTAATGTACACTCTTGACTAATGTACACACTTTAAAAAGTGATTTCTTTCCCTATTATGCATTTTTTTTTAGAAAAAAAAACTACTGAATTGCCTCAGCAATGAGACAATTCAGGAGACAGGGATAGGTTGGGTCTTCTTGTGTTTTGTTTGTTTATAATTGTTCATAATTAGAAATACTATAGTGACAAACAAAAGATTTGTGCCACAATAATTAAGTCTTTTAAATTGATACTCTTCTCTCATTGTTAGGTAGAATTTATTAACCGGTACCTTGATGATGGTGGAACATATATTAGCAATGCTTATAAAGGTCGGGTGAACTTCTCTGGCAATATAAATAATCGTGACATTGGCATCATCCTCAGTCAGGTGACCTTGAATGACAATGGTACCTATGAATGCTCAGTCCGAATCCGCGATGATCCTCCCTTGACACATTCAAGAATGGAACTTTTGGTCCTTGGTAAGGCATTCTGCCCTTTGTATACATACCGGTACCAGTCTCACACCTTAGTTCAGTAGCAGCTCACAGCAAGCAAGAAGTGCTGCTTGCAATGATCAGGGACTACTTGGATCGCTAAAACTGTGCTCCATTGCAACATAAGGCAGCCTTGCACATTTGTTCTAGATGATGCTATCATGTAGTATTTGTGCCTTGGATCACTGGACTTCAGCTGGTGGATCAGGACCCACTAGTGAACTGTAGCCTAATCCGAGGTGAGTCATGATAGGAGCACTGCCACCATGCAAATATATGGTAAAAGATTAAGAAATGGGTCCCCAGATGCATATTTGGGTTAAAAATGGATCCTGGGTCTGAAAAGGTTGAAGATACCTGCTATAGATTATCTTAGAGACATGGTACACACGTCTTTTTTTCCCATCCGGAACTCAGTTCCAGCACCTCTCAGGTGGGCACCATTGTCATTGTAAGGGAACAAGGGAGGCATTCATGGTGAGTTCCGGCACCTCTTTTTCTATAAAAATAACACTGTTGGTATTCATGACGGTGGAACTTCGGGTTTTGATCTTCTCGGAAGTTGAACATTTCGGCTTTCGAACGTCAAAAACCCGAAAGTAACTGCTTCGGTTTTTGAACAATTTTTGGAAGCCAAACATGCCACATGGCTTCCGTTTTGAGAGTCCCCCAAAGCCAGGCAGCCCCCGAGCGGAATGATGACACGAGACCACCTTCTATGAGATTAAAATTGGCCACAACTTTATTAAGAATTCAGATGTAGGGAGACCTTGGCTCAGACATTGGGTTTATATCCTTCCCAGCCCCCAGCAGGGGATCTGGGTAATTTCAGGGTTATCCAGCATGTGTGGGGGTTGGGCTAGCTCTGGAGAACATATGTTCAAACAGATAGCCCGCCCCCCTTGATCGCAGCCGCTGGAGGGGGAGGGCAATGACAGCTTATTGCGTAAGGTCAATGCCTCCCCCTTAGCCCCATTTACAGGAACCCTGTTATCGCCGCAGCAATGGGGGCAGGGGGTCACCGCCCCACGCCCCCCATTTATGTAGATGACTAAAGGATTCTGCCCAAGGCCTGCATCTGCCAAAGTTGTGACGAATTGCTACGGGAAAGGCGAAACCTGCCAATGCAGGGAAATTCCTTTCCGGCCCTTCAACAGCATCGCCTGCATGCGTGTATGCCTGTGGAAGAAAATAACCTGTAATGCAATCATTAATTTTTTTGGGCGTGGAGGGTGGGAAATCTCTGGTTGACTGCTTCCCAGGAATGACTGCTTCAGTCGTGTGAACGGTAAGGTTACCTCCTCCTACCTGGCCAATCTCCCCAGCAACGCCTCCCTGAGCTGGATTGGACAGGTAACTACGCGGGCGGAGTCTACCAGTATCCAGCCTGGGAAGGCAACGCCGGCCTCCAAACTTCCAGGGCTGCCTCAGGGATCCCAGGGGGCTGTGCGCGACCGCACAAAATGCGCCTCCCCTTTTATGTGGGGAACGGTCATTATATTGAGGCTTCCGTATTGCGTTTTCATTTTTCAAATGTTTTGGAAGTCAAACAGTCTTCCGGAACAGATTATGTTCGAAAACCGAGGTTCCACTGCACTAATGGAGAGAATGGTGATGACAGCCATATATTTTAACCAAGTTTTCAGTCAATGGGAATATGAAGAAGTGAGGAAGGTAGGAAGTTGTTTTTATAGCAGATAACACTACCCCGTGTTCTGATAGCAGTTCTCCAGGAATTCAAATGTCAAATTTCATCTTGTTGCAAACTGACCCGTGATCATTGGATGAAGGGCACCGTATAAATTCAATAAGTAATCATTTTAATATTTTCCATGACTTGCTACTGATCCTTAATTTGAGTAGTTGAGGTATGAACTTGATAACTTCTGCAAAGCATGTGCACTTCTGCTAAGCTATTGCCCCCACCCAGTCAGCTTATGTGCCTAAAGAAAATTGTGAAGATGTGCAGATTTTGGGATAAAACTGTAACGCGTCACTGTTGTTTGTGAAGGTCAGATACATTACTGCTGGTGATGGGATCTGAAGACAGAATATTTTTTAGGTTCTCCCCAACACAACAGCTTCCATTCTTATGTTGCTGAATTTGCTCAATTTATTCTTTCCCCCTATCTAGTGCCTCCATCCAAGCCAGACTGCAAAATTATAGGGACCACAGAATACGGACAAAACATTAACTTGACCTGCAATTCTATCGAAGGATCCCCCAAACCCGAATATTCCTGGCAAAGCTACAATCCAGAAAACAAACCACGAGCACTCGTAGGAACAGTAACGCCAGGTATGCAGTGAGATGTTGGTACTTTGTGAAAATCAATTTTCTGTATTGTTTTTAAATGCATGCAAATATTTTGAAGACTATTAATGTAAAAATAGGAATGAAAAACCATAATTTGAATTTAGTCCTTAAAGTGTTATCTAGTCGTGTAGCAAGCAAGCACTGTGTAGATGTGATCTTCCCTTGTCCATTCTTATGTTTTCCTTCCCTCACTGGTCATCTCTGCCATTTTCTTCATTCCTGATTTCATTCAGATTACAGGCAGCAGCCGTTTTAGGCACATCTGATATGTGTGCAACCACACACATGCACTGAACCCAGAATTGACTCAAAAACATCACAAAAAGGAGCGGAACAGGGTGGGGGCGAAATGGGGTAATTGCAGGCTTTTTCAATGGTGCTTCAGATACCTTGAAAATTAGTGCTAGCTCAATTGCAATGAACCCAGAATCATTCCCACTGCCTGATTATTCTCTCACAATGATTAAAATCATTACAGTACTTCGAAAACATACATTAGTTAATGTAGGGTGAAGATAGACAATTGTTCACCATGAGGCCATTAGCCACAGTGGGGCTTGTAATTACTGGGTAATCTAGTTGCTTCTCTCTCCTCCTCCTGCCAAGTGGCGGTAAGGAGGACTCTATCATGCTCTCGCCTCTCCAGTTCTCTGATGCGCCTGTTCCAAGCTCTCCCTTGTGGCACTGACACAACCAGATTTCCTCTACAGCAATTAAGAGATCCAGACTTTTTAAGCCTACATGTGTCAGGCTGGGTACGTGGGAGGTTGCAGCACACCCATCTGTCTTGGAACAGATTATATCACTGATGAAAGAGAGGACGACACTAGACTCTGCATATCTGTTTCCTTAATGTGAAACCACAAACATTTGTTTGCATTTGATGTTGAACAGCATTGCACAAACCTAGAATCATAGAGTTGGAAGAGACCACAAGGGCCATCCAGTCCAACCCCCTGCCAAGCAGGAAACACCATCAAAGCATTCTTGACATATGCCTGTCAAGCCTCTGCTTAAAGACCTCCAAAGGAGGAGACTCCACCACACTCCTTGGTAGCAAATTCCACTGCCGAACAGCTCTTACTGTCAGGAAGTTCTTCCTAATGTTTAGTTCTTCCTAACCATCTCCTGTTGGGATGCTGATTCCAGCGCTGATGTAGTGCTGGCTGAAGTGACCAATGCCACTACCCTTTGAGATGCTGTGAGATCACTTGAAGTTTATGCAGCCTAATGATGTCAGCAAGATACTTGCTACCCTCTGTTCCCCCTTGATCTCTGTCCCTCATGGTTTATTAAATGTAGCAGACTTGTTGGGTCGGGAACATGGTTAATGCTTCATTGCTTGAGGGGATGGTTCCTGCAGCCACTCATAATGAAGCCTCATCCCCATCTATTGCTTTGGACTAACTACTGACCAGTTGCCAATGCCCACTTTTTAGAAATGTGTCTGAGAGGGTTATGATGGGGCACCTACAGTCATTCTTGAATGGTTTACTGTAGTAGATTATCGAGTTCCAGACTGAGTTCAGACCTGGCCACGGGACTGAATCAGCCTTGAATCAAGAATGAGACAAGGGGAGTATGACCTTGCTTCATTTGCAATTTATGTGTGGCTTTTGATACCATTGACCCTGGATATCAGGGGCACAGTATTACAGTACAGTGGTGCCTTGCAAGACAAATTTAATTCGTTCTGCGAGTCAGTCAATTCGTCTTGCGAAAAATTCGTCTTGCGAATCACGGTTTCCCATAGGAATGCATTGAAATTTCTTTTTTGCCCATAGGAACACATTAAATTTCAATGCATTCCTATGGGAAACCGCAATTTGCAAAACGAATTTTTTGCAAACCAATTCGTCTTGCGAGTCACTATCAGATCGCAAGACGCATTCGTCTTGCGAGGTACCACTGTATTCTAGCCCTATTTATAGAGCGAAGAATAGCATTGGCAGATTGTTTTTCAGTTATGCCAGAGGACACTGGAGGGTGCTGTTTTATTCCCAATGCTATTTTCGATCTATATGAAGCCATTAGGACTGGTCATGAAGGAATTTAGGACAGGATGCTGTCAGTAAGCTGATGACATTTCTCCATAACACCTGAATCAGGAGAGGCCATACAGGAGCTGAACTGGTGCCTGGATGAGCTAGATGAGGGGGAATAAATTGAGCTTAATTTCTGACAGGACAGAGGCCCTGTGGCTCTATGGTTCTGGTGCATGAGAAACTGGCCAATTGCCTGCTCTGAAGAGGGCTGCATTTCTTCTGAAGGAGCAAGCCTAGGCATGTTCCTGGATCCAGGTTTGTCCCTGGAGGTTTAGTGGTCTTGGTAGCAAGGGGTACATTTTACCATCTTAGCTGGTATTTATTTTATTTACTGTATTTAGATGATTTTTGAACCACTTAATCAAAGAGCTAAGTGGTGTGCAGATAAAATTGCAAATAAAGCTAAAACCTACAAAACAATTGAACCATTTTAATGCCTGTTCCATGACTGGGATGGCCTGGCCACAGTAGTCCAGGTATTGGTAACTTCAAGACTGGATTACAACAACACACTACGTAAGGCTTCCCTTGCTCCTGATTGGGAAACTGCTGCTGGTGCAGGGTGCAGCTCTATGATTGGGGACCAGAAGTGAGATCTTGTCCACATATTGTCCTCAAAGTTCTGCACAGTCTACTGGTTTGTAACTTGGTCAAGTTCAAAATTTCCCAATTAGTACATAAAGCCCATAACAGCTAGCAACTAGTTTGGTTGAGGGGTCACCTTGCCCATGTGGGCCTATTCAACTGCTTACACTTTTATGTGTACTATGTAATGTTTGCTGTGCATTTATGGGGAGGTGATGGTAGTGTGGTGAAACCACTGCTTTGGAATTCACAGTCTATTGACATTTTAGGCATCTGCTGGAGATATATATATAATTTAGCTGCCTTTGATATTTTTAAAAAGCTTTGTTGATATCATTTTGTACTCTGCTTTAGGTGGCCTACATATTTTTATCACTAGTTCTTCAGCTAGCCTTTGTGAATGCAGATTGCACACCCCCAAAACATGCTACCTTTTGATTGTCTAAGCCAGCCCTTAAAATATGGTAGCTCATTTGCAAAGAAAATGTGTGCAAAGCGTGCTCGTTCACCAGTTTTGCCCATAGGTGGCATCATCACACCAGAAAATAGGATCCCAGTCAGGCACTGTAAATACTGACATAATCCCCATCTCTAGGGGTATTGGCTAGTTTATTGTATTTTTCTCATTTTGCTTCAGAATAAAGATTTAGCTCTGGTCCATATTTTTATATATTAAATTGTCAATCAAGAAATCTACAAAGATCAGAAAAGTGCAACTTAAAGAGCAGGGTCCAGTTATCGCTGCAATTGGAGCCCATAATAGAGGATGGAGGATAGGCCTGGCATATTCTTGCATGTATCTGTATCCATGTTAGGATTAATGTAAATTGCATGGAAAAAAGTTCATAAAGCATTGAAAACTGTGGTACAGTCACATGAAAGCACGGAACAAATGGGGTTTCATGTTGTTCCGACGACCCACCTAGTTTCTATGTGGTGTGAAATGCGGAACTGCTAACTCAGTCACAAGCATTATCAGAAAGCCAGCATTATGCACTAAACTGGATTCTAATCCCTCTTCAATAGTGAGCCAGTCAATCTCTTTCATTTTAACCCATCACATGGATTGTTGTGAGAATAAAATTGGCGCAATGGCCGCCTGTACTGACTGGTTCGTTAAAACAGAATAAGGGACTGCATTTGGGAACACATGGTGACAGATGCAGTAAGCAAAACCACACGCATGGCTTGCCTGCATCTTTTCTGCAATTGATCCTTGCCAGAGCTGAGGCTACTGGGCAATGCTCCAGTTGCTATGAAGTCATCATCCAGGGTCCGTAAGATTCCTGACATAAGGTGGATTTACCGTATATTCCGGCGTATAAGACGACTGGGTGTATAAGACGGCCCCCAACTTTTCCAGTTAAAATATAGAGTTTGGGATATACTTGTCATATAAGAAATATGACCTGGTGTATAAGACGACCCCCGACTTTTGAGAAGATTTTCCTGGGTTAAAAAGTAGTCTTATATGCAGGAATATACAGTAAAACCACGATACGGCTGAAGACACTGATTCTATTCGCACCTGCTAAATAATGATGACCCTTTGCATCTTCTCTTTTGCATCAGGAGTGCTTATGCTGAAGAACATCTCTATAGACACCACTGGCTACTACATCTGCCTTTCCAAAAACTCTGTTGGAGACAGTTTATGCAACATCACTGTTAATATCACACCACGTAAGATTGCAACATGCAATGGTGGGGTGGGGGGGAAGAAAGCCTGGTTATTGTAATCTGATGGGCAAAGCATTTAAGTCCCTAAACCACCCCACGTCCCATTTTAAGAACTAGTCTCACTTTGCATAGTTGCAAAGCTTAGATGTGGCTGCAGTCGAGAATAAGCCCAAGATTTTGTGATGATGTATGGCTCCGAGTGTGTTTCCACCCTAGGTATTTGCTGCCTAATAGCCATGTTTCGTTTGCTCACTTTTTAGGGAGTATCTACATGGCACCATCAAATCATTCCCCTATTTCCTCTAGGCCCTTCCTCTTTTTTGAAAACAAACCAAAACAGCACCACATTGGTACATCACCAAACTCAGTTATCTATTTTCCCTAAGTGGCCTGGTTTTGATGTGTGTAATAGCATATTGATCAAGCAAGTCTATTGTCATTCATCTATACCTCACACACCTCCTTTACTATTTATCACTTTTCTGGCCAAGTGACATTTTAGCTGTGTTTCTTTTAAAGTGACCTTTTAACTTGCCTTCCCACGTATTTTAAATTATTCTAATACTAATACAATAGAATTTAAGAAAAAAATAATTTCAGTGAATTAAAAAATGATGTTTTAAAAGACCGGCTTTCTCTATCAGTGCCATTTTATCAGCATGTTTGTTAGACAAGAGGCAAGTTACTTCCTTTTTATTCTGCTTTTAAGTAGAGCGGTCATTTTTATGAGAAAATTTATTTAAATTTATTTAAATTTTCTTTAACATTTTCTCTCACCACCTAGAAAAGCCCCCCCTTGCAATTTTTTGACTATTCTCCCCCATTATTGTTGTTCTTGGTGGCAGCTGCCATTTCCAAGGTGCTGGGAACCCCCCCCCCCCAATTAAGTAGTAAACTACCCTACTCCCTTAGTGAACCACTGAGAAACTGTTAGATAATTTTCCTTGGGGTGTGTGTTTTGAGTGATCATTTTCACATAACTCAGTTTTATTCATTTGACCCCAACAGCAGTTAGAGGGCCACAGTTTCCCTAATCCTGTTCTACAGAAACCATCTAATCCAACCTAGATGAGTCCCTTTCCTGGCTTGTCATTCACAAGTTGCTATTTGTTGTATTATATTTAGCCAGAGCCACCCTCAGGATAGAGGGAGAACAGTAGTAAGAGCTCTCAGTAGTAAGAGATTTTGTTTTTCAACTATGAGTCGAGTAATGCTAGTATTTTCTTTTACAGCATCCATGAATTTTGCCCTACTTGGTGGAGTCATTGGTGGGCTTGTTGCTGTTATCATTATTATTGCTGTTGTGGCTTACTGTTGTTGCTGCAGGAATG
The DNA here is from genome assembly GCF_965207765.1 of Zootoca vivipara. Lineage (NCBI taxonomy): Eukaryota > Metazoa > Chordata > Lepidosauria > Squamata > Lacertidae > Zootoca > Zootoca vivipara. The sequence goes on along the minus strand of NC_142587.1, from coordinate 63,805,728 downwards.
GGAAGGACAAAGACTATGAGATGACGTGAGTGCCTTTCATTAGAAGATGGGGTGGAATAAAAGTAGCACGGAGAAAATACATATGCACCTATGGGGCAGCCGTCTCTCTCTACCCCTCTACAATGTCCCTGTTACTGCCACTTCCAATAGCTTTGTACTCAACATTTCCCCAACAAGCACAGCAAGTGCCGAGCTTTCTAGCTGCTAGCAGCAGGTAGAAATGGTTTAAACCAAAGCTTTCCAAACTTTTCAAGTTGGTGACGCACTTTCTGGGCATGCATCATTTCACGACACAGTAATTCAGTTTTACTAGCAAACCGGAGGTTGAACCCCTTTCAGCCCCAGGAGGAGTGTGGGGAGCGTTTGTGTGACACATCTACACACTGCAGCAGAGACATTAATGTGTTGTGACGCACAGCTTGGAAAGCTCTGGTTTAAACAAAAGCATGAGGAAAGGCCTTGGACCCCTTGGTAAATACTTCCAAAGCAATTTCAATCTGCTGAAAGTATGCAGATTTTTGGGGGTGTGATTTTCTCTTTTAAAGTCCCACTTCATGGAACACAGTAACACAAACATCCTGTCTCCGTCACTTCCCACACTGTGGAGTCAAAACATACACAATCATGTGATAGACAACGATCCCATCACTGCAGACACAGGGAATGAATCTTCAACATTTACATTGTGCTAGTCCTCTTTTTAGTACGCATAACAAACAACATATGTGAGAGGGCTCTGGAAAGCTTAAGCAATTGGAAATCTACCCAGTAGGTCAGAGACACCTCTTTGCCAAACTGAACTATTAAACAATTGTCTCTGAAGTTAAGTTGTTAACAAGAACCAATTCACTCCTCACTTTCAGGTTTGTGCCTGAATTACTATTTTTACATACATGGGCAAAGCATAACATGATGGTGGTACCACACAGATATCCACAGGGAGACTCATGAAACCTCAAAAGCCATGGGACCGAGTAGTAACTTACTAGTAATACTTTCTGGTAGCAATTCCGGAGGTAGGAACAGAACAACTCCAAAGCCACTGAGAGGTCAAGGAGAACCAACAGGCCTGCACTCCCCATCTCTTTCCTATAATATTGAGTCATCAGTTAAAATTGAATAGATACAGATAACTGAAAATCCATCTTCTTCTGCACCAAATTATTAGGGAGACAGAAAATGGCTATCAACCACCTGTTGTAAAAATACGGGGACCTGCTGAAGAGGAGATTCAGGACGAGGAGCAAGAAGAGGAGCAAGAAGAGGAAGACAGGCACCACCCAGTACAGCCACCCATTTCCAGAGTGTCTCCAGAGGTTTAAGAAGCTGTGGCCTAGAGATGAGCATTTCCATTTGAGGGGGGGGGGGGGAAGACTGTTGATGTTAAATATTTCTCTTTCACCTTAACTCATGTGGCTTTCCAAGACAGTATAGGCAGCAAGTTTGTGGAGGCCAGGGGTCCCCAAACTAAGGCCCGGGGGCCGGATGCGACCCAATCGCCTTTTCAATCTGGCCCGCGGACGGTTCGGGAATCAGCATGTTTTTACATGAGTAGAATGTGTCCTTTTATTTAAAAGGTATCTCTGGGTTATTTGTGGGGCATAATAATTTGTTCATATATTTTTTCAAAATATAGTCCGGCCCCCCACAAGGTCTGAGGGACAGTGGACTGGCCCCCTGCTGAATAAGTTTGCTGACCCCTGGTGGAGGCAAAATCTGACTTGTTTCCTCATATGCATTTAGTGCATATCTACTCATAAGCTCCTTTCCAATTTGCCCATCAGTCGCCTCACAATGGAAAAGGGGGACTCCAGGACAACTGTTATATTGTCAAATTGACATATATGTTCCATTCAAGTTTTCATGTGCTGCGATTTGAATTATTGTGGACTGACACTATCCAGTATATAGGAAAACAGGGATCTCTTTTATTTCACTTTTCACTAAGTAGGGCACTGCAATCCAAGAAAAAAGAAAAGAAACCTAGAGCCTTTAGATGAGCAGTTTAAGACACTAGTTGTTACTTATTTGTTGTGCAGGATCTACATAACACCCCCTATAACTGTGTTGCTATTATCAGAGCATTAGTTTCCTCAATATTCAAACCAGAAGCTGCTGATTCCTCTGTCAGTGCATTATTGTTTCTGCTTTATGGAGTTAGATACAACTGTCATGCACATCTCTTGGACAATGCAGACATGCCCCATCTCTATTATTTTAAAATGGCTCTGCCCTCTTAATGGCCATCCCACATGTTAGGAAAGGATCAGACTTTTCCTGCTTTTGGAATGTATTTTTAAAAATATATCAATTGCTTGCTACAAGCATTGTCATTGCTAGTGCAATTAGTGGTACCTCCGGTTGCGGACGGGATCTGTTCCGGAGCTCTGGTCAGATCCCGAGGTTTCTGCAACCAGAGGTGACTGTTCTGCACATGCACGCAGCACGTAGAGTGCTTCTGTGCATGCAGCGAAACCCGGAAAAATACTTCCGGGTTTGCTGCTTTCGCAACCCAAAGTTTACATTACCCAAGGGTAACGTAAGCCAAGGTTCTACTGTATACTGCTAACAATTTTATTTAAAAAAATCACGTGGGGGGGAATTAATTTTCAGCTACTTGGAAAATCTTTAATACATGGGTTACTAATGATCCATTTTCTTAGAAATTTGCTGTTTTTGAAATTGCATTTTTTTAAAAAAAATAAATAAAGTGACACTTCACCACTACTCTAAGCATTGGCTATCATAGCTGAACTCAAACTGAAACATTACATTGAATGAAGCTGCTTTCTTTCCACCCCATTCTAGTCCAGTACTTGACGCTCAGTCTACATTATATTAACATGCCTATATAACTGCAGCCATACTGGATAATGTAGAATCTAGCTCACTAGTGCATCCTTGAGCATCCTGAAAATCACATATTTGAAATATAGTCACCCTATTTTTCGGTGACAAGTGCCAAGGAGGGGAAATTCAGCAAAGCTTTAAGAACATGCCAGTACTTCTGATGTTTTGAGTACTTACTTCCCAAAGCAAGATGTCTTCTTTTAGTACACACCAGGTACAGCACAGGGAAAGCTCCCAGTCCCACCAACATACTGCAGACAACAGAGTGCACTATGACTATAACTATAGGCCACACAGAGGTGGGGCCTAGGCAAGGAACAGTAGAGCAGGCATCCCCAAACTGCGGCCCTCCAGATGTTTTGGCCTACAACTCCCATGATCCCTAGCTAACAGGACCAGTGGTTGGGGAAGATGGGAATTGTAGTCCAAAACATTTGGAGGGCCGAAGTTTGGGGATGCCTGCTATAGAGGTTAGATGTGTATCACTGCAGTATCTGATCAACAACTAACCTAGTTTGAAATAGACGCAGTGAGTCAGGATCGGAAAGGGTGGATGGGTGGATAGATTTTGGCATCTGCCACAGAACTCTGTCCTCAACATACAGCTGGCTTTGCAATGCAGTCCCTGTAGTCCTTCACTATTCTTGCCCTTGACTAAATATCTCAGTTCTGCAAAAACTGTTATCTTTGTTATTCAAACAAGTTAGTAAATTTATGCTCTTTTTCCTAATTGCCAAATACAAATTAAGAGCAGACCTCACAATGGGGCACTGAAACATTAATTTCATTTCAACAAAGGATGCTTAGGACCTATCATCACTAAGGAAGATTACAAGCTTTGTTGTCTGCTCCATTTTAGCTCCACTCTTTTCCAAGCGCTTTTCAGAAAACAGACTTATAGAATCATACCAGGGGGGGGGGGGATGCTGCCCTTACTAACTTTGAAATCCTTTATGATGACATGAGGTAGTAAAAGGAATGAAAGCCTGAACAAAGCTGAATAGGAAATCTGCCGAATCAACATGTAACACATAAAAATGTCAATGCTTTATGTTCCGGAAGCAGTAACACATGTGCAGGTGGGTCTTACTGAAAAGAGAATTTGATGACACAGAAGCATCAATCAGATGGAGAGAAGGAAAGGCCTCTAAATTCCTGGCAATGAACTTCCCCTCCCAGGTTAAAAAAGCCCTGCCCTTTATGAACTTAACTTTTAGGGTCACAATCCTGCTGGAGGTTTCTTTGTTGTACCCACTAGGAGAGGGACCTTTCCTCCACTGTGTCTATTTCCAATCTGACAAGTGACCATTCCTGCTACTTTACCGGTATTTATTTAGGAGCTGCCACTATATGGGTTTGGAACTGGAATGCACCTTCACTTGTAACATTGAGCCCTGGGACAGTTATGGTTTACACTTCATCACATGGCCATGGTCAATATCCCTACAGTAATTTCCAGTGCTGCAGACACACCAATGAAGAATTCAAGTTGGAAAGCTGCCAGTTCAGAGGTAGACTTACAGGATCCAAATTTAAGGCAGTAGTGTCATATATTACATCACAGTCATCTTTTTTAAAATCAACACCCGCTCCTTTTCACCATTGCATAGTGTTGCTATCTAGTACCTGCACACCCACAATATCATGCACAACCTTAGCCAACAAAATCCAGGAAGCTAGTCATACTGGCAGTGTCTCATGAGATATGGGAGGTTACTTTTTACATTAGGGAAGCTCTCTCTAAACAGGACACACACACTTCCTGCTTCTGGAGACCCTCCCAAGTTCTCAGAAGAGAACAGAAGTGTTTCCTGTTAGGATATAAACTAAGCAAAAATCCTAAACAAATTAAACAAGAATCCAACCAATTATCTGCAGAATTGTTGAAGCGTTCACCTCACAAATGTGTGTGTGTACCGTGTTTCTCATATTATAAGACATGTCTTATATTTATTTTTTCCTCAAAAAAACCCACTATGGCTTATTTTCAAGGGATGTCTTATTTTTTTCCTCCTCCTCCTGCCACGGCTGGCATTGCTGCTGCGCCTATCACTATGTCTTATTTTCGGGGTATGGCTTATATTCCTTGAATGCTTAAAATCCTGCTATGGCTTATTTTATGGGTATGTCTTAAAATATGAGAAACAGGGTAGATAGGATGTATGTGCATTTCTGGCCTGGAATAGGTTTCTATTGTAGCCCAAATACATTGTGCTTGTTTCATTTGAACTTTCTGGGGCAGACAATTTTGATGGTCATACAAATGCACACAAACAACAAACCAGGAGAATTGGTACTACATGCTGCTCCACTAAAAGGAGATCTGGAAGAAACTCACATCCTGGCTTCACCTGCTGTCCTGGGGGTGTGGAATTGCCTGAAAGTGGCAATTACAATAGCTTGTGAGGGTTTAAGTCAGAGCTTGGGAAAAGTGAGGGAACAGAGATAATACAAGGTTAAGTTAATAATAGCATTCTTTGTTCTCCTTTAAAGAAGTTTATAAAGCGACTCTCATTAGCTGCTTGGGTATTATCAGGATATCAGGGCTTCATGGATATCGCAGACAATACCTTGCAGGCAGGCAGGCAGGCAAGCAATAGCCACTGAATCAAAAGTCTAAATGAGCACTTTCCAAAGTTTCCTCCTCAGATCTCCTCTCAATAAGTTTCCAGCTGTCATGCTGCACAGAAGACTCTTCCTTCAGATGACAAGCTAGTTAGTTCTATGTTTGTCACACTCAGCTATCAGCTAGGAATAAAATCCCCTCGTTTGCAAAGATGCTGCCTGTAATTGCTTTCAGGTGCACATGGACCCAGCTTATTTATACATTTGGCTGCTGATAATTACGCAACGTAGACTAGTTCACAGGCCAGTTGAGTCGTTTTAGGCCTTAGGCCTTATGCCCAAGGACTTAATTTGTGCCACAGCTCAATCCTGGAATATATAAAAACCACATAAAGGACTCATTTACTTCACCACACACAGGGCATTAGGGAGTGTGTACTATTAAAGATACAAACTACAGCTCCATCAAGTTTGCATCCTGAAATCAAGAAGTGTGCAATCATTCATTCATTCATTCTGCACCTTTCCCCTAGAACTGGGACTCAAAGCAGGTTACAAAAAAGTAAACCAAATACAGATATAAAATACACATAGCTTAAAACATTTAAAGGTTATTTTAAAAAAGTAATTAAGCTATATATGGATTTTTTAAAAAAAAATGTAAAAAAAACCTATTAAATTGCAGGTTACATACACATACACACCTCCCAGTACAGCACACTATCAAGACCACTTTAAAATCAATCAATTCTCAAAGACCTCCTGGAATAATAGTCTTTGCCTGGAGGGAGCCAGTCTAGCCTCTCTAGGGAGCTGCCACTGCAAAAACACTCTCCCAGTTTCTTTTAGATAGCCTGGACCTAAGCCATACAGGGCTTTATAGGTAAAAACCAGTACTTTGAATTGTGCCCAAAAACAGACTGGTAGCCAGTACAGCTGTTGTAACAAGGGAGTAGTGTGCTCTCTATGAGCGCCAGTCAACAGCCTGGCTGAAGCTCTTTGAGTTAGTTGAAGCTTCTGAGCACTTTTCAAAGGCAGCCCCTTTTAGGCAACATTACTGTGATCTAAATGGGGTGTATCTAAGGCATGTGCCACTGTGGCCAAATCAGACATCTCCAAGAATGGGCACAGCTGGCACACTAAGCATTTCCCCCAAGCTCCTTATCAGATGCTTGAGAAGATACCCAAACTCAGCACTTCATACAAGTTGTGATGGGGCTAAATATTGAGACTATACAGAGGCCTGCTTCATATATCACTAAGTGGGACTGTTGTTCCTTTGTTCTTTCTCTTTACTGCCTGTGATGCTAGAGAGAGGGAGCCATGATGAAGAGCTCCAAGTCTGTTTATATGTAAATAAACTAGCTTAGCCAGAGTGCTGTGCTGCTGAGTCTGTTACGCAACTGCACAAGCCTCTGCAGATGTGGAAGGTGTGCTGGTGCTTCATCACACCAGTCACTGTGATGTTCGGGCTGAAGAACGCTCCAGAAGCTCCCGAACGATCTCCCAGGAGGGAGGGAACATGCCAATCGGGTATGTGTGTCTGCCATGGCCTTACTCTCGATTAGGCACCCTCCTGGACATGCCGACAACCATTTGGTACAGCAAACCCTTGGAGCAAAGAGCTGCTATATGTTTGAGGCATCTATACATGCAGGAGTGTAAGCTCTTGTGTGGAGCATCCCTTAGAGGTGCCTCAGAGATTCATCTGACAATGATGCCTTCTGCTCAGGAGATTGCCAGGGAAAAGTTTCTGATTATCTATCTCATTCCCTATTTACACAGCTATGAGTGTAGGCCAACTAATGACAGAATGGAGGTGGCATGATACCTCAAGACGAACCTTCCCCTGCTGCAAGCATATGCCCAACTGCAGCCGGGTCCCTTTACTTCCTACCAATGCTTCTGGTTTGACTCAACATATATAGTTTCCTATTCTCTTCTGTAAGAATTAGGAAGCTGCAGGAGGGCACAGAAGAGGGCCTCAACAAACTTGTTCTTTGTATATTCCACTTTGTAACAAAAGTACAAAGCAAGCACGGTGGCTAAAGGATAACATAGGGAAGAATCTATCTATCTGATGACTAGTTATCGCATGATAAATACCTGAGACTCTGTTTCAAGTGCTGCAGAGATAAGTAGTAGAATACCATGATCTATAAGGCCAATTTCTGTATCCATGAGTGCACTGCAGCATCCACTTTAGTCCAAAACAGTTCAATGCACTGGAAACATCACTGCAGCAAGGAATGGACCAGGTTGCAAGAACTGTGACCTTAAGAAGTTACAGAAGCAACTGCATCTGTTCGGACTCTGACAGCGAGAACTAAATAATTTATAATAGGCAGTCCTCTAACTACAATATCCATGAGAAGTGGAAAAAGTCAGCAGCAGCTGAACAAGGCCAAGTTAGTATCCAGCAATGGTTGTCTACAGCAAGGGTGGGGAACGTTTGGCCCTTCAGATGTTGTTGAACTACAAATCCCATCAGCGTCAGCAGGCATGACCAGGAGTGGTAGTTCAACAACAACTTTTTTTTAAAATAATTTTTTTTATTGTTTTCTCAGACGTAAACATAATAAATTTGTAAAATACAAATTATACCAGATAAAATATATAAGCCATCACCAAACAATTGTCTGTATAATCCCATTCCCCCTACCTTCATACCCAATTTTAGTTCTGCCGAACCCAGCTTCCCTTTCACTTCACGTTTGGTTTTACAACTTATCTCTTAAATTTTGTGCTTTTCTTTTATCTTATTTCCATCAATCTCATTCTTTATCCATATTCTATGTATAACTCTCTATTTACTGTTGTAGGTATTATTTCAAACCTGTTAGTGTCTTTAAAGTTTTACAATACGTTTCCAGATATTCCACAAATTTACTCCACTCTGTTTTTTTTGATCTCTTTGTTCCCTTAACTTCCCAGTCAGTTTGGCCAGCTCTACATATTCAACCATTTTTACCCTCCAATCCTCTACTGTTGGGATATCTGCGGTTTTCCATCTTCGTGCCAGAACCATTCTGGCCGCAATGGTGGCGTACATAAATATTTTCTGGTCTTCCTTTTTAATTTCCCTTCCGAATAATCCCAGCAAAAACATTTCTGGTTTCTTAGGGAACGTATATTTTAAAATCTTTTTTAGCTCATTGTAAATTAGTTCCCAGAATGGTTTCACTTCTTTACATAACCACCACATGTGGTACATATCCCCAACTTCCAAATTACATTTCCAGCATTTCTTTTCTCTTTTCTTGCAGATCCTAGCCAATTTTACCGGGGTCAGATATCAGCGGTACATCATCTTCATAAAATTTTCTTTGAGTACCGTAAACGCTGTAAATTTTAAACCTTGGTTCCATAACTTCAACCATAAATCAATGTCAATATTATAACCAAAGTCCCTGGCGCACTTAATCATGACGTCTTTCGTCTCTTCGTCCTTGTTATTCCATTCAAGTATATAGTCGTACATTTTTGAAAACAATTTGTTATTTCCTTCAATTATTTCAGTTTGGAATCTTGATTTGCTACTCTCAAAGCCGTTCACTTTTTTTCCCTCATTAAACAAATCCTGGGTCTGGTGGTATTGTAACCAAGTTGTCATCCTATTTTTTAATTGGTCATAAGGCTTAATTTTCCAGCCTTTATCTGTCTTTATTATCATCTCTGCATATGGTAGCCAATTAGCCTCCATATTTTTTTCTTTCCAGCTAATACTTCTGTTGGCGATAGCCATAAGGGCGTTTTTCTCTCAAGAAGGTTTTTGTACCTTTCCCATACCTCAAAGATTGGCTTAATCAGAATATGATTTAAAAATCCCTTATGGGCTTTAACTTTGTTATGCCACAGGTACGCATGCCAACCGTATCTGTTATTGAACCCTTCCAGGTCCAGCAAGTCAGTATCCTTTAAGGCTATCCACTCCTTTGCCCAAATCAGGCATGCCGCCTCGTAATAAGTTCTTAACTCTGGCAGTGCAAAACCGCCTCGCTCTTTCTTATCTATTAGTAATTTATGTTTTATTCTTGGCGGTTTTCCCTGCCAGATAAACCTTGAATTTTTTTTCCTCCATTGATCGAAACAGCTTGTGCCTTTAATTACCGGAAGCATTTGGAAAAGAAAAAGCATTCTTGGCAACAAGGTAGTTCAACAACTTCTAGAAGGCCAAAGGCTCTCCATGCCTGGTCTACAGGACAGATGCAGACCACCGCTTGTTGTGGCTTGTAGTTCACAGCTGAAACCACTGAAATGTATCACCAATGATCTACATCCCACTCTCTCATCGGCCTTGGAAGCAGGCCTGTACTGGCTTACAGATGGCCCCCTAACCTAAAACTGCTCCTCATCTCCAGCAAGAAGCCAGAAAAGGTGCAGATCCAGAAACCTGACCCTGTGGCAGATCCAGATGCCAACTCTGCAACATGACTTAATAATTTATTCTACAGTTAACGGGTTCATTCACCTGCTCATTTTCCAATGTGATTTTTATAGCAACAATGTCCTATTGCCTTTTACACACAAAAGGCTGGTTTCTATGCAAATGAAAAGGCACAAATCTGACATCAGAAATTGCAGTATCTGCGGGGTTCCGGTTTCCGCCGGCAGGAATGGCGGACCTGTTTTCCATCTCTCTGACCTTCGTAAGGAATTTGGCGGTTGCTAGGGGAGTAAATGGCAACCCCCTACCCTCTCCGGGGGTTACGGAGAGGGGCCGCTGGCCCGCGATGCCCCCAGACCCACTCCGACTGTTTTTGGAGTGGGGGGAGCTTGGGCTGAGCACTTACGAGGGCCAGGACTCCCGGACGCTAATCTGCATGGCGGGGATTTCCATGGTTAAAGAAGATAATTAGGCTTAAATCTATGGACATACTTCAGAAGGAGGGGAAGAAGCGCTGTTTACTGCTGAGAAATTTATGCTGCTGAGGGAGAGGAGTCAAAGGCTGTATTTCATCTGAAAGAAGGATTGATGGGGACGGAGCGATAAGGGAAGTGAGTCCTTTTTTATTTTCCTTCATATGAGTTACTTCGTACCTTCCCAGACGCGATGTCCTGGTTTGTTTGGAGTGAAAGAGAAACAAAAGACTGTGTGAGTTGAACTTTATAAACTGTTGTTACTGAGCATATTTTTTAAAGATGTGGAGTTGCCGACGAGAAAAGCCCCCCTCTAGTTGGACGGAAGGAGTCCTGGACGCGTTCGGAGGATTTATGAGCTGTGACGCACTTTGAATTGGAGCAGCGACCTGAAGCTAAGTTCAGCTATAGGGCAAGGAGATCCATTAATTTACCAAGAGTCTATGGTTTGATGTTTGGGTCTTCTGCCTGGAAAAGCTGTAAATTTTATAAATCGTTAATCTACCCGGTTATGAGAGAAAACGAAAGTGTTTTGAGTTTTTTTAAGATGGCACTGCTTCGTGTTGACGCAACAGGGAGCTCCAGACCAAGAAGATTTATGGGGAGGCTGGACTGATTAACCCACACAGGAGAAAGAACATTTGTGAAACCTTGTTTGATATTTATCTCAGCAGCTGGGAAACAATCGGTTGAAAGTGGAAAACATCTATGTGACTATAAGGGAAAGATTCGGATTATTATGAACTTGGAGAGACGATTTGAACTTTAGAAAAAAGACGGCAGTGGACGGTTGCGAGGAATCCCCAATTTCTTGAAGCATGGGAACCCAAAAAATTTTTTTAGATGATTTGGCATAATATTCGGTTTGATTGATATATATGTGTATAATTTGAAATAACGAATGTGATATAATTGGTTTTAATTGGAAAACTAATAAAAATATATTAAAAAAAAGAAATTGCAGTATCTGCAATTGGGATGGGGGTCAGAGGGAGAAGATTTTATGTCCACTCCCACTGGACCAATAGCATGTTCCTTCTCACAGCAAGGAAGCAAGGATTCATTTCATACATCTAATTTTCCCTAAGTTACCTTTACAGATCCATATTCTAGTTGAATGTTTCTTCAGTGCATGACTGTCCTTCAAACAATACAATCTCAATTTAAAATTTGTTTTCATCTCAGTTTAAATAACTTTAGCATTTGAGTTTTCCTTTTCTGCACATGACAATACCATACTACATTTGGAACCACAAATACAGACAGGACATGCCAAATCAAATTGGAAAGAAGTGTTTAATTAAACACAAAAGCTAGTCTATCGTGGTTAAGATTTAGAAGCTTTCTGTACTAAATAACTGAATGTATGTATAACACCAAAGAAAGGAAAAAGATAGACCCAAGGTTTTAAAACAAACTTTAAAGTACATTATTGTTGTACCTTTATAGAACTTCATAGGAGTTTTTTTTTTCTTTTGTGGGGGAGATATTACCTGATTGCAGGTTTTTACCAAAAATGTATGTTGTTCTATTGCTGGCTAATTTAAGGACTTTATACCAAAACCTTGCCCCTCTGACACAAACAATATATAATTGGTACCATACCAAATCCTAGAGTAGCTTATTAAAAAAACATAATTGTAACTGTTCCCTTAGCAAAGGTTTACTTCAGTAAGGCTTTGCTCTCAAGAAAAGGCACAACAGAACTTAAAAATCCAGACATCATTTCAAAAAGTTGCCCTTCTGGTTTCATTATCTAATCTCTTATCCTACTGACTTCATTATTTCAAGTTTCTACTAAATATTCCTACATACAAAAATAATATTCACAACTCACAATAACATTTGTTATTTTAAAAACTTAAAATTTTCCCCTTGCAATGGGATTAGAATGGCTTTTTTCATTAAACAAAGATAATATTTAACACATGACAAAGGAAATATAAAGTATTTATATTCCCAAAGATGGTGGGAATCATTACATGCAGAGCTGTTGTGAATGGGAGGCACTGTACTGCAAATGTCTAACTGCTGGACTGCTTTGAGACGCTCTCCAGAAACCAGGCAATTCCTCTTCCACGTCTAGCAGTTGTTTCACCTGTTGTTTTCACTCCTGAAGGATGCTGACCTAAGCAAACAATGCATGTGTCAATATATAACACAGTCACGATCCTAATTTACACTCAACAACTAGATATTTTCTATCATAAATTTCAAAAGATAAGCTCACAGGAGAGTCACAACAGTTTAAGTGGCATTCTATAAAACTGGTAGGGGAGGTGGAATCACAAGGTTTTGCTCTCCCTTCCGTGTAAAGCCTACCCTTTCTTGCTTTCAACTGAGACCTTTATAACCATGAACTGATAAACTCTCAAGAGCCGCAATTTTTTTTTTCAAAATTGCCTTGGCACAATGGTGCACACCTAGTAATCTCCATCTTCAGTGCTAAAGCCAAGATTGATACCAAGGTGGTTTAAGCCAAGGTGGGTGGTGTTTTCACATGGCTAAAGGATATTGCCATAGTACAAGCAACCACGTATTGAAGCTGCAGCACCACAGAGAGGTCTGTAACAGAAATGGGTGCCAATATCGAGTGCAACTGCTTAGCTGGCACTTGTGGACCTGTTCTGGAATGCTCATCTCATAGGCCTCTGGCAATGGGAGCAGTTGTCTACTTTGTGCTACTTGCTTTAGGCAGAAAAAACAGCAGTAGTGACCACAGGATGTCATGGTGGTTGGTCGAAATGGAGGAAGTTTGCTGCCACAAGTTGAGCACTTAATGTGCACTATGGCATTCAGCAAGTATTCAGATGGCACAGACTATAGAATTAAACAGGTAAAATGGGGGGGGGATGAATATGGGGGTAGAAAGAGCCTTGCATCTCTACTGATGAGTTCGAAGGAGGAGGGTTCTGAAGTTGTAACTGCTGTGATGATCAACAAGGTATTGGGACCATAAAACACCAGTTTTTTTAAGCATTGGCTGCCAATTAGCTACTGAATCAAATTCAAGGTCTTAGTCTTCACAGACTAAGCATTTTAAGGCCTAGGATCCAGTTACCGGAAAGACTAACTTCTTCCTCAAGTCTGTAACTTGAGATCTAGTAACTTGACAGCGACCCTTCTCAGTTTTAACATCCCAGTTTTGAAATTCACTTCCCTTGGAAATTCATTTGGTGCCAAACCTACAAAGTTTTAGATGTCAACGTTTGTCAGGCCCTTTATGCATAATATGCTTGTTATCAAGGAAGGTAAGTAACTTGATGGTTTAACTGATTTTAATATTCAATTAAATAAAATCAATGCAGAACCTGCCATGAGGTCTACAGACAAAGGGCAGTATATCTATATATATAAAAAATGTAGGCATTGCGCGTGCAGAGGTCACAGCCTTTTTCCATAACCGCTGAACCGTAATTTAACAAATTTACGCCACAACGTTCCATGCCCATCAGGGAGGGATCTGGCATAAATTCCCCCCCCAAAAAAACCACACCTTTCACACCTAAAATAATGATTCAACACAAAAAAGTGGCACCCAAATTAGATGTCACCACCAGAAGCTCTGAAGACTCAAGCAGCATCCAATAGAAAGCCTGATCGCGCACTCCCACCTCCAAAGCTGTGCCGCAAACACCACAAAGGCAGATCCCACACTGCAACTACCAAAGACACACTGCCATCGCCTCCTCAAAGCCTGCCCCCCATTTTAACTGCCGCCCGACTCAAATTGCCCTCTCTAACGTTACACCGCCATCTTCAGTTTCTTTTTGAGTGGGGGACGGGCGGGGAGGGGATGTAGATGGTACGGTGTGTGTTTGTGTGTTGTGTAGTTTGCGGGAACCAGATCGGGTTTTTCCCCCCCAGCGGGGGATGGTGGGGGGTGTAGTGTTTCTGTCGGTGTGTATGTGAGTGTTGTGGGCTTCCTGTTGGGTTTTTGGACTCCGGATCGGGTTTTTTTTCAGCGGGGGACAATCGGGGAGGGGAAGGTTGGGGATGTAGAGTTTCGGGTGTTGTGTGTGTGAGTGTTGTGGATTTAACGGGGTCTACTTCGATCTTTTTTGGGAGGGGGGACGGGTTTTACTCGGCTGGTGTCTGTGTGTGTTGCTGTGTTTTCGGACTACGGATTGATTTTTTTCTGAACAGGGGACGGTCACTTAAAAAAACCCCAAAACAAACAACAATCATAAGAACTAAACAAAAATAAACCCAAAAATCCAAGAACAAAGTTAATACATCCGGACAAAAAGAATACATCTAATTTTTTTTTTTTAAAAAAAACAACAACCCAAAACCATTACCTTTGTAAATACAAATGATTTCAAAACTCTCTCTCAAAAAAACCACAGCAACGCATGGCCGGGTCAGCTAGTAAATGATAAAAGTAAGTTAACATGTGAGTGGAGCAGCAACTCGCTCAAGGAGAATGCCTTCTTAAAATTATAGCCAGAATCACTGTAGAGAAATTCTGTGATTGTTTAAGCCTACCACAAGCTTCATTACATTTCCTTCATGCAGATATTTTAGTGGTAGAATACAGTGAGAGCAGGAACATTCAAACTCCAGAAAAGGATCAGGAAAGAATGTGTTGGACATAAGAGTACACAGGCACATTTTCTTTGACAGAGAAATGCTGGTGTGAAACACTAGTAATGATTCTAACAGGAACTCATTTTCATTACGTTTAATTTTCCAACCTAGATAATCACTCACCAGTACAAGAGGCAGCACCTAGTTCCTCATTAAGAGATCGGTAGTACCTTTCATTTCCAGTGCTCTCAGCAGCCCTCCTTTTCTGTAATGCAAAAAAGACAAGATCACCCACACATTCAGAGATATTCTTTCACTGACTCATTCACCAGGGTTTCAGGACTTCCTTGTATACAAAGAAAAGATGGATATAGTGGATAAGGAATATCTGCCTAATGTGCCTATTGATCTATTAATATTCTGTACATAATTAGACATATTAAACAGACATTGGTCAAATCAAAGTGTTTTAAAAATATAATTATATCATTATTTTTGAGCATATATCATGATTTCATCCTATATTTCCAAGTACACTCCAGAAATGTTAGTGATATGATATAGAAGAACAAATCTGTTAAATGAACAAGGCTGACCTGGAAACGTCCAGCATCCAGAACCACCATTTTAGGATTTGCTGTGTTTTGGGAGTCCTTCTCACACAAGGGTAAGTGAGATGCAGTCAGCTGGACACAATACATAGTAGCTAAGGAATTGCTGATACAGTATCTATATTGGATAGGAAAACACCAACATGAAGATGTGTTATCATATCCACAAGCTGAGCAGAAATATAAAAACTACAAACTACTGACAATATACTGGACCAAGACCATGGATACAGGAACATGATTTGTGATAGGAGGCAGTGTTTGAACTATTGGCGGGGGGGGGGGGGGAGGCAACCAACTTGGGTGAGCTAAAGGAAAATCAGCCAGGAGGCAATAAAAAGCTGTTCCTTTTAGCAACTGCTTCCAAGAGAATAGCAGCAGGAGCCTACAGAAACTGGGACCTGAAGTACCCCTCTGCCATGAGCAGCGCATATAACCTCCTAAAGAACTACTTGCAAGTGAGGCCCAGGTTATTAAACTGCAGGTGTCAGCCTATCAGAGACAGGAGAAAGGGGAAGATCTTTTGAGCTGTCAGAGACAAAAAGTTGCTTGCCGAGCCCCTTCTATTTAAGGCCTTGGGCAACCAGCTGGGATGAACCAGGTGTGTGTTTGTTAAAACTGGTCTCTGCATATGTGTAGCACACCATCCTCCAAAATAACTAAACCACAACTAAATTTGCAAATGCAAGGTAAAAAATTCTTCCTCATGAAATATACTCAAAATTCAGAGACCTTTTTGGTAACAATGCAAACCTGAAGTTTTCCCCAACTGACCTGTCTAATAAGTGACACTTTGAAAACTTAATCAGAAAGAAATAGATTTTATTTTATTTAGATCTTTAAGATTCCTTTCTTCCTATAATAGCAGAAGTGCCACAAAATCACATCAGTTGCTCCTTCATTCAAGTACAGCCGACAAAATGCCTACTAAAGAATATCCAAAAGAACCAACAGGTTATATTTGAAAAAGAAACAAGATGACCAGACATTGTATATGAAACTTATGTCCAAAACAGTTTTCCAAGATGCAAAAACATTCTAACATATTCACTGTATTTTCATACTCACGCAATTTTCTTGCAAGTAGCAAGAGCACAGAACACCACATCATTTTCTTCATGCCACTTGCACCTAAGTATAAATACTTTCATCATGAATGTCGAGTTTCAAATATATGCTTCAAAAGTAAGACATTTTCAAGTTCTAGACAAACAACATTTTCCCCATCTACTCCAGTGTTTGGCATTAGAAACTTCTTCAAGACAGAAACATTAATTTTCCCAACCCACTATCACAAGATAAAGTGCTTTATGAGGACAATCCAGGGGTTTTGTGGAAGAGAGTAGTGAAGAATGTTCAATAGCTTTTTCTTACATGGCGGGAGAGAATAGAAATAGGCAAAGTGAAAAATTTGGTAGCACTCTGAGCCCTGCTGCTCAAAGCTAGGCAGGACTAGAACCTGTAGAGGCACTATCCTACACAGGGTGCCAGTTGAAACTCACATAATCCTGCTTGGCCTATAGAAGCAAATGGGAGGAATAACTCATTCAATGACACCCACCTTCATTGTAGAAAAATCTGGATGTTTAGACTTTACTAAATACTTCAAAATAGCTAGCTCTATGGGTGGTTTTCAACCAAATTTTACTCAAGAACAGACCTACTGAAATTAATGAACCTAACACTAGTACTGTATGTTCATCAATTTCAATGAGTCTAAACCTTAGTTTAATATCTCAAACACTTCTCTGAAATGAGTGCAAGGCTTTAGATTAGCATTCAACATGCACGCTTATAGCACCATAACAATAATAATTTATTTGTACCCCATACATCTGACTGGGTTGCCCCAGACACTAAGCCATAGTTTTGTGTAATGTACAACAACGGAGAATCTGTCAATCACATTTTTTCCTGGTCATAACAGATTCTCATCTCATAGTAGTTAAGTCACTGTGGTTCAGGTAGGTACAGCAGTTATTATGATTTTTAGAGCTATATATTATACCTAGTATTGCTGGAGTAATCCCACATGGAGGCATCCAGGGAGTTACACACCCATGCCTTAGAAGGCTCCTTTTGAAGCTTCTGATAATACAGCTCCACAACAAGGTCTTCTACACAGAGAATCTCCAGATTATTAACTGTGCCTATTTGAAAAAAGTAAGTTTTAGGAGCAGCAGAGACTATATCCAAATATTAACTTATTTCCTGTTGTAAAGGAAAATTTTCTTACCCACTTCTCTAGCCATATGCTGCAGGCACCAGTTGACCCTAAACTGGTCAGAAGACTGCAAAGGAAGTTTTAAGTATACATTATACAATCAAATAAACAGAATAAATAAATCTATACTATATATTCTTATTATAAGACCACTATGGCCAAGGTTTCTTGATATGCGAGAAAACTATGTTATTCTTGATAAGGGTATTTGCTCCAACACCGAAGCAGGAAATTTTCCTGTCTACAGCTGTTTGATACATAATCTGACCAAAGCCAAAAGCCAAAAGAATTGTCCAAAAGAATTCTGCCTTGGAGAAGCAACAATTCAGGAATACAACTACACGCTCTTTTAGGTTGAATGTAGACACCACTTTGTACCCACGAAATATCCTTAAGGAAAGGCCGCAAAACTGGATATTTATGTGAAGTCCTTACGCTATGGAGATTGTTCCTGGACAAATTAAAAGTGAAAGTTAAAACATCTGTGTACTCCAACCTTACTTGAGGTGCGGTCACCTGTATTTTTTTACACACGCACACACCTCTAACCAGGGAAAAGGCTAACTGAAGCATGTGGGTAGAGATTTTTGTTCTGACTTCTTCTGAAAAGCAGAGAGCAATTTAAGTCTAAAATGTTACATTATACCTTACAATACACAGGTGGCCAGGCACCCCATCGTGGCTGAATAAATGAGTATAGCTCACGTAACACATCGGAATGATTTGCAGTTGCAAGCTCAAAGCCAGATAGGGGAATCCTATGTGTAGCATCACCTAAGAGAAAATCAAAGTGCCTTATCAGGGCTTTTCAGAAGAAACATCTCATTTTACATGCATTTGTACTTTTAGTTACAGTTCGCAGGATTAATATATCAGTTTCACTAAAAACACCTAAATATATCATTCAAGAACTTGTCTGTGTTTTATTAAAGTATTTTATCATTGCAACAATGCTGTGAGATGGGGTTTATCACCAAAGTAAAGGAAGATTGTTAGACCCAATATGTCTAGTTGAACCATGTGCAGGTCAGTCAAGGCCTGTCAATGGTTGAACTTCACTAGCTTAAAAAGCTGACATTGCTGGATTTGAAAGATGTTCTATTTAACAATAGAATGTTCTATTCAACAATGTTCTCTTCAATATTTTAGCCAGTGGTAAGAAAGACATTAATAAACAATGCATAGAAAAACCAAACATATGGTTTTAGGTTTTAGAACGGTAAATGATTACCCAATGATCCTATTTATTTACATGCATTTATAGCCTGCCAATCACCAGCAGTCCCAAGGCAGGTAATATACTGCCTAATATTCAAGAATTGAACCACTCTGTGTAAAATATCACTGAACCAGAGATTAGGGCAAACCAGATAGCAAACACCACTAGCACTGCAGTCCGGATACTTTAATTTTGGGCAAGGTGGTGTATGCAATGTCTAACCACTATTATCTGGAAACAAGTGAAAGACTGAAACCTAAATGAATGTATGAGTTAAGAGCATAACTTCAACATGTTACTTGGGAAGGCATACTAAGTTTTGTTACGGAAACAGGCCCATAAAGTTGTTTAAAACTGTCCTTTAAATTTTTTATTGAGTAGCCAGTCCTTTTAATGATTGCTTCGTCCTTCTTTTAATAGTTTGGGTTTTTATACTGTTGTATATTGCTCTGATATTTTATGAGGGTAATATAAAAATATTTTGTATCAATAAAAATAAACAGGATACAAATGAAATGCCATAGGATATCTGGCATGAGTTTGACCAAACTGCGGGAGGCAGTGCAAAACAGGAGTGCCTGCCGTGCTCTGGTCCATGGGGTCACGAAGAGTCGGACACGACTAAACGACAACAACAATCTGGCATAAGAACCCAGTTCTTTAAAATGATTCAAAAATAACTGGAAGACTATATGTGGGTAATAAAAAATGCTGCCAATCCGTAGGTTCCACATCTCTTGCCCAATACCTACTTGCAGCCTGGCAATGAAAGCGAAATCCCCTTGGCACCTCTCCTGCAAAAGACCAAAAATAACCCAGGCTTTATTATGCAATACCAAGCTATTTGTAGGATTTCATGGTTATAATACACCATTTTCTGCTTTCCTACAAAATAGGAAATCAGGGTCCAAATACTCATCTAGAAGGACAACTTAATTTCTTTATAATGTTCCTTTCGTAACACAGAGGGGGGAAATGCAGAACATACGAACATATTGATTTGGTCAGTTCATGTTTTCTGCTGACCCAAGGGAATGTTTCCAGTTAAGTTTCATTTCTTCATTATGTAATGCTGTCAATGTGGATTTTGTCCACTATATGAAGCTATTTTTATTTTTTCATAGTGCAAGAATGCATACAAATAAACTGACCTGGACAAACAGAATCCTGCATATCTTCTCTCCCCCCCCCCCCCGATGAAAGACAAATTTCATCTCTTCTGATTCCAAAAACTCACCAGGATCTACAAAGTGATGAAACTCTGCAATTATGCCATCTTTTAGTGAATACTTCACACATCCAATTTCGCAAGGAAGGAAACGTTGTTTGCAATGAGAGGGTAGAACTCCATGGCTGAAGATATTCAGGTAGAAGAATGTGGTTTCAAGTACAACTGAAACAAGATTTTGTATCAAGAATATTAGTGGAGAGTATTTGTTTATTAGTACTACTATAACAAAAAAGTAAAATACTTGGAGGAAAATGTACACCTATTGCACTGAAAAAAAAATCATGAAACTAAGTGACTTACCTGCAACTCCAATTTCCAGACAGCCCTCAACCGGACTAGGACTGCTTGCACATTATAACTTTGAAGCACATTTCCCCTCTCAAAGAATTCTGGGCACTGTAGTTTCTCTCTCACAGTTATAATTCCCAGCAACCTTTAGCAAACTAGTGTCTTTGAGGGGGGAAACGGGATTTAAAGAGGTAATGTAGCCAAGTTTTGAATTGTCATGTGGTGTCCCACCCCCAACCTGCTACAGCCACAACAGTCTGCTTATAAGGATGCAGCAATATCAGATCATAAAACCAAGGCTAATATCATTCTTTACAATACAAAAAGTGGTTAAGAAACCTAAGAGGAGACAGTGTCTACATTGAAAAGGTGGTCAATAGTGGTCCGCTTCCCACAATGTAGTAGACATTATCTGTTTAATTACGCATGTTTTTTGGCAGTTGAGTAACAATTGAGGCCATCTCAAAGGATAGTTTTCTGGTAGACCAGAGACTACATTTCCCCCGAGTTGAGCCCAAAACCATTCCAGAAACTTGTCTGGGATGTTGAGTCGCAACCTCAGAACTCACAAAGCCACTGCTGATACCAAGAGAATTGGAAAGTGTCGTCTTAGTTCTAATGCTTTAAATGAGTCAGTGAATCCTATAATACTAGAAAACTCATCTGGGAGAACTAGAACTACCTGCCCATGTTAAGAGCTCCACTAGATACTTCATGGGTCACTATAACCATCAGACCAAAGCACACTGCTTGTACCATAAGCATAAGGACCAAAATGTCATGGACACAAAATGCTGCTCCTGAATGTTCCAATGAACTTTTTGATCAAGGCATGTAGACAACAACTCTTAAGGATTACATTGGGCTTCAACAGGTTCAGTACTTTCAGCTCCTCCTTATTTGAACTCTGTCCTGCACTCAGGCTTTGGGCCCTTGTACAGTGGTACATCGGGTTACAGATGCTTCAGGTTAGAGACTCCGTTAACCCAGAAATAGTACCTCGGGTTAAGAACAGTTTCAGGTTAAGAGCGGACCTCCAGAACGAATTAAGTTCTTAACCCAAGGTACCACTGTATACCTGAAGGCATGTCTTCACCCCCATTGTTCATCCTGGACAGTGACATACAGCTCCGAGGGCCTTCTGGCAGTTCCCTCACTGCGAGAAGTAAGGTTACAGGGAACCAGGCAGAGGGCCATCTCTCTAATCGCACCACTCTGTGGAACACCCTCCCATCAGATGTCAAGGAAATAAACAACTACCTGACTTTTAGAAGACATCTGAAGGCAGGGAAGTTCTTAATGTGTTTTACTGTGGTTTCATAATTTGTTGGAAGCCACCCAGAGTGGCTGGGGTAACCCAGTCAGATGGGTGGCATATAAATAATAGATTATAATTAAAATTCATTCTCGCCTCCCCTGAGTTTGTGACCAATTCCCCCACTTCCACACTCCTGATTATAATAATAATAATAAAAGTAAAAATTGAATCTGCATACCACCCTTCATAGATCTGAGCAGTTCACAACATAAAATTACAATATAAAAATACAAACACAAAATACATAATAAAAATAAGAACAACAAACCAATAATCCCCCCACCCCCACGTTTAAAAGGGTATCGGATGTTGATTAGCCAAAGGCCTGGTGGAAGGGGATCGTTTTTGCCTGGTGCCTAAAGGTGTATAATGAAGGTGCCAGCTGATTAATCCTGGTGAGAGCATTCCATAAACAGGGAGCCACTGCAGAAAAGGCTCGCTCTTGTGTTGCCACCCTCCGGACTTGTGGAGAGGACAAAGAAGGACCTTAGAAGATGATCTCAGGATCCAAGTAGGTTGAGATAAGTAGTCAACTTATATCTTGCCCCCACAATTTCTTGGTAGCAACAAAAAGCAGACCTGCTAGCAGAATCTCCAGTCAGAATGAACACATTGAGGTTGGGTAGATCAGGTGAACTAATATAACCATCATTTACCTTTATCACTCTTCCCAGGTGGACCGATGAGGTTTGCAGCAGAAACTCTCTTCTCAGTTTGTGTGGAAGGAAATGTGGGAAGAGGTGGTGGGAATTGGCTGGGCAGCTACAAAAAGTGTAGACAATCCATCAGTTAATCATATATGAATGAAAGGAAAGCAACTACAGTAGTATCCAATTAAAACTGCTAAAACTAATCTTTCCCCGTCCTGGCCCAGTAGAACCTGCAAACTATGAGCCAGATCACATAACATCCCCCCCCCCCCCAATGCAGTCACCTCATTACTGGGCTTACACTGAGGTGACATCTGTATGAACTCCCACTTTCACATAGGTTATGTGCAGCCACACCAACCCCTATAGCAGCAGGGGTCTAAATTACCACAATGGAATACTAATGAAGTTCGCCCCTCACAAAAATGGCACCTTGAGACAATCCTAGCAGCAACTTTATATATTCTCAAGTAGGATGGGATGAAACCTCACCCAGTACTTTTTTTCTGGGGGGACGCAGACCCCTAAACGTTTTGTGAATCTTTGTACTTCTGTCCATTTAATGTATTTATTTTCCCTGATTTGAACTATAATATGGTGATTTTCCTGAGTCAAAATGAGAGTACTCCTAAACATTTTTTAAAGAAAAAAAGCACTGACCTCACTTATAAACCTTCCATTTATAAGTGGGTGGGAGTTAGCATAGTGCAAATCTGCTCTGGAAATATTAACTCACAATTTTCAAGACTAGAAAGCTTACAATTCAGACTTCCCATCTATTTTTACAAGAAAGAAAAAGTAACATACAACACAATCATGAGTTTTAAGGCTCACGTTTTTTAATTATAAACTTTGGTCCCTGCATTCTATTGTTATGTTTGCTTATTAGGTCACATCCACGCCACACATTTATTTCCGCCGAAGAATCCTGGGAACTGTACTTTACTCCTCACAGAGCTACAATTTTTAGGATTCCTTGGTGGAACTCATGTGTCTCAAATGTATAGTGTGGATGTGAACTTTGTCAAACGATTCAATCCTCCTATTTCAGGAACAGCTGCAACATAAA
The DNA here is from genome assembly GCF_965207765.1 of Zootoca vivipara. Lineage (NCBI taxonomy): Eukaryota > Metazoa > Chordata > Lepidosauria > Squamata > Lacertidae > Zootoca > Zootoca vivipara. The sequence continues at coordinate 63,782,313 of NC_142587.1, read as the reverse complement.
AACCTATTTGGCTTGTTTGGAAGGGCTCATTATAATCACAACTATACAACACCTGTGACTGACCAGCTCACTCAGAACCTTTTCTCAAACACATCAAAGTCACTTTTCTTTTGTTCCCCTGGTCTATAAATGGGATTCTCTTCCAATTTATACTATAATTATATAATTACTAACTTGCCTCTGAAAATATAAAACTTATTTTCCCTATTCCAGATTCATTCATTCACCTCTTTTGTTGCTACTTCTGATTTCTTAGTTTTCCGTTGACGAGCCATTTCTGCATACTTTTCTTTTTGTTCCTCAGTCAGCATCTTGAAGTAAAACCAGTGTATAACATAAGGGCTTGCCATTATTTCTCCACATAATTAAAACATCACTACACCACCAAGATACTGAACACAATGCATTCAGTTTATGCTTTTAAGCCTCAGTAATTTCACTGGGAAAGTTAAGATCAATCTTAACTCTCATAGAAGTCAGCCTAACTTTACGAAGTGTTTAACTTTGGGTGGATTGTGCTCAGCAACTTTCCCACCCACCACTCAGAACTTTGCATGCTTGTCTAGAGGCAAGCCCTAGCCTACAGAATTCAATGTGGTTCACTCACCAGTAAATGAGTGGTATCCGATATTAGCCATACTCAGAGCAGACATATTAAGAAATGTCAATCCATTGATTCCAAACGGTCTAATCTTTGTACAACTTAGTTGGATATATACCCGGGTGCTTGCAGCATAACCTGAAGCAAGACTGTTGTACCTAAAGGGTATAAACCCTGTTCACATACCAAGAATTCAAAGCCAGAGTTAAGTAACTCAACTTTTAAGGGAGGATTTGGGAAGTCTGCAACCTGTATACAGTATCTGCAACCTGCAGTCTGTATATTTCTATACACCGACTTTAGACATTTTTTTAGCTTCTCCAATCTTTCACCTTTTGGATTATTGCAAATAGCATGGCATGACTACTTTTTCAAACCTTGGCAGATGCCTCTTTGTGCATATGTCTGGCAGTGGAAAAAAGACACATTTGGGGAATGCACCTTACAAGAGTCCACCTTTTCTTTACAAGCAGACATTTTTTTAAAAAAGGAGGGCTGAAACCAAACCTAAGTGGTAGGGTAGCCAGTCACTCCTCATCACTACAATAGCAGTTAAAGGCTCCATTAAAGTCAGCATCAAACTATTTTTTTTAAAAAGTTGCTCATTCTAAGCCACCGTGAGTTTTTGATAAGAAAAGTGAGGTAAACAGGGTCTAATCAATTAATGAAAAGGTTGACCTCACATTTGTTTTTTTTAAGTATTTTACAGCATTCATTCTTCAGCTGGGGTGTGAATGTGTGTGGGGGGGGGATTAAAATTCCCCAAACAGCTTATAACCCCTATCGACAACTTGTTCCCCTCCCTCCTTGAGAATCAAAAACAGGTTATCCAACTCCATGTAGGGTCTAACATGGCTCTCCGCGCCGACCAAGAAGGGCAAGAGAGAGGAGGCCCGCCTCGCCTCGCCCCGCTCACCGCCCAGTCGTCGGAGCAGAACGGGATGGCATCCCGCACGCCCGTTACGGCCAGGCCTCGCCGCTTCAGCTCCGGCAGCTTCTCCAGCACGAAGAAATAATAAGCGTTGCGCGCGCCTTTGCGGTTAGGCATCGCTCTCGTGACAAACGGCCGAAGCAGAGAGGAGCAGCGCGTCCGCCTCCTTCCCCTTCTCCCCTCTTATAAAGGAGAGGCCGAACGGCGCGCCGCCCTTTGGGCCCCGCCGCACGGACAACGGAGCCTCCACGTGCGCGCGTTTGGTGGCGGGGGAAAGCCGGGATTCGCTGAGGGGAATGAGAATGATTTTTTTTAAAAAAAAATTAAAGTGACCCGAGGCAGAGCCAAGCGCTTTCTTCTTTTTTCACGTCTTTGAGGTTAATTCGCATGGGAGTTGTAGAGTTGGTTAGTAAGTTAGTTTATTGTTACGGTACTCGACCAGCATCCAGTTTAAACCTTTTCCCTGTCCAACATCAGAGTTTGTAAGAAAATCATGCCATCTCCATTCTTCAGGTAAACAGTTGTAGAGTGTTTTCACGGGGCTGTGGGGGTGAAATACTTTTCTAATAAGCAAGTCTTGATCTGAGGCCTACACCCACCACGGTGCCTCGGAGCCTGTTTGCTCCTCAAAGGTTCGTCTCTTGTGAATTTCTCCAAACGAGTCATCGAATTCTTCAAGTTCTTGGCTTGCTAAGTTTGACCTGGCACGTCCCGCTATATATTTATTTTGATCGAAACATAGTATGAAACAGGCAAATTGGGGGGGGGAGGTCAAATAAAGATTAAACATACAAAAAAGGAGAGAGGTACACATTTGGGCTGATTAATTATTGGTATTGGAGGGTAACCTCCCGCCCTTTCTTATTTCAAAGTCATATTGGCTCATTGGGTTTGAACCTGCAAACTATTTCAAGATTGCAACCCTGTTTTGTGAGAGGGCTCCTTGTACTTTTAACTTTTCCTATCGGTTCATCTCTATGCTGGATAAAACTAAAGAGCTGTCTGTTAGATTGTGGTTCAAGAACATTTAGATACCAGAACGGGAGTTTAGTTCTTTGCCCCTGTGCAAATAATGTTTATTGCCCCCCTCCTGAAGCTGCAATCAGCCATGGTGTGGGGAAGATTTTCCTATTCTGTGGCCAATAGCTTCAGGGAGGGAATATTTGAATCCCTGATCCAAACTTGGGATCCCATGACTTACTCTTTAAGAAAGAAAAAGCTGTCGCGATTGCCAATAGAGCTTAGTGTTATCTTTTGTTTGAACCACACTTCGACAGTAACAGAAGCTCCAACTTGAGTATATTCAGTTTGGTTTTAATTGGGACTCTATAGATATTCACTTAGAAAACCCCAGACAGGGAAAAAAATAGTGTAGTATTACCAGGGTCTACTGCTGTGCATTGATCATTTTGTTGTTTTGGCTCTGCACATAAATGCTCCAAACTCTTGAATTTCAGGACTTTTTGGCCCCATTAGTTACACTCGTCTCCTTGGTTCTTTAGCCGTGTGTGTGTGTTGTGTGTATGTGTGCAGCTATATCTATATCTATGTATATATATCTGAAAGTAACCTTTCATGTCTCTGGTGAGTCTAGTCATTGCAAATTTATGCAGCAAATTTATGCAGCTATTAGTCTGACTCTTTCTTGTTTTTATTTTTATCTGTAACCCAGTACCCACACAGTACAGATGGGCTTTGCATAGTGAACACCGTAGTCAGAATTTCCAACAGGTTTTTATGGTGAATGTTAACAAGTGGTGCTCATGGCTGTACCAATGCTGCAGAATCTCCTGATGTGCATTAGCATTGCTAGTTGCCTCAGCGCATCAGAAAAGTGGAAGCTGAAGCCATAATTGTTAGGTGCAATGTAATGGCATCATACAAAGCTGTTATGTAGAACAAAGTACAACAGAGGCAAGACCGGGTATGAGTCACTTACTAAGGATATTTTTGGCCATCATGTAAAACCTATGCTAGGTATGTTACAGATGAGTTTTCTTAATTCCTCATCATTTGCCAATGTAATTGTCATACATAGTGCCCCTAATGCATATCTCTGCAGTTTCCCATTTGAATTGGGCACAGGAGGACTCGCCCCTAAATTAAGTCCAAGTATGCATAGTGGGCTGCATTTGTTCAAGTTTATGCCTTGTTATTCCAACACATCCCTCCCTCTCTTCTCTTTCTCTACTGTTTCCTGACATACCCTATATTGCTTATATTTAGATTGCAATATTCTGGAGGCAGGACCTACTGTTAATAGGTCTGTAAAGTGCAGTGTACATTGATGGCGCCTTATCAATACAAGTATAAACAAAACCAGATATGATGATGATAGATAGGAGCAGAGATTGAACACTTACAACCCTATCCTGTATATTGTGCTGTTAAAATAGATAATTAAATTTGAAAGCTTGCTGTGCCCTGAGTAACAGCGGCAGCTATTCTGAAAATATTATCAGGCTGTGCAACTCTGCCAGGAGAAGGATGCTATCCATGCTCTCAGAATGACTACCACTGAGCCCTGGATTGCACCAGTACATGGTAGTAAGTATTAAGCTGTCCTTATTCAGAAGCACCTCTACTACACATTACCTCAGCAGCACGTTAAGAACCCTGAAGGAAAAAGACACATGAACGCATGCAGACAGATTGTACCCACTTTCCTGAGCCTTATGGAAAGGAAAGGCTGCAGACTATAAATTGACTAGATTCAGCCAAGAACAAAAATATTTCTCATGAGGCAAAGTAAGTAAGTGCTTCAGCAGCAATTTGTTGTGAATGTGCAAGTGATGAAAGAGAGATTCCAATGTGGAGTGCTAGCAGAGGAAAGCTTTTATAGTGTGTGGCAGTCTTAAAGAAACTGACTCAATATGAAGTCACTGCAGTATTAAATGGTGCTTTTTGTGACATGCTGGCCTTTACCAAATATAATGAAGCAATTTAGCAGCAACTATTTGTTGAATGCTGCCTCACGTCTCAGAAAGCTATAGAAATCACAGTTTCTATGGAAATTGCTACAAGGTAAATCCAGTGTGAACTGCAGGGATGTGCAGACGAAGACAAAGAAATAGTGAATCAAATAAAGATTCAAGGGGAAGATTTTAAGTAAGGGGATGTATGTCCTACCATTTTCTTGCAGCTCAAGCTGCCATTTTCCTATACCTGACATAGCGTAGCCTAGGACAAGTTGCTTGTGCCCCTATGCTCCTAATATTTGCAGACATGCAGGTGAAGTGTTGATGCTGGGCCACCCTATGCCATCATTCGCCCATGTTTTGAATGGCATTCTTAGATGCCTTGCATCCTTCTTTTTAACTTCCTGCCATGTGGGAACTTTAGAAAAGGAAAGTGCAACATATGGAGACAGCTTATATGGAAGCCTGATTATGCAGATAGAGGGTGTCCATGTAAAGATGTCAGGAGTCAGCCGCATGTTGAAGGGGGGGGGAACTATAGTGAGAAGAAATTAGTGAAAGAGATTAAAGCTGGTGAATTAGGGGAAAAGGAAGAATAGGCAGAAGAGCAGCTTTTATGGTCTGCACCATCACTTTGATAGCATTGTATTACTCTTGCTCTTGCAGATTGCTAGGACACTATTACAAAAAGGGCATCACCAGTTCAAAACCATTTGTTCACAGAAGTCCCAGTTTTGTTTTGGTATTGAATTTAGTGTGGTATTCTTTCTCAACTCATTCTAAGACAACCTCCACCAGCTTGGTAGCCTACAGAAGTTTTGGACTACAACTTCCATTAGCCCTGGCCACCTCAACAGTACTAGTTGGGCCTGATGGGAGTTGTAGTCCAAAACATCTGAAAGGAACCATGTTGGCAAAGGCTAGACCAAGGTATCTCCAACAGGTGATTTATGTATTTTATTGGACTAACAGAAGTTTGTTCACAAAAAGTATCAGTGTCTAGTTGGAATGTGCTACCAGTACACACCAGAACAATTATGCCCTTTCTTGTATCAGCCAAATATAAACCCTATAAAGTCAGTTAAGAACTGCAATTGGTGACTGGGATGGGGTCAGAGAGATTCAAAATTAAACTCCATTATACAATGCAGGCTTGTGCTGAATAATGCAAAACTGTTGTTCTTGGCCCAATAGTCGATTATACATGCATTACTAAATAATTGGCCTGTAACTGAGATTGAGGTTTTACAACATGTTTTTCCCTACTGAAATTTAAAAAGAAGAAGAAATATATCACTGGTAAGAGGGATAAAACACTTAAACCCTCCCTAATTTAAGAAAAATATTGTTTGAGCTGCCTGGAGTATAACTGAGACAGTACAAACACAAATGTTTTTCTGGGAGATTTCACCCTCGTCTTGAGACAGAGTCCTATCAGATCAACAGAAAATAATCTCTGTTCTGCAATATCACTGAAGATCCATAGAATGGGGCCACACAGAAGCAAAAAATATGCAATATGGTATTGCTGTTCCATTGGCCCATTCAAATGCTTTTTTCAAATAAGGGAAGGCACACAAGTATACAGATAAATAGACAAACAAACAAACAAACAAACAAACAAACAAACAGGTGATGACAGCTGTTGGCTGGGAAATAGAGCTATGAGAAAGGTTAGCACTCCACTTCCTGACCTAAGTCAAGAACCAAAACAACAGGACTGGGGGAAATGGTGTGTCAGGAAGGTGCTTGTTCTGTTTCCCACAAAAATGACAGGTTCATACCTCCATAGGGAGGCTTATGGAACTCTGGTTTTCAAATTAATTTTTAAGCTGAGCAATCAGCATGAATGTCAGAAAGGAGGAGAAGGAGGCCAAAGGTCTATTCTGTTCTGTGGTCTGAGCTACTGGGAGAATTAATTTGTTTGTTGTGCTTAGCACACAGAGCCTAACTAATAATAAACTCAGAACACAAGGGTATTTTAAAGTGAGAATAAATCAGCATTGCACACAGAACAATACCACTTCCTTGAATTGAGAATATCTTTCCTGAGCGATGAGTCAAACTTTATTTTCAAGAAAGGTGGTCTCTGCCAAGTTTGCTTGCCAATACTGGAGGGAAAAATAAATATAGAAAACATTAACCAAATACTTGTGTTTATAATTTGGGAAAACATCTGCAGACTTGTTCCAACAAGGAGCTACGAGTTAGATTTTGCTGTTTAACAAACAGTTGAAATAAGCAGAAAAAAGGAATATCTAATTCCATATCTTTGTGTTGTGAAGACTTGACTCTGTTCTATACAGAACTTCACAGATAATATTTTATATTTTATGCATAAAATAAGGAATCAGTCCTTAGCTGGTACAAATCAGTCTAACTACATTCTTATCATGAAATGTGTTACTGTGGTGCCATGATTCATGCCTCTGCTGAGAAAGTGCATAGCTGCCAAGTTTTCCCTTTTCTCGCGAGGAAGCCTATTCAGCATAAGGGAAAATCCCTTAAAAAAAGGGATAACTTGGCAGCTATGAAAGTGAAGTGATTGCATACATGTGATATTGTGGTAGGTAAACTGCATAGTGGAATTTGTAGTTAAAGGCATAAAATGGATCTGGGAGGAATGGCAAAGAAAGAGCAAGGCTGAAGTATTTGGAGAACAGCAGAATTTAGCTTTAAGCTGCATACACATTACTGTTTACTCTGGCTCCAGTGCAACACCCACTGTCTGAAGCCAAGTACACACAACGTTAGCCACAATCCATGTATCCTGTAGCTTCTTGAGAAATCCTGTTGATTGATTGACTTTTTCCTCAAACCAGCTTCCATCTGATTTGAAAACGTAAGCTGCAGCCTTTGTGCCAGCAGATCCCTACAATCTTCAGAGGAGGTCCTGCTGACTGTACTGAAATCAGTGGGGTGTCTGTGTCATCACGAAAGAGGGTATTCTATACTGTACATACTCTTGGGAAATTGGGGAGATTTTAACTGTGATTTCATGAGGCAACTGAAAACCTTTCTGTTTAGAGAAGCTTTCCCTGACTCTACAGATTTTTTGATCACATATTGATCAGTTTTTTCTTATTGGTATTTTACTATTAAATTTTAATTATTATTTTTAATTGTGTGCTACTTTGATGTGTTTATTTTTTGTATTTTTCATCTGAAAACTGCTTAGAGATCGGTTATATTAAGTGCTGTATAAATATATAACAAAGGATTCACTTAACACAGTTATCTACTGAGCAGCATCAGTGCCCTTATTCCCTCCCTAGGTTTGAAACCAACTGCTTAACTAGCTGACTGATTCTGTTACTCGTTTTCTTCTACGGTGACAGCTGTCTCATTCCACCGCTTACTTGACAGATGCTACAAAAGATGAAAGTTTAATACAGCACTTTCATGTTGAGCATTTGCAGATATTACGATTAACAATTCATGGAAAATCTTTCATAGTTTATACCCTGTGCATCCTCAGAGCAAATCCACAAGATAGGTCACAGTTGCACACCTTTTATAAGGAAGGGTTGGAGGCTGAACTCAAGGCAGGCCACATAAACAATCCATTACTAAGATGGGATTTTATCCCACAAGCCTTAGATCCAAAACAAGTTGGATGTAGACCAGGCATCCCCAAACTTCGGCCCTCCAGATGTTTTAGACTACAGTTCCCATCTTCCCCGACCACCGGTCCTGTTAGCTAGGGATCATGGGAGTTATAGGCCAAAACATCTGGAGGACCGCAGTTTGGGGATGCCTGATGTAGACCATCAATGGACCACTTCTTTGACTCTTTTCTTATAAATACATTGTTATAGAAATACGTTTTAGTTACAGAAGCTTTGTGGGTGTATCTCTGTTCTGCCAGCAGAGGGGGGATGAAGGCAGAAAAGGGCGGTGATTTGGGGAAGAGCAAGGAAGGCAAAAATCTATGGTTGAAGCCCTTTAGTAAAATGCATGGCAACAGCAGTTTTAAGTAACACATGATTTAGCAACCCCCTATCTATCATTTAATTGTTATTCAGTGAGCCATAAATTTTCTGTGGGTTGAATCCAGCCTTAATCATGCATCAAGTAAACCCATTGAAATCAAAGGAATTAAGTTAGCAACTTAAGTACTGTATGATCAAATAGCAGTTGGTAGAGCATGAGAGTCTTAATCTTAGGGTTGTGAGCTCAAACCCCACATTGGGTGAGAGATTCCTGCACTGTGGGGTGGGGGTGGGGGTTGGACTATATGATCCCTTGTGGTCCCTTCCAACTCTACAATTCTATTATTCTAAGGCTGGATCCAAGCCTGATAATTTAATTGTTAGTGGTAGGATCTGTTTGTGCCAATCAATTTAACTCAGACTTTTAGGCTGAGGTAACTATTGCCTTTCCTATTTTGTAGTAGATAAGTGCAATGCCATTTAGAATGGGAGAGGTGTTCTGTGCAAGTATTTCAAGTGGCTTGATCACTGCTTGGATAGTCTAGAAAGTTCAAATCATATATATTTTATATTTGCGCACTATCTTTTTATAGAATTGTGTAAATATAAAATCATTGATATATAAATAGTTATCTGAATGCATACCAAAACCACTCCTGCTAAATTTTGCAATAAAACAAAAGAGATTTTGCCATTAGCTTCAGTGAAATGAGATAAGGGGAGGGGGTAAGAGATAAGATAAGATAGAACAGGGGGATAAAAGCCTGCACTGTTCTATTGCTAGCTATAATGTGAAAACCGCAAGAAACTATACATAAGAAACTATTTACAGTATTGGAAGAGGCGTTTTAACGAATGGTGTTTGGCTATCTTGTCCTTGCACTTGGGACCACATGCCCCTTCTTTCCCCTCAGCTTCATTGGTACACATTCTTAGATCTGGCTGCTTGTTCTCACTAGTCATTCAGTTACTCCACTTAGTCCTTAAACACGAAGACTGTCCAGTGTGATGAACTCTCTCCAGTTCCTGGACAGCTTCAATGGGCAGCCATGTGATTTAGAAACTCCTGCAGCCTCGGAATTCTGGTTGCGGGGTGGGGGGAGGAGACGACTTAAAACCTTGGAGGTTTTCAGCCCATTGTCAATCCGAGCTTGGTTTGAGGACTACAGCTGTCTAACGGTGTTTCCCCCGCCACCGTCTTGCCTGAGATGCATAAATTACGACGTAGGGAGCAGAATTCCCGAAGGAGGGCAGTGCAGCGCCCCTCCCCCGAGCAGAGTGGTAGCTCCCATTCAGAACTCTGTCTTTTCACACGCTGAGTTATGTAGCGAAAGACCCGCAGATAACGGGAAAGAACACTTGATGTGCCAGCCGCTTCGTAGCGGGGAGCCTCATTTACTTTCCTGGCTCCAGTTTCTCCCCCTCTCTCGCCTTCCTTTCCTTTTCCTTTCTGGAGTGACAGACCACGAAGATGGATGGAGTCTTACTAGGCTGGACTGCTTTCCTGTGGGTAACAGGTAAGGGATTTCATGGGGATGAGTAACTTTTTGGATTCCCAAAGGAGTTGCCTGCCTTCTCTCCCTCTCCCTCCCCCCGCCCCGCGTGTGTCGTGTTGCAGCAGGTTTCAAGCTTGTTCAGTAAGTGGGAGGCATGGAGAGGGGGGGGGGGGGTAGAAATGTCGAACAAATAGTAAACAGCATGTTTGATTGAGGTGCCTGTTATTGGTGTTGTAGGCACTAAACTGCTCCACCCCCCCACAGCGTATCTCTTTCTAAAGGGGGAAAATGTTTTTTACTTTACCCCCCCCCCGCCCCCGCTTTTCCTCCCAAATCTCTTTCGTCCTGATCTGATTCAGAAGCAGGCGAGCTCAGTCTGGGTGTGGGTTTTTAGCGTGGCTGTCTTTCCCCCCCAAGGGTGCCACCCCTGGATTTCTTTGGAGTTAGTTGGATGTGGGGAAAACATCTTTTGGAAATGTATTGGAGCACCGGAATTGGCAAGGTACACTGCAGGTTTTTGTGGGCTCCTAGGCAAAGCTCTCTGCCTGCAGATGTCCTACACAGACATATTGATAATTAAGGCAGAGTCATTACTACTCTCTTCGGTTCTGAATCACTAACTCTGATTAATGTCCCAATTTCACTCATACACATGCATTTCTTTATTTTTTGGAGGGGGTGTTCTTCTCTTTTTCCATAGATTCTAATTCTATTGACAGGGTTAAACGGGCAGCTTTCCCATCAAGCGATAGAAATCTCTTCTCTGGCTACATGTGCCAAACATGCCCCCAGGATCACTTCTGCAGCTGGGTGTGTGTGTAGAAAAAACACCCAAATGTCACCAACCAAGCAACCCTCAGCTTATGGTGCTCATTTTTCTAGCTTCCCCCTCCCCCAGTTCCTTAGGCCCTGGAGGGTCCCAGGCCACCATTCCCCCTAGCAGAGTTGTTTGCAGAGAATTTGTTCAACTGAGGTTTCTAGTCTAGGGAGCTACGTTCCTATCCCCCCTTGACCTTGCTAATACCACCCACCCCACCAGCTTGCTACCCACCCTGGTATGAATCCGAAATGTGCCCTATGTAGAAGAGTTTTCTGTTTCTTCCTTTCTAGCATATCTGCCTGCTATACTGAAAACAGTACAGACCCCAAATCCTTCATCTCCATCATTTTGGGCCTGCAGTTTGCTGGTTTACTAACCATTCTGGGCTCGCTTCCACACCTGGCCTTTCCTGAGCCACTGCAGCTCAGTAACCCAGCCATCCCATTTCTGGATTGCTGCAACGTCAGCATGCCAGCTGGAGCCAAAGAGGCCTTGCTTGAGTTTTCAGACCACAAGGATAGCCTGCACCAAGGGATACCAAGAATTGGGACACTAAAGCAAGCACTGAGTAGCTCACTAGTCACCATGGATCCTGTCCCTGGCATTGCATGGCACAGCACATGCATGAACTAAGCTGACTGGAGCCAGTATGCCATTTTTGCTTCCTGCAAAAATCAGGCAGACGTTAATGGGGCTGTCTGTGTGTTGACCAGCAGGTTATGGTGGTGACACTCATGTGGGTCCTTCAGCCCCTCTTTGGTCATAAGGAAATGCCCAGTTTTGCTGACTGTTAATGCCCATCATGTCTATTGAAATTTTGGGAGAAGTGGCCAGCCCCAGAGGTTGTGTCTGTGGGTGCTGAGGACTAGCTTAAGTGAAAAGGCTAAGATGAAGTTTTGCCATTGGAAAACACAGATTGTATCAGTTGGATTAGCAGTTCTGCTTGCTCAGGGGAAAAGAGTGTCATTTCCTTTTTCTTCATGGAAAAGTAGTTGCTTACTTTGGTCAGGAGAACTTCCTCAGAAAAAAAGAATTCATTGCTGCTATTTCCTGTAAGGTTATTTTGGCAGCAGCTAGCTTTGCTTCTCGCATATCTCTTTCTCCAGGTTGTTTTCTGTGGAAAATTATTGTATTCAAAGCAGTGTGCAGAGACTTCCATATTTATGGTTACCTACAGTAAAATAGATACTTGCATAGTTTTCACACATGATGGTGTATGCAAACATACACAGTTGCTTTCCTCCATCCATGCAGAAATGGTGCCCTGTATGAAGATGCCCTCAGATAATCCTCTGCTAATGAATGAATGGGGAGAGAAATCCCAGTAATATGTGTCATATGAGTATTTCTATGAGTGTCATCAGTTCATTTTTACAAGGTATTGAGGAGGATGTTGCCTTGGTGTTAAGCTACAGCAGATTCTAGGAATTGCTGCTTTGCAGTATTGAATTTGCACAAGTGGAGTTATGGGAAGAGACACAGGAAGCAGGCTTGGGGGATTTGACACTTCCTACTCACTTTTGTATGCACAACAGCCAGTAACCCATTGTAAGAATGGTTCTTTCTTGCACCCTATTAAGCAAGGTGGAAAGGAGGTGGGTTTATGGTTTTTCTGTGGATGAACAAAACCAGACTGGGATAGCTCAGCTGGTAGAGCACGGAACTCTTAATCTCTGGGTCGTGGGTTTAAGCCCTACATTGGACAAAAGATTCCTGCATTGCAGGGGGTTGGACTAAGATGACTCTTGTGGTCCCTTCCAGCTCTACAATTCTCTGATTCTCTGAGTCTCTGATTCAGGCATGCTATATAACATTGCCTACCTTGCTGCTTCTGCAGAGAGGTCGTTTGGGGAGAGGGCTATAGCTTAGTGGTAGTGTGCTTGCCTTGCACGCAGAAGGTCCTAGGTTCAATCCCTGGCATCTCCAGGTAGGGCTGGGAAAGGCTTTATTCCTGAAACCCTGGAGAGATGCTGACATTCAATGTAGACAATATTGAGGTAGATGAACCAGAAGGTCCAGTTTGGTTTAAGGCAGCTTTCTATGTTGCTAGGAGTGAGACTTTTCTTGCATGTGGTCTCTAGTGATCTCTTTCATTTCAGTATTGGAACCAAACTAGATGTGATGTTGTTCACACAGTTAGTAATTGATTGAGTCTTTTTAAACCCTTGGTGATAAGAAACACTTACTGCATCAAGTCAGCTTTGGGGTCAGATGTGTGCCGGGACAGCCATAAAAACAAAAAACCTGAGGGAATGGTGTTAAGCATGACAATATTTGCACGTATTTATTTTTTTTACACCACCCATAAGAGCTTTTCTTTTTCAGTAAAATGATATAGTTGCAAATAGGCTATCGGGGTCTGTAATACCCCACAATGTCAGGAACGTACAAACACCAAAAGAACAAGGTCTAATTGAGAGTTTTATTTTATGTAAAATATTTTCTCAGTCATTCCAAAAGGGATAGAATTATTCTCAAAAGCTGTAAGAATAAAACATAATATTTTTCACTAGGCTCAGGGAGTGGGTCCCTGCTATGCTCCTTGCCTGCAGAGCCAGCAGCCCCTCACCCCTTTTCAAACACCCTCCCTTGTGGCGTGTCCCCTCAGCCTCCTCTCCCCTTCTATTTCCTTAGGAGCCCTCCGGACAGCCACCCTCCTGCCCCAAAGAGAGGTGCCTCCTCATGCAGACCCACTTGCTTGCTTACTCCGAGGTTGCTTCAGCTCCTGGCAACTAGCACCCCCTGGCCAGCCCCAAAGACACCATTGGTCTGGGGAGCTTGTACCGTAGTCGGGGCCGCTGCAACAAACAGTCACATAAACCTTTGGGTGGCAAAGACACGAGAAGGCATGGGGGGGGGGGTAGAAAAGAGGGATGGAGGCCAGTGTTGCCTGCGGCAGCACCCCTAATTCAAGGCACTAAAGTAATTGCTCCCCAGTGAAGAAAGACACCCTAACAAAACATAAAAAGATGGTATGGTGCTTCATGTCATTGCTATCAGGTGCAGGCCTTGCTTTTTAGTTTTAGTTTTCTGATTTTGGGATCTCTAGGAGTTGGAGGTTTTCAACATAAACTTGTACAGCCTTCTTAAAAGCAGGGCAACGGTTCAATGGGCAAAATAAGGGCTCAAAAAGCTATGACTAATGTGCATTTTACTCTTGTTCCTGTCCTGCGCACTGATTTCTGTTATCTCCATTGCACAGAAACTGCTGTTGCCAAAGCCAACAATTTACTTTTTTCTAAATTTAGAGTGGATGCCTGCAGTCAGGTTCTCTTCTGATTATTACAATTACCGATAACATGTTAGAGTCTGGTGTTTTGAAGCTTCCATTATATGTTTGTTCACCTCAGGAATGCAGGTGGTAGTCATCAGTAAACGAAAGGTTAGCCTATGAAGAGACTAACATGAACATAACATTTAAAAACTTTCTAGGCCCGCTGAATCTTCACTTGAGCTTCTTGTTTTCTTTGCTCACATCAGTTCCCCAGTTCTTCTACTTTCTGTATTAACTTCCCTCCTGTATTTTGTCAGTTCCTGAACACACTCTGTTCATACTAATATTATAATTGGTTTTTCTTTCTTTATTTCAAATCTGCTACAATCTCTGCAAGCAATTCCTCATCCCTTCTCACCATGAGGAGGAATCTCACCTTTCTTCTTCTGAACTGTGAGCTTGTTCTTTGCGTTGCCTTATTTAGACTTGTAAATATTTCAGGAACAGAGGGCTCATTTGTGAAAAGTCATGTATGCATTAGTGGTGCCTTAGATGCTTTTAAAGCCATAGCTTTGCCAATGGTGCAGATTCATGTGGGGGTAGCTCAAGTGATATTGCTTGCATTGTCCAGCTGTTCCCTTGGATGTATGTAAGAGCAACACATTGTCTTTCAACCAGCACTTTTTGCATTGTGAAAATTTGCCCTATAATAAAGAGGGATATTGTAGAAACTATTGATGGAGTTCCATGCATGTAATTAATTCATCCAGTCCAGCCTTTCGCATGATGGATTCTGCATATAAGTTAAATAAGCAGGGAGACAATATACAGCCTTGTCGTACTCCTTTCCCAATTTTGAACCAATCAGTTATTCCATATCCAGTTCTAACTGTAGCTTCTTGTCCCACATAGAGATTTCTCAGGAGACGGATGAGGTGATCAGGCACTCCCTGATCACCTCATCTCTGAAATTAAGAGACAGAATATAAATATAAGCAAATAAATATGCTATGATATTTAAGCAAATATAAGCAAATAAATATGCTATGATATCTATTCAGCAGCTAGTTATGCTAGGATTAAATATAAAGGGTAGTATCCCAAAAAGTTCTACTCAGGGGAGACTCCTTGCAATTAATGGAGCTAAACTAGTTGTGTTCATCAGTTTAATTGAGTCCACTTAGTAGGATTACGTTTGAACACAATCCAGGGTGTGAAATTTCCCCAAGTCTGCAGAGTTAGGTTTAGACTATTTTTTTTATTGATTAACTTCATTTCTGACTTGATTCCACACAATTTTCATTATTATTCAAAGGCTTCAACATTTTATCCCATTTATTTAAGTGAGAATAAACTACCTACATGTTAACTACTTTGGAACTGGTGTATGGACCAGGCCTTTTAATTCCTTTGAAGCTTGTAATACCTTTCCCCATAAGAAATCTGTAAGTTTTTCCAGCATAGCTATTTACATCAACCTCGGAAGTTTAGCAAAATCAAAGTCTGAACTGCAAGGGTGTTCTTCAGCCAACAAAAGTGTCCAAAATACATACACTAGGGAAGGGAGTGTAAAAAAATGCATATATAAGTGAAAATAACAGACAAAAATGCACTGTATTAGGGAAAATTACCGTGCAAATTTACCTTAGGATAAATTTGCACTAAAATGCTGGTGAAATGTGGGCTTAAAAAAAGAAGAAGCAAACTCACATGGAGAACTGAACTTACGGTAAGATTGGAAACATGATAACCAGAAACTCAAAGCGACATTTTCAACCATCCCTAGAGAAAGCTTTTGATCTTCCTTTGGTTGCACCAGAGGTGAATTGGAGAGTATGTGAGGCCAGGTTTTGCTGTAGCTTGTTCCTGTCATGACAAACTGCAGTTTACCTTGACGTCTGGACCAGCTCAGTATTGTTTTGATGCATATATAGCACTATTGCCTTGCTGCCAGTATTTCTCCAGCACATTTTCTTCTTAGCACCAAAAGCAGATGGCAATCTCCCGTATAACATTCTGTCTTGATCAGAACCACTGAACAGATGGTTGATATGATACCTGGCAAATCAATAACGTTCATACTTTTTGTCTTGTAGCTGTGACTGAAGGGCTTCAGGTCATGGTGCCGGAAAAGAAAAAGGTGGCCATGCTCTTTCAGTCTGTTGTGCTTCGATGCCACTTTTCAACTTCCTCCACGCAACCAGCTGTGGTGCAGTGGAAGTTCAAATCATATTGCCAAGACCGCATGGGAGAAGCTCTGGGAGTGGTCTCTGCAGGCTTACAGGCTGTGAGCAAGAGGAACCTGGAATGGGATCCATACTTGGACTGCGTGGACAGCAGAAGAACGGTCCGCATTGTGGCTTCCAAGCAGGGCCCTTCGGTCACAGTTGGAGAATTCTACAAGGGAAGAGATGTCACCATTCTCCATGGTAACTGCCTGCCTAGCAGTTTATTAATTATGGGAAAGCTTCTTTGGCTATTATGAATGGTAGAAAGTTACATCAGTGTTTTGGATCTCTCTTATGAGGATCACTGTGCTTATTTAATACTATTTATTATAGGCATGTATATTCCACTCTTCAGTCATATTCCCACAGCAGTTCACATTTTAAAACCCTGTGAAACGATTAAAGTACGAATTTCAATAAAACATAAAAATTAACAAGGCATCTTAGATGTAAAAAAAATCTGTGTAAAACAATAAGCAAAAATTAAGTTGTAAAAACCTTGGTAAAATAGAAGATATTTTTGTTCATGTGTGTTGGTGAGGTGTATGTCCCTTCCTACAGAAATAAAAATTATTCACAATCACTTTGCACTGCATGAAGGCTTTCCTGTGTTCTGGAACCCTGACCACCCAGATCCTAGATTCCAAAGAAGCCATTGCATGTACAACTATATCTGAAGGCCCCCTCCCTACAGATGTTTGTGTTGTATATGTGGATTGAGGCAGAAGCCTGTGATGTGAATGGGGCTGTACCTTGCTTCCGTGTTGAAGGACATTGGAACAAATGACATTGTGAGATAAGTTTATATGTGCCGTACTTTCATTCTGGAAAAGGCAATCTGGTGTGCTCCTTAATAAATAGGAATTTGGTCTCCTGGATCCAAATCACTGTCCAGCAGAGTTTGCTGACTCTCTGGAGTGCACTGTGGCTCACTGGAGTGTGCTTATTTCCCTAAGGAAGAAAAATGCACTCCTGCCAATAACAACTGTTAGTGAAAGCCTTGCTTTCAGTCCCTCACCTTTTCTCTGTGTTTCTGACTCTACTATTTCTCTTATATTGTTTTTCAGATGCAGACCTCCACATTGGAAAACTGATGTGGGGAGACAGTGGGTTGTATTACTGCCTCATTATCACACCTGATGATGTGGAGGGCAAGACGGAAGAGTCAGTGGAGCTGCTTGTTCTGGGTGAGCTATGTTCTCAACTTACTTTTCCATTCAACATAGCCTACTTCTCTACTAATTTCTATGTACCTATCTAAGGTCACATCCACGCCATAGGCAAACTCGGCCCTCCAGATGGTTTGGGACTACAACTCCCATCATCCCTAGCTAACAGGACCAGTGGTCAGGGATTATGGGAGTTGTAGTCCCAAAACATCTGGAGGGCCGAGTTTGCCTATGCCTGCCATAGATTTAAAGCACTGTTATACCACTATAACAATCATGGTCCCTACCAAAGAGTCCTGGGAAGTGTAGTTTGTTAAGGGTGCTGAGAGTTGTTAGAGCTACAATTGCCAGAGTTCTCTGGGAAGAGAGAGTTATTGGTAAACCACTCTGGGAATTGTTTTTAAATGCATGGTATAGTCTATACGTGAAAAGATTGGCAACATTTCCTGGGTGTCCTTCTCTGTTCTTTCTGCTCCTTGCATTGTTGCTTTGTGTCAGAGTGAAGCTGATCTAAAGAGATACAAGCCAGTATTGTTTTGCAATCACTACGCACTGTTGTAAGGCAACATATAACAAAGGATGGAAGCAGTATTCCAAGATCAGTGTTTACTTAAATGATTGTATCCTATTTTCTTTGAAACTCCAGATGGCTCACATTGAAACAAAAATAATAAGTGTATAATTTAAAATACTTTTACACTAAACCCGGTACGTTGCAGTGTCTACATGCACAATGAATTTCATTAATATAGCCTACAAGTTAAAAACACAGCTTTTGCATTGTTTTCAAAATTTAGACAGCTATTGTTTTCAAAATTTAGCCAGCTGTCTACAATTCTTACAAAAATTGGGCAGAGAAATAACAATTGTTCAGAAAAAATATTAAAAAAACAATAACACCCCCCTGAAATGGTGTAAATGGTTTGCCAGGTATCCTATTGCCCTTTTCTTCAAACTACAATGCAGAATGGCAGCCCTGGAAGCAGCAGAAGGGAACTTTGGGGCAAAGCTCTACAGCATGAACTGTGCAAATCCAACTTCAGTGGTGCCTGATCAGTTCCCAGATGTTTTCAGGAGATTCACTGTGGATGTCATATGTTGGTTCTATCAGCCACAAGTCACTTGTAGGACCCAAAGGTCACCTTCTGCTGCAAGGAGCCCTTCTGTTTCATGAGCAGAAGGGTAACTTTTGGATTCCACAGTCTCCATTAGATCCACTTCACAGACTACTGTTAATACGTCTACAGATAATTTTGGCTCAACTCTATTTTGAACCATCATGTGGGAGGTCAGAAATAACTGGATGTAAACATGGGTGGACCTGAAGTGCTGTGGTGTTTGGACATCTGATGCTCTTCTGTTCGTCCCACTGGGTGGCCGGCAGGGGAAAAGGAGAGCAGCAAAAGAGGAAGAGTAGAAACATGTCTCAGAGAAGGCAAAGGCAAAGGCAAGGTCAAAGAGGCCCTGCTATATTCAGAAGGAAGGAAAGGAAGAATGGCCAGGTTCAGCCCGGTGCTGAGCCACACTGGAGTTCAGGAAAGAGGGGGAAGTAGTTGAGGGACTTGAGGGGTTATCTGGGAGATTATGATGAGGAAGAGAGATTATGTTTGTGTCACGTAGCGATACCCTGTGATGAACAAAGTCTTGAACTCTATTGAGAGAGAGAGAAGGATCCCATACTCTAAAATAAGAAGCTGGCTAGGCCTCTGAGGGCTTTCCTATTTATTGAAAGTTTCCTGTTTCTGGCACCCCTGATGAGACAAAACATGCCGCGCCAATACTGACTCCATTCTCAAGCATGTTCATTTAGCATGTATGCTCATTTGCACATGACTTCTCTTTCAGGTGCCCTCCAGAAATCCCAAATTGGCCATGCTAGTTGATAGGAGGCTCCCCTCCCCCATTCTGCTCTCACAATCCTAAAACCCGAGGTTGCTCAATGAAGTCAGTTGGCAGAATGGCCTTGGGTTTAGATGGGATTTCATAAATATCAGTGTAGTAGGAGTGAGTAGGGCTATGAAAGGATGTTAGTCATAATGGCTGAGACTGCAGTCCCGGGACCAAGTACAACTAAATTCAGTTGGGCTTATTTCTAAGTAAACATGCGTAGGATTGTGTATAATTAGAACTTCCACTTCAGAAGCAGTCTAACCACCCATTGTTATAGGGGAGGGCAGCGTCAGGGGTCTCTATGCCCTGCTTTGGGCTTCTCAGAAGCAAATGATTGGCTCCAGCTTGGTCTGATGCAAGACCAGAAACATATACTACTGTACTTATATTCTTGTGTGTGTGCATAATACATTATAAATATGCATTTTTTTTGTTTTTTGTTTTTTCACACCCAGTAGTATTTCATTGCCAATGCTTAGCATTCTTCTCATCGTTCAAAGGAGAAAACAACACTTAGAAACGTTCATTTGTTCAAGGTTCTGTAGCTTCTTGAGACATTTAAACCCCATCCCACTATTAATGAACTGTAGCGAAGGCTTAGATAAAATATCTTAGTTCTTGGAGAGTCAGAGGCTTTTGTTTTTCTGTTTGCTGATATTCAGATGGGAGGCTTATTCCCTTAGAGGGGGATGCAAAACTAGAACAGGAAAGGGATTAGGGGCTGCCTATAAATTATGCAACACCTTGGGGGCTGTCTTATCCCCTGGATTTATGTGAGAAGGGTAGCTTTTTATGCGGCAAGAGTAAAGCTCTTGAAAATCATGAAATATGGGTTATTCAAGAGCAAATAGATGTTTATGGGTCATCCTACATAACTGAGGTAACTTAATTCATTCCTACTTCACCAGCCCTGTTGACAATTTTATTTCAAAAGTTTTATTTGCTCTTTCTGTGCAATATTTCTTAAAACTGTAGAAGTAGACAATAACTAATCATACAGACAAAGCAACATCTGAATCTTTCCGATTGAGGCAGGAAACACATATACAGTGGTGCCTCGCAAGATGAATTTAATTCGTTCCGCGAGTCAATTCATTTAGCGAAAAATTCATCTTGCGAATTGCAGTTTCCCATAGGAATGCATTGAAATTTCTTTTTTTGCCCATAGGAATGCATTAACTAAATTTCAATGCATTCCTATGGGAAACCGTGATTCGCAAGACGAATTTTTTGCAAAACGAATTCATCTTGCGAATCACCATCAGATCGCAAGACGCATTTGTCTTGCGAAAAATTCGTCTTGCAGGGCATTCATCTTGCGAGGTACCACTGTATTTTGATTTAAATATATAAAAGTGAGCCTGCAGTTTCACAAGATTTTTCATAAGCGCATTTGTAGAAAACCAAGACTTTATCAAAACGTTGCTCACTGGCATCACACTGCTTGCATGTGGTGATTGTACTGTACGTCTTCTTGTTAATTAATTAAATATCTGACACAATTAAGTACATTTCCCTGTCACTTTCCTATTCCAGAAGTCTTGCTTTTCTTTTTATAAAGTGGATATGTTGTGACAGGATGCTTTAATCCATTTTAATTGCAGAAATCTAAATTTCTAGCATGTTATTTAAATACCTCCTGCAAAATACTGACAGTTTGGAGGTGGCCAGAATATCTACCCCACCCCCCTTAGGACAAGAAATGGGAAGATTCCCCACCATCAGAAAGGATCATTTTGTCAACACCAGCTATGGAAATACACCTTCTTACTTTATCAGTTCATGCCTCCTGTCTGTGTATGTGTTGATGGGATACGTTTGCAATCACAGAGTTGAAAAGGACACCGAGGGTCATCTAGTCCAACCCCCTGCAATGCAGGAATTTCAACTAAATCATACATGACAGATGGCCATCCAACTTCTGCGTAAAAATCTCCAAGGAAAGAGAGCCCACTACCTCTCATGGAAGCCTGCTCCACTGTTGAAGAGCTCATACTGTCGGAAAGTTCTTCCTGATATTTATCCAGAATCTCCTTTCTTGTAACTTTGAATCCATTGGTTTGGGTCCTAGCCTCCAAAGCAGGAAAAAACAGACTTGCTCCATCTTCCACGTGACAACCCTATAGATATTTGACAGAATAGGATAGAATAAAATAGCTGCAAGCAGAGTGGGTGAAAAGCCTCTGGGGAGAGGAAAGTCTGACTCCACGCGAGGTGAGGGCCCTTCTGGATGACATGCTACTTTATGTCAGTTTTAGTGATCTCTTCTGCCTCAGCAAAAATGCATTAGACAAGGTGATATGGATGCCAAAGTTAGAGGAATCCTCCAAGTGAATTTCTACTTAAAATATGATAAAGATATGATAGTTAAAAGAACCACTGGTTTTATATTGTTTTGCTGAAAACAATCTGCCAATCATATCTCAGCAACTACTTGTGATTAAAACAGGTGTTGGTATCTTTGATATGTTGTGAGATGCTGTTATCCCACAACATAGTCCACTGAAATGCTAAACTACAGATTAGCAACTGGCACTCTCTGGAGAGTGGATATCTTGTCTCATCCCTTGTCATCAAAGCAGAAGTGAAGACTAGTGTGGAGAAAGTGTAGTTTGAGGAAGAAGGTTTCACAGCAGACACCCTTGTTGCCTGCTCCCTCAGAGTTATAGGCCTATTATCTGATCCTGTGCTTGCCAAATCAATAGTGGTGGTCTGAGTATGATCAGACAGAGGAAGTAAGATTGGGTGAAGAAATTGCATTTTAAGCAGCTGCAATGAATAGCGCCTGAGGTTGCTTCTTCACAGACTCTTTTCTGTGGAACTGCTATCCTCTACCCACTTACTTTTTATAGAGAATTCCAGATGATGTTGCTAAATAAATGCAGTCAAATATTTTCTTTGTTGTCTACCCTCCCATATTTCTTTCAGACTTGATTTGTAGTGGTGGGCTTCTTTCCGTTTTTGCAACAACATGTAATTGCAGGACCAGCTGTTCTAGTGTGAACAGGCAAAGTGCTATTGAAGCTTTTGGGGGCTCCGATGCCTATAATTAAAAGTGCCTTGTTTGTAGGTCCTGCCCATATTATTGCTTCATGTTGATCCTGACTCGGAGATTAGTGATGAATACCAGGTGTAGTGATGACCCAGGTGGCGCTGTGGTTAAACCACTGAGCCTAGGGCTTGCTGATCAGAAGGTTGGCGGTTCGAATCCCTGTGATGGGGTGAGCTCCCATTGCTCGGTCCCAGCTCCTGCCAACCTAGCAGTTCAAAAGCACCTCAAAATGCAAGTAGATAAATAGGAACCGCTACAGCAGGAAGGTAAACAGCGTTTCCATGTGCTGCTCTGGTTTGCCAGAAGCGGCTTTGTCATGCTGGCCACATGACCTGGAAGCTATACGCCGGCTCCCTCGGCCAATAATGCGAGATGAGTGCGCAACCCCAGAGTCGGTCACGACTGGACGTAATGGTCAGGGGTCCCTTTACCTTTACCTTTACCAGGTATAGCACCAACAGCCAGCCAGGTCAGACATTGGCTGAGGGCCCCAGGGACTCAGTAGGGTCCTTCATTGGCCCAACCCAGCTACCTGCTGCTGGGACCTTTGGTGGCCCTTTGAGCAGAGAGCAGGTAGCAGTACTACTCTTGAATGGAAGCTGTCCAATCTCAATAGGCCAGGGACAGGCATTGCACGTGGGGGGAGTTAAGGTGGTGGGCAGCCACTGTGGATGGAAGCTGAGTTTGTCTGCCATTCAAAAGTGGCGCCATCACACACCCACTGATAAAGGAGCTGTCCAAGCTGGAAGGATGTATACAAAGAGGGTTTCTCCTCACGACATGGCTTCTCCCTGCCCCTTCTTTCACTTGCACTAGGGACTTCTGACGCTGCTTGTGTTGCTCGCAAACATACCTACTGCCAACATCTGCCTTGTAGTTGGCCTCAAACCCCCTCCCACACAGCTTGCTACCAAAAACCCTCTCAACCTCTCGCAGCTCCCTAACCCCATCCCTTCTTTCCTTCTGTTGCTGTTGCCACTGTCGAGGGGGGGGGGATGAAGGGGAGAAAGTTGACAGGGTGGTGATGGCGGCAGGACAAAGTAGAGAGCAACTTTCTTCCCCTCCCCTCTGCACACCAGTGGTGATGGCAACAACAACAGGAGGAATCTGGGAAGGACTTCCTGGGCCACCAGCCTGTCTGTTCCACTGGTCTGTTTGCTTACCCTGCCTGCCTGTGGTGTCTGTCTGCCCTCCCTCTTCTTCCTGCCCCAATCTGGCAGGAAGTGCATGGAAAGGCCTGCCTGGGCCACCTGTCTGCTTGCTCTCTTCTTCACTGTTTATTTGTTCAGCAGCATGATGACGGAAAGTGCAAATGTAGTATACAAAAATGGCCTGAGGGGAAGAGGTTAGGCACTCCTTCCTCTGCTTCTTCTCCAGTCAGATACCTAATCCCTGACCCCGGGGTGAGCTCCCGTTGCTCGGCCCCTGCTCCTGCCAACCTAGCAGTTTGAAAGCACAAAGTGCAAGTAGATAAATAGGTATCGCTCCAGCGGGAAGGTAAACGGCGTTTCCGTGCGCTGCTCTGGTTTGCCAGAAGCGGCTTAGTCATGCTGGCCACATGACCTGGAAGCTGTATGCCGGCTCCCTCGGTTAGTAAAGCGAGATGAGCGCTGCAACCCCAGAGTCGTTCGCGACTGGACCTAATGGTCAGGGGTACCTTTACCTTTAGGGTCCTACCATCCTGCGGCAAGCATGACTCCTGACACCTATAAACAAATCAGTAAGCAAACAGTGGGTGGTATTCATTGGGTGGTATTAAAATTAATGGACCTAACTTTGCCATGTTGATTAATTTCAATGGACCTGCTCTGAGTAAAACTTAACAGAATAGCACACATAGTAGTAATATGAAAGGGGTAGAACAAATTAACTCCTTATTTATTTTTTGTCATGATCTGTGAAAGCCCACATGACACTGTTAGCAGCCTTTGAGTCTCCTCTGCCCTGTCCTACTCCCCCCCTTCTTTAATGCTATTTAGAAGTGGTGCTTGTTGTCCAAAGATTTCCCCATCATTCCTTCTCACTTGCCAGCCTCGGCCACATGCTGCTAACAAAGGATACCGGCACAATTCAAAGGCCTCTGTTACTAAGGTTTCTATGGTAACAGCCTGCTTGGTGGTCTCTGTTGCCTGTTAAAACTTTGATCTCTGCAAATAGCTGCTGCTGTTCCTCCCTTGATTGACAAAACAAGAAAGAGAGGGATGGGCAGAAAAGTAGAAGTTTATTTCTAGCAGAGGGAGGAAAGAGGAATTCATTACATGGTCACACTCTCCCAATAAATCTCTCATTGGCTTCCTGGATGCTCCTCTGATTTACAAGAGACACGTTTCCACTCTACAACATTTTTATGCTGTTATGGGATCATGTCTAAATGTCGAGGCCCAACGAGTGCTACGGTTTTGCCAAATAGCCGCATGTTGCCACTGCTAGAAGAACAATAGTTCCTTTTTCCCATTAGAGAGTTGCAGAACCAGACTGCCGTAATCCGATATGTCCAAAAACAATGTTATCATAAATTCCTATTCTGTGCTTAGCTCCACTTGCTATTTTACTGTGCATGTTCTGCCCCCCCCCATTGATCATCCATGGTGTTTTTTCAACCTTTCTTGTGTGTCTTGTCTCATAGGATGTTTCCCTTTTTCCATAACCTACGGTACTTACCTCTTGTCTCGTTTGTTTATTTTCCCTGTGTCAAAATTTTACAGCTTCTCTTCATCCTTCCCCATATTTGAGTTTGCCCTTCTGATTCATTCCCCTGCCATTGGATCAGTATATCTTTCCTTTGCTTTTGACACTGTTAACTCACTTCCCTGTATCTGCTCTTTTCTCTGCTTTGTACATGCTATGCCCAATCAGTGCCTGCTACTTCTCTGTGGACTTTGCTGCCCACTCCTTGCAACTTGATTATGTGTCTGGCTCAAACTTCCGTTGATGGTTTAAGAGGCAGCAGGTGCATTTAGGGGAACGGCGGAAAGGCAGCTGCTGGATGTACTTATACAAAAGGTATAATCAGCAGTGCAGCGGGAATAGAGACAATGACAGCATGTCCTAGATTTTCTTTTTATTATTGAAACAAGGACAAATTTGCCATTTGGAAATAACCATCTGGGACAATCCTAATAAAATGGGCCATCTAGTCAGACTAGCAGGAGGACAGTTGCTATGAGTTACTGACATATGAAAACAGGAGGGCTTGGAGCCCGCACCGATGAAAATATGTTTTTAGGGAGGGAAATCACACTGAAATCTATGCTACTGTTGCAATTGATTTATCAAATGTCTGCAGTTCCCTTTCCAGCAAGAAATAGCAATAATAAACAGGAAGCCAAGATGGATGATCTGTTATCTGGATCGCTTAATATGCTATTTCCCCCTGCCAGCTTGTTCGTCCTCTGTACTCTCCTGCTTTTGATTTTGAATTGAGTTTGGCACCTCCACTGAGTGCCAGACTCAGATCTATTCCCAGTGTGCAATTACGAGAATAGGTGAATAAATGTCCTTGCTTACTTTTGTACGGGAACGAAAGTTCGCTCAGGCCACTGTTTAACCTGAGGAAGTTATCTCTTAAAGAAGATGGTCATGGGGTGGGGTGGGGGTGGGGTTGACTGCCTCTTTTGGAGTAAGGTACAACCACCCCAAGCTTCTTTTAATTGCACCAATGTCAGTTTCTGCTCTCACACAGTTTGGGGGCAGGGGAAGAAAAGAGAGAGACAGAGATCTTAATGACTAATTTCCTCTCATTTTCTGGAATGCAGTGGGCAAGCAATGATGCAACGCAGGTGTCCCATGAAAAAGTGAGTGTACAAAGGATGGCAATTTCAGAGGAAAGGGTCAGAAGCAACTTTGGTAGCTAGAGCAGTGGTTGCCACTGTGGCACCTGTGGCTACACCTGCACCTGCAGAGGCCTTTCCTGGTGCCCATAGGGTCTCCTTTGCCTGCTGAAATTAGATTTGAAAGAGGCATTCTGTTGCAGCCAACAGATTAGGTTGCAGTGTGTGCTTGGCTGCAATGCACGTGTGATACCTATGACAGACTCCCCATTTTGCAAATGGGCATACCGAAAAATGTCAGTGGCCCCTTGGCTGGAAGCCTGAATGCTTATGCTCTCATCCTGCATCACTGTGGTTGGGAAGGAAATAGCAACTGAATGTTGGCCGTGGAATAGGCTTGTGTGTTTCCTCAAGCAGATTGCTAAAACCAAAACCTTTGAGAATATTAGAGCTGCATCCTGGCAGCCCTTGTGTATTTGTTGACTGTACCCTTCGAATTTCTATTCCCCCCCCCCCCAAATATAGTCCCATAAAAATAACTGTTTATGTCACATCTGCCTTGTGCCTGGATTATCAAATTTCTAACTGTGCAAAATGTCTCAATTTTCTGCCTGAAAACCTCCAAGAGGTATTCAGACCTCTTCCTTCCTCACCCAGTGTGTTCTTTTGTCCTCGTTCGTTATATATTTTTGGTTCACTTGTTGCTCATCCCTGTGGGAGGAAAGTTGGCCTTCAATTAGCAAGCATTCATGACAAGCCCATGTGTTACCTCCCCCCTACCGTTGCTGTGGTTACCACTGGTATGAACAAGAGCGGCTGGGTCAGCTGTAGTGTTTTTCAGCAGCCTACTTAACAGCCGGTATTAAAAACTAGGATCAGGGGGAGGTTCTGTGAAAGGGGGGGGCGCGGAATTACGCAGCATTGGGAAGAGCGGTTATCTTTGAATTAATGCAGCTTGTGTAAAAGGAGGGGGGAATCAAATTGCTGAAAGGTGGGCAATGGCACAGTTATTTAATGATGTTTAATTTCTGTTGGAATATTCAACAGATCTAGGCATGGCCTCTGCCCTGCCTCCACCTCACCCCTGTGCTTTGAACTGGCCCCCAAGGAGAGAGCTTAGTGAATTCCTTTAGAGATTGAATTCTTCACATTAGACAGGGTGGTGGGCAGGAGGGAAGGGCGAGAAGAAATCTGTGAGACGAGAACAAAACACACACAGTCTTTGGGCGGGTGTGTGTGTTTTGTCTGGAATCTGGCTGCAAACTGTTCTGTGGGAGTGTGGAGGGTGCAGCATGGTCCCTGGCAATCGAGGCCGATCTGACTGTTTTGATAGGATGTAGTGGAATACAGGGGTTGGTAGGTTGGCTACCACATCTGTTTTGTTTTGGGGGCCAGATCACAGTTTGAGAGTGCTCGGGATGTTCAGTTCTCCAGATCTTTAGGCATTCACACTTGGCCTCAAACAATTCCCAACTAGAAAACATGATCCCACACGCCAGGTATCTGCATGCTTCTCCTACCTGGTACTCTCTGATAGTTTTGACCCACAGCTATCAGTCCTGGTCAAAATGATCAGTGGCCAGGGACAATGGGGTTAGCAGTAAAAATAAAATAAAATTGGAGGGCACCAGGTCAGAAAAGATTGGTTTAGAAGTTTTCTCTCCCTACATATTTGCTTCTTATGACTGAAAGTCATAAACATACATGCAGCTGAGACTTGTTTAGTGCAGTTGCTGTTTTAAATGTGTATGAAGGAATAGGTACAGTGTTACATTCAGGGTCGAACTAGATGAAATGTGGGAGATTTGTGATGGGATCTCCCAATGTTTAGTTTCTTTTTAAAGGGAAGGGGAGAATTGAATCAGGGCCGCCATGTTGTTTCGTAGCCATTTGTCCATGCATTTTTCCTTTCATATGTTTACCCACAGCAAGGAAAATAGGAACTTTGGAGGGGTACAGTTAGATCAAGAAAATGCTACACTGTGGAAGTGTAGCACCCTTTCCCAGCATAACTGTGTATCCTCACCAGGTGTCTTAAATCATGGATTTGGGACCTTGTAGGGATAGCAGTAAAAAAGAGAGCAGGATTTGGTAGGAAGAAGCACTCTGAATAGTAAGAGTTAAAGATCTCTTCCCTGTTCTGTTGCTTCTCCAGTGCAAACTGCTTTTCCCTAGGAAAATGAGCCACTGGCCTTTTGTTATGTGTGTAACATATAGTTCAGCCCAAAGATAGTTGTAAGAAAACTATTGGTGATAGAAACAATTATTGTTATAAGGAAATGTGAGCGCATTATCTGCAGAATCAGTTTCACGTTCCACTATGGCTCCAAGAGCCACTCATGATTGATGATGTTACAGTGGTGATATAACAGCAGCTTTGATGAAATGTAACAGGTAGCAAAGCATTACTAGACTTTACAGTGCTTTTATTGTTGCTTTGACAATAGCCAATAGTTAGGGGACCAGAAACATACACTGTAGTCTTAATAAGTATAGCCCTCTTTTTTATTCAATGGGCAAAACTAGAAGTAGGAAATAATTTAATTCCAGTTGGTGATATTAGTCTAAATTTTGCTTAATGCAGAACTCGCTGACTGATGTGGAGACAGAGTTTGTATCCAGAATCCTGTAGCCAGTGGCCTATAACTTTCTGAAGATAAAATATTGCCCTTTCTCATGAATGGATTCTAAATAAATACAGTAGAGCAAAATGACTACAGTATTTGGATTGTAATCCAATTACCTGGGATTAAATCCCATTGAATCCAATAGCACTGCTAAATGAAGATGCATTAGGATTGCAGTGTAAATCTACTAAGAGCAAGTTGCAACATAACATTGTATTCAAGATGACTGTCATTTTCTTGCCATTTCATGGTGCGCTTGTGGAGCTTCTGAGTGCCAAGAAACTTAATCCATACACATTTCTATCTGAACATCCTACTGTAGGTCATCCACACTAATTTTGTGCATTATTTTGACACTGGGATGGCTCCTTGTGGAGATTAACGTTTTGACCAATTAAGAAACCTGCAGGTCTCAGGATGATATCTAATCATGCTAATGAGGTGGCTCTTGAATTGGATATGAAAATGTTCAATTGCAACCATTTAATCAAGAGCTGTAACAAAATATAGATGCATAAATGTAGAAGGTGAAAATGTTAAACTCTGTACAGGTTACCACTTACCATGCTGATAAAATTATGTTTTTGTTGAAATTGGGCCAATGTTTTGTATTGCTGGGGTATTCACAAGAGCCAGGATCAATGGTGAAAATCATTCAGCTCTTTGCATTTTCCATTTTAGCTGCAACAACAAAAAATCCAGATTACAATGCTAAATTTAGGAATATCAGTTTTCTTTAAGAGACTTTATCCCCAACTCCCTGCATCTCTGGGTTTTCCCCCCCAGGTGTCTCTAAAAGTACCAGAGGCAATCAAGGTTGGGATGACCCAAGTTGCTACTAACACAAATGTGGAGTACGCAGACAGCACTGTTTTACAATGTCAAGCCTTTCCTTTCTGTAAAGCACTGCTGAGGCAGGTTGTTTCCATGTCAACTTGAAGCAATCTATGCAGGATCAATGCAGAATTTATGACTGCTACCTATAATAAAGTCTCAAAAGGAATAGTCCATATATACTCAAAGTCTAGGCCAAAATGATTATTTTTGTCTTGCTTCATTAAGAGACATATGCATGCATGAAGCTAAACAATGTAATATGTATAGTTACTACTTTTCCCATGAAGCAGTGCTTCCTGCAGCTATTGCATATATCTACCATTTACCTATTTTAAATCAGTATCAATTTAAAGATGTGCAGAAAGGGAACTGCATCCATTCCTGTAGAGTTCACTGAGAAATAAGAAAGGGGAGAAAGCACACATGAATCATACTAGTTTCTCATTTTTCTAATCTTAAATTCAGTTCTCCACATTTACATATCAGTTTACAACTTTTTTTTTAAAAAAAGAAAGTCCTCATGAAAATTCATCAGCATTTTAGTGATAATTTCTCTTAATAATATTTTTGTACGTAATCTTGCCTAATATACCCCTTTTGGTAGTAGTTTTCTCTAACAGAATAAATTTTGTATGTTATTTTCACTATTATATGCTTTTTTACGCACACTTTACTCCAGTAGGTACATTTTTTTACACATTACTTGGCTGGCAAACTCATTTGCAAAATTCGGAATAATGCGAATTTTGCAGGATGGCTGTGGGTTTGTTCTTGTACTGTTTTGGAAAGTGTGAAGTCACTTCTAAATGTGAAACTGAATCAAATGTCTTCCTCATCCCATAACATAAGAGCAGGCTTCATGCTGAGGCAAGGGAGTGATTTTCCTGCACTAACTTCTCTCCTTCTTTCCCCTCCTCTGTCTTTTCTAGGCAGGACAGGGCTGCTTGCTGATCTCTTGCCCAGTTTTGCTGTGGAGATTATGCCAGGTACTCAGTCATCTAACACTTCATCCATTCTTCCTCTACTTTATCTTCCCATTCAACCACAGCATCTTGTGCATTCATCTGTTCCTAGTTTGTGCATGTGCCCTTGATTCCCCGTCTTTTCCATAACTGCTTGCAACTGCTTGCAACTAGCAATTGGGGAGAACAAACGGGGCTTTAGCAAGTGACATGCAGCATGCAAGGACAACGGTGACTTTGTTGTTACTCGTGGGACCATTCACTTGGATCACTTCCATACCAACCTGTCCAACGAGCTTTCATCCAGATTTGTTTTCACAAAGTTTGCAGGGAGATTTTATGGTGCCCGCTGTTTATTGAGTATTCTCTCTGATTTGTTTGCAGGGAGGTTGTATGATGTTGCATCAAACAATTGCTATGTTGCATTCTACCCGCAAATTAGTGACAGTCTAGAAGCAGCTTTGGTAAATAATTAAGTTTTTTGTTCAGTAGCGTCCCACAGCTAAAGCTACCCTGTGGAATGCAGACATAGATGGATAGGCGGTTTGGTAGCATTTGTGGGTTGATGTTTCAAAAACCATATGGGCAATATAGATTTAGGGTATTATTCAATCCATTGCTGCGATGGATACTCCAGTGTTGTTTATATAAAGCTGTTGTGTGTATCCCTATGTTGGTGTAGTTGGAGACTGCTACTACCAGGAAAATCCTAACTTGCACATACAACTGAACACAAGACAACTGTACAACGCTGTATGGAAGAGCTTCTATCTTCTTAAAATCACCGCCATTTACTACTTAGTAGATTGCTGTCTGTGCCTACCTATTGCTTTTTTGGCTTTTGCTATGAGAGATGGGCAAAAGCACTTTTCTTTTCTTGGGGCAGTACAATATTTGGTTAATTAAAGCTCTATTTGGGTCCCCAGGTAAACATTAAGTGTAATGGAAGCAATCTATAGATCATAGCATAGGCACTGACTCCTAGGGGCCGTGGCAGTTTTTTTTTTATGAGGGGGCTGGGCCCCTGCCCCATTCTGCACTTTTGGTGATGTTTTCGTGACGTTTCCAGGTCATTTCCAGGTTCGGTATGATGCCTTTGTGCGTGGTTGCATACTTATTGAACATGCATAAATAGGGGTTTGCCTGTATGGAGTGAAAAATATTTAAGATGGCCTTTCCTTCTAAGCATTAATAGATTTTTTTTAATTATCAAATTCAATTGATTTACATCTCTTTTAGTTTTCCCCAAAGACACTTATTCCGAGGTTTTTGTAAATACACACCCACACACTCACATCCACACACACAGAGTGAATTAATCTAAATAGTCTTAACTGGCAGTGGCTAACGGTCCTAACATTTTGACACATTTGTCTCTCTCTCTTTCTAGAGTGGGTGTTTGTGGGCTTGGTGATCCTGGGGGTCTTCCTCTTCTTCCTCCTGGTTGGGATCTGCTGGTGCCAGTGTTGCCCTCATAGCTGCTGCTGCTACGTCCGCTGCCCCTGCTGCCCAGATACCTGCTGCTGTCCACGGGCACGTGAGTGACTTGCTCACAATGTGGGCCAAATTGTGAAGCACTTTTATGTGTAGATACACCACCTTCCTTGCTGTATTCATTGCTAAAATGATATTTCTCCTCCTGTGCTTCTCACGGAACTGAAGGATCCAGCTGTCAGCCCTGAAGTATTGTTGCTCATTAAAATCAGGCTGACCAATTGCCTTGGGAACTGAGAAGCCAAACGTGTATTGGTTGACCTTTCACAGAACAGAGTTTCATATGGATGTCAATCATCCATGGGGTGACTGCAAAATAGATTGGCTGTAATCCAGCAGCAGCTATGTTCAACTTGTGGTCTCTGGATGGAGTGGAGCAGCTACCGGTAGTTCTTATGAGGCTTTAAAACACCTTTTGAACAGCCCTTTGGAAAGAGGATTATCAGTATTCCTTCCTGCTAGCCTTTTGAAAAACCCATTAAGGCCCATCTATTTGTTCAGGCTTTCTGTGGTTTGAATGAGAGGAGTACTGTATGTATCTGTATAGGGTCGGGCTGTAGCTCTATAGTAGAGCATCCGCTTTGCATGCAAAATGTCCCAGGTTCAAACTCTGGCATGGGAAAGAACTCTTTCTTAAATCCTATAGAGCTGCTGTCAGTTAGTGTAGACAATACTGAACTAGATGGACCAAAGGCAGCTTCCTTGGGTCTCTTGCATCCAGTGGTGGCTTTCCATCAGTAGTAAGCAAATACACTTGTGCAAATTAGGGCACTTGATTTTTGTCTTATCCTCTACTGCAACTGCCTTTTCCTTCTGGGAAACACCTCATGAGGGTTGGTGAACCCACTGAACAGAAGGAAAATAGAAAATACAGTAGATAGGGGGATTTTCAAAAGCCAGCAATGGAATCAACCCATTGTTTTTTACTGTTAACTTTGAAAAGGTCGTTGTTGTTGTGTGTTTTTTATAAAAAAAGTGACTGCATAATTACTGATGAATTTTGATGTCTCCTTGATGTTTGTGAGTGACTTCAATCAACAGCAGAAGCCAAATGAACATATGTTAGATAAATCTAAAGATGGACTAGTCAGCTGAATGGTGACTGGATGTCCATAGCAATGCAGATGTACAGTAAATGAGCAGCCAGGTGTGCATCTTAAATCCATCTGGTTGCTTGCACAGAAGTTTTCTTCCACACACAGATCTTGCTGGATCAGGGTGACTGTGTGGAAAGAAATATCAGTCACATGAATGCTCAGTGCACATCTGTGTCTGCTGTGAGAAGCCAAATCCCATTCTGATATAAATTGGAATCTTTGGCCAACTAGTTGCAGGCTTTTAATACATGCTTGAGGCTTCCAATAGTATTAAAGGTGAACTGCTACGATGCTATAAGATAAATTAAACAGAATCTATTTACTCTTTGCTAATTAGGCTTCTGGGCAATTTCCCTCAAATTTCATTTAGGTTCTGCATTTGTTTACTCGGTGGTTTAATTTTTTTAAATGAATCCCCCTTTTAAATAAACAAATCCTCTGATTACTTTGCAGAAATATACCTGATAGAAAGTCTTGTTATGACCTGAACCTGATTTTTGCTGCTGAAGATATTTAGACCATAGTATCTCTGAAACATGAAAACATTTCTGATGACACTTGCTGAGCTTGTTTGTTTAAAATGGGTTCAGTATAATCTCATTTAAAAGACCTTGGAAGAATCAATTGGCTGTTGCAATTTCTGTTGCTAAAATCAAGAGGAGTTACAAATGGGAAGCACTACAGGGTGAATGCTTCGTTTTTAATTATTACATTTTTTTCCCCAGTGTATGAAGCAGGAAAGGCTGCGAAGGCTGGATACCCCTCAACTGTTACATCAGTCCCTGGGCCTTATTATATTCCCTCTGTCCACTCTGCGGCTGGAGTCCCATCTCATACTGTCCTGATGGAGAAGTCACACCTTCCTGCTTTGGCAGCAAGTGAATCCAGCGCAGGAGGACAAAGTGGTAATCCGGATGCTTTCTGGGTCTTTGTCAGAATATATCATCAGGGCCCTCAAATGAAGCAGAATAGGAGGGAAATGTATACAAGTGTATTCACATGTAATTAAATTAACAAATCCAAGGGATATCCTCATTCTAACTGGGAAAGTTTCAAGATTAGGAAAGGCTGACTTTTCCTGAAAAATAAGGTACAAACTTCTTTGTCTGTTTTTGATGGACAGTTGTCTTTCAATATTAAGAAATGTGTGAGTTTGCATAATCGTGCAAAGTAAAAACACAAATCCTTTTTGCCCCTCTGCTTCATCTCTACCACTCATGAGCAAAAACTCATGGTATTTTATATGTTTTCCACCACATATTTTGCCTGGAACTTTTTAGAAGAAAACCATGCCCCCCTTTCAAGTGTTCAGTGTGGTGGCAGCATGCCTAGTGCATACTTCCATGTGCTTTTGGTTCAGGGTAGATTATGTCACACATGCCTTGAATCAGTACTGATCTGTGATTAAGGGTGTGTGTGTTGTGCAATCCTATGGACATTAGTCAGGAGCAAGTTCTATTGAATGTAGTGGAACGTGCTTAGGATAGCGCAACATGCCTTTTTGCTTATCAGTGATAGGCAGCCAAAGAAAATGGCACGTGTTCTTTATCAACAGTCCTGTGCAATACTTTAGGATCAAATGCTTGTACTACTAGCTCTTGAAACTGCACGTGGCATTTCGAAAGGAAGAATCTAATTGGTAATAACAGCACTGGGATGACATTCCTGAAAAAGCAATTGATGACCAAGTGCTGGCAATAAAGCTCCTGTGCCCATGTACTAGGGTACTGACCTTTTGAGGGATCATTGGAAAAGTCATTGGAAAAAAGGGTTCAAATAATCTGTGCATTTCTGCTCTCCTCCACTCAAAGTAAGAATGGATGAGTTAAGGGGGACTGTTAAAATATTATTTCATTATTAACGAAAAGATCTGGAGCAGATTCAGGAGTGATAAATCAACATTTGACCAAAAGCAGAATTATATTGAACTGAAAAGTATCATAAACAACCCAACATGTTAGACCACAGTTGTGTGTGTGTGTGTGTGTGTGCGCACACACACTTTAAATGTCACTGCACAGAGATCGCTATGCTGAAGTAGGATGCTCAATTGACACATACTTTGAAAAACAAACAAACAACCCACTGCATTTTTCATTTCATTGTTATTGGACATGGTGTTGGGTCTGCTTCTCTGAAACTACTTCAAATTGGTTGCATACATTATAAAGCACGGCTAAATCCTTCGCACCCTCTCACTTCTCAGGTACTAGGCATGGGCAATTGTTATAAATACTGTCGCATGGGTTACTATAATCACCTCTGATTTATATGGAATAACTAATGGAATCAAATGCTGGCTGAACTTTACTGACCACACTAGACATTTCTTTAAGGCTGCAAATATATTGCACATACTTGGGAGTAAGCCTCATTAAGCTCATTTTTTTATTTTAGGAGTGTCTTCCTTAATGGTTTGGGATCAGTCAACAGATCTAAACTCACTCTGATATTAGTATCTACATTCAACAAAATAGGATATATATTTTTCCTACTACACAGTTGCAATGGGCCGGGGGGGGGGGGAGGATGACTAATTTCCCTGACAATTACAGAAATTATGCAAGCTACCCAAATAGATATCCAAAGGCCAAAATAACCTCTGGGGCTACAAGAGATGATGACTGTATAATGCCACTCTAATTTCCATCGAGGTCACTAGCAGTTTAAAAATCACTTTCCTAAACGGGTAAGATGAATAAAGTTCTATCGTAATAATAAAGAGACATTCATATTAGAAGAAACACCATGTCATAGACACTCTTGTCGGCAGGGGGAAATGAACACAATGAACACAATGTCTGAGGAAACACATTCACTACTGTTATTCAAATTAGGCATGATCCCACACTTTATAGTTCCATATTTTAAAGGTCCACTTATTTCAGTGCCAGAGAAGAGTGTGTTGACTTTTCCACTGAAATCTTCAAGGTTTGGAAGTGTGCAATTGTTCATGAATTTGCCTGTGGCTTTTGAGTTAACGAACACATAAGATTCTGTTCTCCCCTGATCAGGAATTAGTTAGGCATCCTGTTTTGATACTTTAGGACAGGCATCCCCAAACTTCGGGCCTCCAGATGTTTTGGACTACAATTCCCATCTTCCCCAACCACTTGTCCTGTTAGCTAGGGATCGTGGGAGTTGTAGGCCAAAACATCTGGAGGGCCGCAGTTTGGGGATGCCTGCTTTAGGAGGACTTGAAAGTTATTTTTTGGGAAGAATACATACTGACCAGTTATTTACTACTTCTCCAACAGTGCGGAAAGGCTACCGAATCCAGGCCGACAAAGAGAGAGATTCTATGAAGGTGCTGTACTATGTCGAGAAAGAACTGGCTCAATTTGACCCAGCGAGGAGGATGCGAGAGAGATGTAAGAGATGGAACTTGTCCCGCTATTTCTCGTAAAACCCAACATTGTTTCATTCAAAATAGAATGGAATGTTAATGCAAACTCCCCTGTCCCCTTAACCTGTAATGGTGATCACACTGATATAAACTATTTGGTGAAGACTGGGCTACTAACAGGATGCAAAGTACTGTAACATGTTTCTTCAACAAGATATCCACCTTTCTTAATTGCATCACATGCACATTCATCTCCCTCCCTGCCATTTTTTTTTTAAAAAAACTGGAAACAGTTTCTAAAATATTGAAAAAAGTGCTCCAGGAAAGGGCTGGGAAGTGAGTTAGTAATGCCATCAGTTTCCACCAACCAGCACTGTGAACAATTGCCTTCTGCTGTAAAGACACAGAAAGGTTTCTTCTGAGTTCAGTCCGGGAGAGAAAAACACAGTGAGTGCATTTCCACATAGGGCTCACCACCACATTATGTATGTCTGTACACATCCATCATTTCTAGCAAAAGACGGCAGGAAATAAATTGCTACATACTGAGGTGGTCCAAGTCACTGACTCACCAAGTCCATTCAGATATGTCTAATACAGATTTTTTTTAAAAAAAAATGCAGATAAAAATGCTGCCCTCTGTTTTTAGCATACACATTCAATCGATTCAGCCCATTAGTGCCACTTGGTCCTGGCTGTCAGAGATATACAAGCTGCCACAATCACTTGACAGACTCAGGGAATGACTTTAATCACAGCTCTGAGGGGAAAAACTAAAAAATTACATGGTGTACTCAAGCAGTCATCACTGAACATGCTGCCATTTCCACCCACAATAAATACTATAAAAAGGTTTCCTCCAGATTGGGATGCCTAGGATCCAGATGTCACTATGTGCAGTGGGTTAGGCAATGGGGGTGATGGGAGGGAAAGAACACGTCATTTTAAAAAGCTAAGTTTGGTTAATCACACAGAGCTGGTCTTTCTCCCACTCCAGAAAGAGTGAGACAGAATGCATTTAATTCTGACACACAGTAGGTTGCTTCTCCTATGTTTTATTGCTATGGAGGAGTACCTGTGAAAAAATGCACATGGAAATCTTTATGAGCAATACAGTGTTCATATTGGTTTTGCATTCAGAATCCCAAAAAATCTACTTGGGTGCACTCAGGGGCTGGAGCATGTCCTGTTGATTCCCTGTAACTTTTTCCTTTTGAGCAGCAGACCCTCAAGCCAAGTTAGAAATGCGCAGCCTGGGAGTCATTTTGGACTCACAGCTGTCCATGGAGGCGCAGGTTAATTCTGTGCCCAGGGCAGCTGTCTATCAGCTCCATCTAGTATGCAGACTGAGACCCTACCTGCCCGCAGACTGTCTCACCAGAGTGGTGCATGCTCTAGCTATCTCCCGCTTGGACTACTGCAATGCGCTCTATGTGGGGCTACCTTTGAAGGTGACGCGGAAACTGCAATTAATCCAGAATGCAGCAGCTAGACTGGTGACTGGGAGTGGTCGCCGACACCATATAACACTGGTCCTAAGAGACCTACATTGGCTCCCAGTATGTTTCCGAGTACAATTCGAAGTGTTGGTACTGACCTTTAAAGCCCTAAACGGCCTCGGAACTGAAGGAGCGTCTCCACCCCTATCATACAGCCCGGACACTGAGATCCAGCGCCGAGGGCCTTCTGGCGGTTCCCTCACTGCGAGAAGCCAAGCTACATGGAACCAGGCATAGGGCCTTTTTGGTAGTGGCGCCCACCCTGTGGAACGCCCTCCCATCGGAGGTCAAGGAGATAAACAACTACCTGACACTTAGAAAACACCTAAAGGCAGTCCTGTTTAGGGAAGTTTTTAATCTGTGATATTTTAATGTATTTTGGTGTTTGTTGGAAGCTGCCCAGAGTGGCGGGGGAAACCCAGCCAGATGGGTGGGGTATAAATAAATAAATAAATAAATAAAATAAAATAAAATAATTTCCAAGACCTTCTTACTTTCTTACATGAAAGACTGTTGATGGTGAGATACAGTACTATATCTCTCACTGACACATAGAGCTAGCCATGTGGTTCTATGGGTCTGTAAGGGAGCGGGTGGCGCTGTGGTCTAAACCATGAGCCTCTTCGGCTTGCTGAAGGTCAGCGGTTCGAATCCGTATGACGGGGTGAGCTCCCATTGCTCTGTCCCAGCTTCTGCCAATCTAGCAGTTCGAAAGCACGCCAGTGCGAGTAGATAAATAGGTACTGCTGCGGCAGGAAGGTAAACAGCGTTTCCGTGCACTATGGCTCCTGCCACGGTCCTCCATGCTCCAATAGCAGTTTAGTCATGCTGGCCACATGACCCGGAAAGCTGTCTGTGCACAAATGCTGGCTCCCTTGGCCTGAAAAGCGAGACGGGCTCCGCAATCCCATAGTTGTCTTTGACTGGACTTATCCATCCAGGGGTCCTTTCCCTTTCCCTTTTTATCTTTTCCTCATGTTTTCCTGAATTGGTGCTTTTACAAGTGCCATTTAATGTTTGTTCTGTAGTCTGTCTTGTTGTGTGACAGCACTTATGCTTTGGAACTGCCTGCCTATTAGGCAGATGCCCTATACTGTTTTAGATTACTGCTTTTTAGTGCCTTTATTGCAGCAAACCTATCCAGAAATAAAATATAATTTAGTCATGTATCCTCATTTTTTAAAATTGCAGATTTGATCAGTGTAGCATTGATAATTATTTTATATTATTATTATTATTATTATTATTATTATTATTATTATTATTATATTTATTGAATTTATATACCAGGCTATACTTGGGGGTCTCAGGACGGTTCACAGAATAAAATCAAAATATAAACCCACACAAATACATAATAAAAATAAAACCAACAACCCAATAGCCCCCTCACCATTTTTATACCGGTAGTTCTCTCTCTCTCTCTCACACACATACAAAATGTTTATTTTCATAAAAGAAACAAATTCTACAGATAATAATCCATCCAGAAAGGATTATACAATATTTAGATATTCTATACAAAATCTAGTGTTTCTTGAAGAACTCCTTCATATGAATTAATTCTGTTCCGGTATGTGAAGGGTCTCCAATAATCCATGAGTGTTAGATTGCTATTTTTCCCAATGTTTCTTCTGAGTTATTTTTATCATCTCCATGGTTTCCAGCATTTCTGTGCCTTCTTTCATCCCAGACAATAACACCATCTCAGAGCTCAGCTCCTTGCATGAGGAAGATGCCAACTTCCGCCAATCTTACCGCCAGGTGCGCAGGAAGCCGCTTCCCCCTTCAGGAGACATGGATGGTGATGCAGAATACTGGGCAGGAGTCATCAGTGGAGGTGGCACATCTAGGCCACAGACATGTTCTGACTACAGGGCAGAGAGGGGCAGCTTGAGGCTCAGGTGAGTGCAGCTCCTGGGAGAAGGGGGGGGGAGGAAGGGAGGGAGAATGCCTTTTGCATTCCTGATTTCCCTCCTTTTTCTTTCTTATTATTGCGGTCCAAATTTTTTAGGAGGGGGTAGAGGGAGGTGCTTGAATGACAATGAAGAGAGTAAGAGTCAAAAGTGACAAAGATGGTGAGGGGCTTTGAGAAAAATTCCTGTGAATAAAGGTTGAAGGACTCAGGTGTGTTTACATCCAGAGAAGAGATTAATATAAAAGGTGATTGAAAATGTCCTACAATCAGCGGGGAGCCCTGCTTGATGCTGTTGCTGTTGGATGTTCCCTCGTTGGTGCTGACCCACAGCAGGGCCTTCTTAGTAGTGGTTTCCCATTTGTGGAATTTCCTTTATTTATTTTCTTTCTATCCCAAACTTTCTCCCAGCATGAATTAAAACAAACCAGAGAAGGCCCTCCCTGGTGAGGCGTCTCTCTCTTTCCCCACTCCCTCATTATAAACATTGAAGAGGAATTTTTGAAAATAACCTGTTCACTCAAACACCTGACGGGTGAAAGATCCTAATCGCAACAACCTTGAAATTATTAGTTGTTGTGAGGTTATATGACTGTTTTTACATGCTTTAAAATATTCTTCATTGTTCTTAAATGTTTTTAATATGTTTTACTTTATTTTAATTGTATTCTTTTTACTTCTTCGCTGTTTCTTCTCCTAAGCTCCTTTGGGAGAAAGGGTGTGATAGCAATTCTATATATATATACGTGTGTGTGTGTGTGTGTGTGTGTGTATCATTTGCTAGGCAGAAGGATATTAGGCTGCTGGCATGTGCCATTCAGGTGCTTCACTTGGGGTTTATTGCTTGCTCACCCTAGGTGAGCAGGCAAGTCCAGTTACAAGACTGGGTTACTGATTTGAAACCAAAAACACGAACCATTTCCCGTCTCTTTCAGCCAGAAGAGATGCAAGTCAGAAATGCTCTCGAGGAAGAGTTTCCCCATGGGAGTGCCAGCTGTCTCCATGGATGAACTTGCAGCCTTTGCCGAGTCCTACAGTCAGCACGTCTGTCGGACAGAAGGCACTCAGGAGCCCCGGCGCTTTGAGAGAACAGGATCCAGAGGAGCACGTGGAGGTGCAGTGCAACACCCACAAAACTCATCCGATGAGTATTATGGCAAGCACAGGGCAGGAAATCGTGAGCCGTTGACAGATTCGGATCGGGGCTGGACCTATAGCCCACCCAGGAGGCGTACCCACGAAGAGAAACACTTGCCTAGGCTAGTGTGTCGGACACCGGGAGGGAGTCAGAAGTATGACCACTCCTACCTTACCAGCGCCCTTGAGAGGAAATCGCGAAGCTACGATGAAGGTGGTGATCATGGCGGGACACCTTCAAAGTTTAGCTCACAGTCCAGCCAGAGAGGAGGGACATACTATGCTTGGTCGCCACCATCCACGTACAAACCAGGGCAGCAGCAGCACCACCAGCAGCAGCAACAACAGCAACCTCCACAGCAAGAGGAAGGGGAAGACACTCTGCCGCCATACAGCGAAAGGGAGTTGAGCCGAGGCCCTTCATACAGAAGCAGAGAGCAACCTAGCCTGAATAACTCAGATAAGAAAAGGAAGAAAGAACCCAAGAAAACAGTGAGGCCATGTCTGACACTCCTGATCCAAATGGGCTGAGCAAGAATCACCAGGCAGGGTGGCTAGGTTCTGGGCTGATGGGGCAACTTAGGGCCACTTCGTAGTCAATGTTTTTGTACTCTGGTTCTGTTACTCAGCCCTGCTTGCACACCTGTTGCAGGGGGAGCCTGAAAATTGTGGCCACTTTCATGTTTCAGTCTTAGGCCTTGGAATCTGAGTACAAAATGCATTATAAAAAAAATCTGCCTTGATTCGGAGAACTGAGGAGTACAAAGAGGAATATCTTGAGCAGAAGGTGTCAGGCTAGGGGCTGATAATGAGAAAGGAAGCAAACTAATCTAATTTTAGTAAATCGTAAATGAATTTTGGGTAACTGATGATGGGTGAAAGCAAAAGTTGCTTGATTTGATCCTAGTGACCTGAGTAGAAAGGCAATTCTTTTAAAAGTTTCCAAAGTTCAGAGTCTAGACAACGTTTGGAAGTGGCATTTGTTCATCTTATTTTTTGAGCAGTTGGAACAGTTGTTAACTATCTGTGTACTGGTGTTGTTGGATGGGAAAGTTGATGGCCTGCATATTTCCTCCTTAATAACTTGTTGCTTATAACTTGTTGAGTAGTTAAAAGTGTATTTGCACTAGCTGATAATCCACTGATGTGTCAAATTAATTTAGAAGGCTGCCTGGTGCAGTTTGTGTCTGATCAGTCAGAAAATTGCCCACTGATCACTCAGTAAAAGGAAGAGCATTCATGGCAGCTCTGGCCATAAAGAAGTACTGAGAGCACACATGTATAACTAGAGAATTATTGATCTGAGGAAGATCAGTTAATGCAATTATGCTGGCTTGGGTGATGGAGAAAGGAAGGCCCAAGTGCCATCTGGCAGCTTACAAGGAGCTGCTGTGACCCTTGTACTTGTGGTGAGATATTTGGTTTTTAATCTAGACTCATCCAGACTTCCTTTTGTGCCACATTTCTAGGTACAGGTCCTGGCTTTCCAGGTCCAGGTCCGAGTGGTTTTTCATTTTTACCCAGTGCTTCCCCCAGAACAACTTGTGTTTTACAACTGAATTGAAGCAAATGGTAACCAGGTTTTTCGCAGATTGCCGTTTGCTCCAATTCAGTGGTAAATGTGGATTTTCCCAGGGAAAGCACTGGGACCCCCCCCCCAAAAAAAACACACCACTTGGACACAGAACTTTAAAGTGTGGGGCTGTGCATGGAAAGTGCGGCACAAAATGAAATCTGGATGAGCAGTTAATTTTGAATATAGACAATGCCATCAAAAGCCTTCCTGAAGCAGGTTGTGTGGAGCCTTGTGAAACTGCACCCTGTGCTCATGATGAAGCACATAATGAACAATTACCCTAGGCATGGTTTGAACCAGGAATGAAAACAAGGGGTCTTCCAGCAGGCTTTCAGAACGTCGTACGAATTGGCCCCTTCATACTGAGGTTGTGCGATTGATGGGCAGGTGGTTAAAGATAGAAAGATCTGAAAAATGCCACCATGAAGCTAGTTAGCATGTGGGGAAGCCCCACTGTAAGAGGCCTCTTAAGGTTTCTGAAAGCAGAAGCCAAGCACCCAAATTTTGTTTCCTGCTGAGGATACATTTTTCTCTTCATGTTATGAGACTTGCAATTTAATGTTTCACAGTGTTTGCCTCTCTTTTCCCCCTCAGAATGAGTTCCCAACAAGGATGTCCCTCGTGGTGTGATGCTGTTGCAGAAGAGTTGTGTTAATGGACTTGGAAAACAGAAACAATGATACTGCAGAGTCACAAGATGTGTGTTCTCACCTGATAATAGTCAGACTCTTGTCTGTTTCATCATGTGAATAGAGAAGCTAGTTCCAACCAATTGCTCTCATCCAGTCAACACCTTGGAAAGGGGAAGCTCAGTTGACAAGGAAATGAAACATGGAGAAGATTTCTTTTGCCAAGCTAATCTTCTGATCTCCCAGCAAAGATGGTGTCTCCATATTTTTATCCTCAGTCATCTTGGAACCCACAGTATTATGGGAGCTGCTTTCTTGTATGATGTATATTCCCTCCCCGATATGACTGACTTCTCACTTGTACTGCTCTGCACCCTAGATTTGACAGGGAAAGTTGCCACAGGTTCAAGGGGCTCTCACCATTTGCTCTTTCTTCTCATCCTGAGACTTCTTGAAATGGCATTTTCAAGAAATACTGCAAAATGAATTCTACACCTATCTGGAAATGATCCAAAACTGAGACCTGGGGGCACTGCACTAAGGAGGATAGGGTAATATTGAGGAACACATTCGAGTTCCTGTTTTTTTTTTAAATGTCCTTCTCATTCAGTAAAGGGAGCCACTAGTGAGATTAATGTTTTGTTTTGAAAGTGAAACGTAGTAGATTTTTGCTGTAATGAGAATGTGCCATGTTATT
This sequence comes from Zootoca vivipara, assembly GCF_965207765.1. Classification (NCBI taxonomy): domain Eukaryota; kingdom Metazoa; phylum Chordata; class Lepidosauria; order Squamata; family Lacertidae; genus Zootoca; species Zootoca vivipara. The sequence goes on along the minus strand of NC_142587.1, from coordinate 63,738,476 downwards.
TCACTGTTGTCTGATATGATGTATCAGAATTGCCTTACAGTTGAACTATAGCCATAAAAGGCTTCAGCTAGTTCTGCTGATTGGCCCTTTCGTAAGCAGAGCTCAAGCTTGGGTTCTGCTGACAGTACTCTCTCGACAATGATTTTTTTCTTCTTAATAAAGCCAACTAGTAGACAACAACAGACCTAGAATGAGAAATTCAGGGTGCAAAAGAGGGGAAAATAGCCATGGCTTTTATACTTCTACAAGGACCAATATTTCCTGCTTGGCAGGGGGTTGGACTGGATGGCCCTTGTGGTCTCTTCCAACTCTATGATTCTATGATTGCTCCTTTTCTGGTAACTGGCTGCGGCCATTCAATAAGGCAACAGAAAATTTGAACAATAAATAGGTTGGGTGAAACACCAGCTTTGAAAGTTACTTCATTGTTCACATTTTGTTCTTCTAAAGCGTTAATAGCCCAAGAATCTGCCACAATTCTGGGAAGGCAGGTCTAGTTCAGAAGTGGCACGTGATCCTCAAAAACTTGTTTTATGCTTGGGCTAAGTAGACAAAATTGAGCGTGATGTCTGACTGCTGTAACCCCTGCCTGGGCTCTAGCACTTCTGAGGAAGCAGTGAAGCCAAAACTGAACAGGGTATTGCATACTGCCTTGAAGCTGGCCAGTCCCAAGTGGCATTGCTCAGGCCAGCAGCAGCTTGAAAAGGAGTACAGTACTTAAAAATTAGGAACTGTCGGCAGGCCGCCACTGTCTGAGAACACTTGGTCCGCTTCCTGCAAACAAATATTCCCACCTGTGACCCCTTTTTAGTGGACTGCAATCTTAGTTTAAGTGACTACAATAAGAGGCAGGAAAGGCAGGTTGGTCAACAGTTTGGGAGTATTTGGGAGGTTCCTTTGGTTGCATTTTATGTTTCTGGTCCTATCATTCTAGCCTCAAGGCATAGGCTGAAAGCACATACCGTAATACAGGAACCTTGCTGAAGCTAAATAGGTCTGGGTCTGGTCAGTGCTTTAATAAGATATTACCATTTAAAACCTATGTATGCTGTTTTGAACGTGCTCGTGGAAGGAAGGCAGAATATCTAAAACAAATATATAAAATGCATTTGTTGTTTCTGTTCCAGCAGCTTCTCAATCCTGCCAAAACCTAATGTTACAAAAATAGCTGAGCTATCTGTGCAGGCTTCTGAAGAGTCTGCTCACAACACAGTTGTGCACTGCCACTTCTATTCCTGACTGAGCTCTTGTCTTCTTTTTGTGCCACAGATTGATTTAGTTTTGTCATAAACTGATAGAATATGTTGGGTATGGCAGATCCTGCCATGTTGCAGGCGATCGCATTTCACGTTAATTGCAACACTATGCTTAGAAGAAAGACAGTTCATGGGGGAGGGGGGAAGGGAGCACTAATCCAATACAATACTGCAACAAATGCCTTAGGTATGTTGGCTATTTTCTATCCAGTGACCACAAGACGCTTTTTGCTTCCTGCCTAGCCTTGGCTATCACACACAGTTGGAATACATTCTTGAGATGACAGCACCATCTTGTGGACATATGAGGCATCTTAACGTTGCTTCTAGCATGACGGACAGAGTATTCAGGTTGTAATCCTAAGTCTACTTACTTAAGAGTAAATTGCATTGAAATCAAGACGGCATTCCTATAAGTAAATATATAGTTTGGATCACACCAGCATTTTTCATTGCTTTTTAGAGAGGCAGCTGTAAAATAAGTTACCCTTTCCCCTTCCCTGACATTCGTTGCTTAGAAACGCTAACCATGGCCCTGAAAATTGGTGCAAGTGCTGGGGAAATTGCTACATGCATCTAAAGTGGCTTCAAAGCCAGTACCAGACAATGCAGTGCATAAGCATTTTGTCCTAGGGTTGAGCTAAATTACTACTATGGTAGTATTAGAAAGAATTCCCAGGTGAAAAAATGAGGGGCATTGATATCCAGTGTTTGTGATGTGGATAGGGGTCTGGCCCACCTCCTGCCCTCCTTCCCTGTTTCTCTTGGTGCTTGAAAGCCTTTATCACAGAATCTTTAAAAATCGATTGAGAGACCTATATTAAGAGCACATATTGAATGAAGTCTGCAGCCTTTCTCACTGGTCCTGAACTCATGGTCAGGTGCAAATCAGTGGGTGTGATGCCAGTCCATCCCTACACATTGCAGGAGGAGACACGAGTGAAAAGGCCTTCCGTCTTGAAGCCATAATTCTCTTATCAAATGGAAACAATAATGGCTTTACTTCAAAGAGTTTTGCTAAGCAGTTATAAAGCAATTTTTCTCTCTCCCCAATACTGTTATTTACAATATTAAGAGCAGCCCTGGTGATGAGCATCACCTTCATTTTTCTATTCCACACCACAGCTTTAGAACTTAGCATATTAGCACGAAGAAACAAACCCAGCTTTTTGTTGGAGCTGATCAGCATGGTGAGTCTGCCTGACCTCCTGTTTCTTCCCAGTGTTAGTCCACCTGTTTTCTTCTGCAAGAAATGTTTCAGATCACAGATGTGCTATGTTCAGTCATATCTCAGCATATTGCAGAACTGGAGTGCTACATGCAGTTTTAACAACAGAGATCGATCTGGCTGCCGCATTCTGAACTAATTGCACAGCTTTCAAAGGCAGTTACATATAGAGGACATCACATTACTCCAGTTGGGAAATTAGCAGGGCATGGCATGCCCCCAACAGTATGCAGGACCCTCTGTCCCAGAAAAGGGTACAGATGGTAAATCAGTCAAAGCTGATGAAACTGCCTTGACTTGTCCATCCAAGAGGTCTAGGTCCAGGAATGTTCACAAGCTACAAGCTCGATCTATTGGTGGTGGTGGAGGAGTCATTCAACACTGGCATTTCCATCCCTTTATAGGTACTTGGGCTACCCAGCATGATCAACTCTACCTTGTCTGGATTATGTTTCAGTTCTAGTTTTTGTATACTTCCTGAGCACCCCTTGACCATCACCCAAGGGCATTTGTCATTCAGATTTAATTATGTCAAGCATAGTGTTTCTATGCCTGGGCTGGAACCAGAAACATTTCCTGCATCATCACACATATACAAATGTGCTCCTGTATGAATTCTCTGGCATTTAATGAGGCTGGAATACCTACTGAGGTATAGCTGGTTGCAGCTATAGGGCTTCTCACCAGTGTGGGTTCTTCTGTGGTTAATGAGATCTGAGCCCTGCTCAAAGCTTTCCCCACACTCCACACACATTTATGGCTTTTTTCCACTGTGGATCCATTGGTGATGAGTGACATGAGATGGTTGGCTGAAGCTCTTCCCACATTCTGGACACTTTTATGGCTTCTCTCCTGTGTGCATCGTTTGCTACTGGTGGAGCTGGCACTGATTATTTTTCCACACGTTGCAAACACACAGGGCTTGTGGCCCATATGTATTCTCCAATGTTTGGTAAGATTGGATCTCTGATTGAAGCTATGCCCACACTCAGGACACATATATGGTTTCTGTCCAGTGTGAATTCTCAGGGGCCAAGTGAGATGTGAGCTCTCAGTACACTTAAAAGAGCTTTTCTCCAGAGTGCATCCTCTGGCGCACGGCCAAGTCAGATGCTCCAACTTAAAGCTCTTGCCATATTCGGAACATACAGACTCTCAACTTGATGTCTCCTGGGACACTGCTCCTGCTTGAGTTTTCTCAAGACCTTTTCCCAAGCAAGTGGACAGGCTGGATCCTGGCTCTGAAGTGATGTCACACAGGCACAACACAGAATTCAGGTTTGTGTAGGTACCGTCCAGATTGGGAACCAGTGAAATATTTTCAGTCATGATAAGTAGCACAACCCTTTAAGCATTCAGAGGCTCCCTCCTGAGGAGTTATTTTATTTGCACCAACACCTCCTGGCCAATAAAGTATCAAGCCATATTTAATCCTGAGTATTTTGAACCATACAGCCACAAGAAGACAGGGAGCTGTTGCTGCCCAGAAAAAAAAGACCAGCCCCCCATTGCTCCCCTCCCAAAGCAAAGAGCAACTACCCCCCCAATACACATAACTATGTGTGTGCGCACAGTGTGAATCCAATATTTTTTAAGAGATAGTGCTGTAGGACAGATGAGATCAGGATGAGGATTCACCATCCCAGTGTTGAGGCACAAGAGCTCAGCCCCTGGTGTTTAGTGGTTCAACTTTAGTCCAGTGTATTCAAGATGTTTAATGTTTACTTCACTACTGAGACTGATCTACACCTGAATCTACCTCACGGTGCCCTTCATGCCGAGCAAAATATGGCAGCCTGCCCTGTACTCCTTTACAATAAGTAACGAAGTACGGGAAAAGGTCCGTTTGTAACGGACACACAGAGTTACTGCTGGTTCCCCAGGGGATGCTCAGAATTAAGCTTTAGCTAAATTAGATTTCGTTCCAAACACCGCTAGTAAGATGCAAGTGCTGCATTTGTAATAATATGAACACAGAGCAGGAATAAATTGTGTCAGCAAATGCTACAGCAATAGCTTGGGCAGAAGTGGGGCAATTCCAAGAGGAAGCCAGGGAGTGTTAAAGGCTTCTCTGGAAGCAGCCACAGCAGTATGCCAAAATGGAGAGCAGGGCAGAACAGTGAATGCAAGCTACAGTGATAAGATGAACTAGAACTGCTTTTATTTCTTGGTTTATTTTATACAGTTTTTACTGTGGCATCCATCTTGGAACCGCTCCCAAGAACACAGGCCTTGAGCATGCTCAGTGCCAGCTTTTTCCTCAAAACAAAACAAAACAAAACACTTTTGCCTTCTGGCCTCTAGATGGCAACCATGTAAACATATCTTACCATCATTCATATAAAGTACTGTACAGTGGAACCTCGGTTTATGAGCACCTCGGTTTATGAATTTTCGGTTTACGAACACCGCGGACCCATCTGGAATGGATTAATTCACTTTCCATTACTTTCAATGGGAAAGTTCGCTTCAGTTTATGAACGCTTCAGTTTATGAACAGACTTCCGGATCCAATTACACCAATGCTTCGGGTTAAGTGCGCTCCAGGTTGAGTACTCCACGGCCCCGCCTGGAACGGATTAATCCACTTTCCATTACTTTCAATGGGAAAGTTCACTTCAGTTTATGAACGCTTCAGTTTAAGTACTCCGCGAACCGTCTGGAACAGATTAATTCACTTTCCATTACTTTCAATGGGAAAGTTCGCTTCAGTTTATGAATGCTTCAGTTTATGAACAGACTTCTGGAACCAATTGTGTTCATAAACCGAGGTACCACTGTACAGTGGTACCTCAGGTTAAGTACTTATTGGTTCTGGAAGTCCGTACTTAACCTGAAGCAAACTTAACCTGAAGCGAACTTTCCCATTGAAAGTAATGGAAAGTGGATTAATCCGTTCCAGATGGGTCCGCGGAGTACTTACCGGTAAACTGAAAGTACTCAACCTGAAGTGTACTTAACCCAAGGTATGACTGTATGTGTTCCTAGGTTAATTTAACCCATTCTCTTCTCATAGGTTTTCCTGTTTGCCCTGGTGCTTGCACAGTGTTAGTGCAGGCATTCCCAAACTTCAGCCCTCCAGATGTTTTCGCCTACAATCCCCATAATCCCTGACCACTGGTCCTGTTAGCTAGGGATCATGGGAGTTGTAGGCCAAAACATCTGGAGGGCCGCAGTTTGGGGATGCCTGGTGTTAGTGCAACTCACTGCATGTCTACTCAAAAATAAGTCCCATTGAGTTCAGTGGGGCTTATTCTCGTGGGTACAGGATTGCAACTGGTTAGTTTATTGCTGAAAGTATGGAAGTCTGTATTTTAAAAAAATTGAATATCAAGTAATTTGTTCATAATTAGGGTTGTCTAACCTGCTCTTCTTGTTGAATGGTCCTCTTACGGGAATTGTTTACTACTACTACTACTACTACTACTACTACTTATTTATTTAATATTTATTTACGCATACCCCGCTTTTCCCCCCTGACAGGACCCAAGGCAGCTTATACATAAAAACAAGAAATCTCTAAAAACATGGGGGGGGGAGACAGTCATTAAAAACAATTAAACATTAAAATAATCAAATCTTGTTTGAAATATACAAAAAATTGCAATAGGAACAGCATGGCACCAGCCCCTTTTAAAAAAGCGGTCAATTCTCAAAAGCCTGGTGGTGGAAGGACAACAAGGAGGAAGCCAGTCTATATTCTCCAGGGAGGAAGAATCTCCAGATTCAGAGCAGCCACTGAGAAGGCCCTTTTGTCCATTCCCACCAAGTGTGCCTATGAGGGTGATGGGCCAAGAGAAGGACCTCCCCTGAAGATCTCAAAACCCAGGCAGCTTCATATGAGGGAATGTGGTATTTCAGATACCTTGGACCTAAGCCATATAGGGCTTTATAATAGAATATGTTTTAATAGCTGTACATTGCCTGGAAAATGGTTATGAGGAAGGAAGAGTTCAAAGTATATTAAATAAATGGTCTGCTCAGAGTCAGTGACTTCATTAGAAAACCAATATTTGAGTCTACTCTTGGGTACATTGCATTATTTTCTAGCTATCTCAATATGGTTTCTGTTTCACACATCACCATTCCAATTTGGCCAACAAGTTTTGGGTACAATGCACTGGATTATTGGAGTTTGAATCTATATAATCAATGCTATATCTACTTTCCTAGAAATAACCCCCATTGAACTCAGTGGGACTTACTTCTTTATAGACATGTATTGGATTTGCTGTAAAAATGCTCTGCTGTGGCTGGATTAATTACTAAAGTCTCATTAAATATTACACCCCAACTCAACACTTGCCTCAGGTTCCTCACTCTGAATCATGGACTGGTCGCCCACATCTCTCTGCTCTTTGTAGCTCTTATCTTTGATCTCTGTTTTTTGCTCTCACATGTATTTATTTCTGTACATTCAGGCATGTGAGTAGCACATTTACCAAAAATTTGCATGAGTATTTCTTACAGTGGTTGAAACCGCCTTGTTTCTGTTTTGAAGAACCAATTCTCCCATGCTTCTCTGTTTTGACAAGTTACACTGAACCTAGGAAGAAGAGTTTAAAATCAAGATAGAACAACCCTTTATCTTTTCTAGGCAATGCTATGGAAGATCTGTTACTGTAGGGATGTTTCTGAGAGATATTGTGTTCTAATATATCTGCTACAGCATCCTACCAAAATGAACTCTCAAGCATTTTCTATTTTTCCTGTCCCATCAATGGTTTATATAGGCCTACTTGTTCTTCAAGGTAAGTTTCTTTTTGGCTTGGATGTGAATGAACTACAACCAAGTAAATATTTCATGGAAGTCAGTGACTGGGTATGTCATGCTTATGTGTAGGACTAGACAGTGACTGTCGTATATCAGAGTACTAAGATTTCGTCTGCTGTAATTGCATCAAATGCAGTGTAAATCCAACAAGCAGAACTGTAAGTGGTGTATGAATGGGATACATTTTTATGGGGCGAATCATAATTAAATTTCCAAAAAGTTTAATACACAGTATTACTATTTATGTTAGAAATTGCTTATTAAGTACCTTGGTAAAAGAGGAATCAAATGTATTTTGCAAGATTGGTCAACCCCCTCCCCCAAATCTCTTTAATATAATAAGATAATGGGGAAAAAACAATAAGCTAAAGTATTTTTGAAAACGGTGCTTATATCACAGAAAGAAACTGAAGCCAATGAGATTGCAGATATGTTTAAAAAACAACATACATTTTTTAAAAAAAGCACAGATATTTATAGAAAGAGAGGATACATATTTTTGTCGAAAATTATGATTAAAGTATACACATCCGTCATTGTGATGGGGTGGAAGAAAATCTGGAGCTGGTTGTAAGGTCTCTAATAGTTACATAAAACTATCAGAAGAGCCTTGCTGGATCAGACCAAACTCTCATCCAATCCAGCATTCTTGCTTTCATACTGGTCCATGAGATGCCCATGTCCAAAGCCTTGTGTCAACTCCAAAATGAGGAAGCAACTAGGAAACAGGAACTTTGCCCTCCGGGTTCATGTACTAAAACTAATACATTTCTGCCTTAAGATTGTGGTATTATTTATGGTTATCTATTCATATGGTGGAAAGAATCGTTGATATGCAGCTTTTCTTAATGTTATTATTTTTATATTTCTGGTCCAGTTTTTGGTGATGCCATGCCAGCAAATAAGGCTTTGGATGAATCTGCTGATTTTCCACGCAAAAGTCAATACTCTGGTGAGACCGCCTGGAAAAGGGAACATGTTACACCGTATATAGCTTGTTTAACAACATTTTAGATATTTATCTCTTTGTCCATTTTGAGTCTGATCTCTGCTTGTTGTCAGCTCAGGGGTCAGGACGCTAGTGTGTGGAGAATCATGAGCACTGGCAAGGAGTTGGACTTAATGGCCTCTTATTTATTTACTTCAAGTATTTTTACCTGTCTCTTTAGCTGAGACAGCTCTTGTCCATTTCCAGCATTTTGAAATTTCTCAAACCTCTTTTATCATAGAACTCTGCTTCGATGTAAAATAATAATTTAGTGTACTGCAGGAACAGTGGTTGGCTATCTCCCAGTGCGCGCACACAATCATGTGACTAACCAGGTGGCAAAGAAGATTGGTCAGAGCTCATGCCCCTGTTTCTATACGTGCTTTATTTGAGAGAGGGGAATCATGGTCAAACTTATTTATGGCATGATCAGATGCTCAAGACAACCATGACAAACTGGAGCATGTAGATATGTAGTTGTGTCCAACCATGACAGCTTCAGCCTACATGGGGCAGCACTGCATACTAATGGGATTTTAGCATTTTATGGGGGTGGTCCCACCATACTGGCACACCCGTAAGCTTGGGAAAACTTGAGTCTGGGTTGACTATTTCAACATGCAGTGACTGTTTGGAAGAAGCAGCCAGTGACAGAATTACTGGGTTCAAGAGGGCATCCTACACTCACCATTTTGAACAATCCACCCCTAGTTTCTTTGAATCCAATTGGATAAAGCCCGGTGATGCTGCAACTACTTACAATGAAAGGATAGATATTAATTATTGATGCTTTACTGTTTTAAGACCAGTTTGTGACCCACCCTGGAATAAAATATGATAAAATATTATAAACAAAAAAGGAAACAAAAGATATATTGGGTATAAACATTAATTATGTCAGATAACAATGCTAAAAATGGATGTTCTATATTTAAAGCTGTCATATTTCACTTCTGAAAAAGTCTGAAATTATGTTGATTACAGCTGGGAAATGAATTTTACCAGCCATGTCTTAATATGGAGATTTGAATTTGCTTCTGTGCTGTGTTTTGTGTCTGAAATTTTTAGATGTCCTCTTGAAATCTGTACATTTTGATTTCATGAAATTACAGTTTTCTGAATTGGTATGCTTTGTTCAATTTGGGTGTTAATGAATTAAATGTCTTCCCATCACATCTTATTGACATGCTTAGGATCCAAAGTGGATAGCCTCATCAATGGAACACTTGGTGATTGTATTCTCCTTGATCTGGAGAACAGGAACCCAGCAATCCACATTCACAACGTGATTTGGAAGAAAGGCAATGGCTTGATTGGGATGATGATCAATGGTCAGAACTGTACAATCCATAGCAAAAGATGTTTTATCTATAACAATGGCACCTTGAGCTTGTGTCCTACTCAGTTGGACGATATTGGGCATTATACAGTGGCAGCATATAGTGAGGATGGACGCTTTCAATACAGTAACAGAAAGGAACTGCTGCTTACACGTAAGTATCAGATAGGCCCTCTTCTAAGGGACTGTGTGTTATTCCTATAAAATAAGTGCCATGCATTTGCAGCATTCAGCTGTATAATAGTCAGAACAGCTGGAGAGTTAGAGGAACACATTTAGGAGCGGATTTATGGCACATGGGATGGGGAGAGGGCAGAGAAGTTACATTGTGCAGCTAAAAGGCATTGTGCTAGTATACTTTTTAAATTGAATAGCTCCCTGAGAGTTGCATTTACTACTTTGCTTTCAGTTTCATGGCTGAAATTTGAAATGTACCCCTGAAATTGAAATATTTTAATTCAGTGAAATAAAAGTTTTCAAAATTCTTTCAAATCTACTTAATGCACACATTTTTGAGGCTCGAAGTGAATTGTATGTCCACATATTTTTGCTCTGTGTTCAGGATCCAAACTGCAGGTTAGTCTCACCAAAGGAACACTTGGTGATTGTATGCTCCTTGAAATGAAGACCACGAAACAATCAATCCACCTTCATGATGTGATTTGGAAGAAGGGCAATATCACAATAGGAAAGGTGGATGGCCAGAATATTACAACTTGTATAGACACCAAGAGATGTCTTATACTTAACAATGGCAGCTTGAGCTTGTGCCCCACTCAAGTGCAGGATATCGGACAGTACACAGCAGAAGTGTTTACCAAGGATGGTGTGTATCAGTACAGTCACACAATTCAACTGGAACTTATACGTGAGTATTAGATGGGCATTTTCATGCTCAAAGATGAGTATCAAGTATTTACAAGGTTCATCTGTGCAATAGCTAACCACTGGAACAGTTATACCATAATTTTGTTGTAACTGTATATCTTTCATACATTCCTTTTGACCAGAGCCTGCTGCAAATACTTTAGAAAAGTACAATAACACTTACCTCTGAGTAAAAGAAACTTGGTACTTTTACTGAATAGAAGGACATTAATGTTTTTTATTAATGCCATTGCCAACAATATGTACCTTTAGGCCATGCTAAGCCAATTGGACTGACTTGCTGTGTTGTAATCAACAGAACCTACAGGCACTTAACTTTGTGTGCCCACAGTGTGGTAGACTGCCCTTAAAATGGAACAACAGAAATTGGGTTCATTCACTGTTAAGAAACTGTTAGAAATGTTGATTTGCAGCTAAAATTGAAAATGATATTCATATAGGGTTGCCAGACTCAATAGAGAACTGGACAATAGACTCAATAGACAACCAAAGCATTTTAATCAAAATGTCTCCTTTAAAAAAAAAAGGCACTTCTGTGCCTTTAATTGCCCTGCTCTCTTTTGAGTCTGGAAACCTTAAAGAGAAACCAGCAGACCCTTTGTTTAATTTCCAAGCAAAGGGTCTGCTGCTTTCTCTTTAAGGTTTCCAGACTCAAAAGAGAGCAGGGCAATTAAAGGCACAGAAGTCCTGTTCTCTATTGAGTCTGGCAACCCTATATTCATACGGTAGTTTTGCAGAGATTATTTTTTCCTCCTTACACAATGTTTCAAAAAGCACCTGGAATTACCGGTGCTAGGTGTTGCTTCATGTAATAAGGGAGAACCTGATGAATGAAAACCAAGTTATGTTTCAGCGGGAAACCCTATTGAGACTATTAATATTGCACATATGTAATCTGCTGGATGAATAAAAACCGACTCTTGTATTGAAATAAATATTCTCCAGGCCAAAATATAGCTCAGAAGCTTCACTTACAGAACTTAATTCCAAACAACTTAAAACAATAAAAGTTACTTTCAGTTAGATGCATATTTTTTACACTTCTCCCAGCAGAAGCCAAAATATCTTAGATTACAAATATGTTGTATTCTGAGCTAGAAATCAAAGCTCTGTCTCTCCTCCACTGCAGCCTCCATTAGTCTCAGGTTGCTTGCTGGAGACAGAGATTCATATATCCATTCTTTTCAGTAGCTTGGAAAAAAGAAAACACCCCACCCAATATGGATGCCTACAGATTAGCATATGCCTAGATCTGCAATACAATCCTTTCCATATGACTGTGAGCTAAACATCTTGTGATCGAGGCACAGAGACATATCCCCACTTCATGATCCACCTGTTAGGCTCTTCTTCAGTTTCAATGGAAATTTCTAGTCGTCCTTAACAGTGCAATATAGGCACATTATAGATTTCCCCCCCAATTCAATGTACATTAAACAATTATACTTATCAGTCTGATAACAGATTCACTTGGTTTTAAATAAGATTGCTCCTTGTAAAAAGATTTTAGAATTGGTAGAGTTGGTAGGATATGTCTAGAATCTTATGCATGTTTACTCAGAGGTAAGCCCCATTCAGTTCAGTGAGGCTTATTCCCAGGAAAGCTTGTATAAGACTGAAGCTGATTTTTAAGCAATTTATGAAAATACATAGTTTTGTGTGCTGCCCCCCTCCGTCAAGCTGAGTTCATGTAACATTTATTATACATGGTTAATTGATGAAAATGTTAAGAGCAAGGTAGTTAATTGAAATGATTAAATAAATTGACAGGGTAATATTAATGTTTTACACAGCGCCGCATGTCATTAAAAGTACAAACAGAGCTCTTTGTAAAACTACCTGTCAGAAGTGAGTTAAAACAGGTAATTATTTTCACAATTGCATTCTAATTTTAGAACCTAATCCACAGAAGACAATATGTTGGCCCCGTATATTCTTCTTCATCTTAGAAGGAGCTCTTGTTGCAGCGTTTCTTGTTCTATTGGGCTCATGTATATATCATGTTGGAAAATGGAAGAGGAAGCCAGGTAATCTTTCCTTGACTTACCTTGCTTACCATAATGGGGGAAACTCACTCAAAAGGTACAGATGGTTGTCTAATGCAACTCTTTCTTTTACTTTCTCAATAAAACCTTTTTCATCTCATGGTGATGAAAATCCATGTGCAGCCTGATCACTTTTTTTTTACAAGCACACCAAGCACATTGGGATCACACTCTCTCTCTCCCCCTCCCCTCTCTCTGACACACACACACACACACACACACACACACACACACACCACAAGATGGAGGTCAGCATATAACACCTGTTTGGACATAATGCTAAACTGTACTTTAGCATAATAGGAGTGAGCCTACTCAAGACGTGGACTCAAGCATTCTCCTGTCCTCTCTCCTCCTCCAACATGCATCAGAGGAAGAGATCTTCATCTGCTTCCTGAGTTAAGCTGACCATAATTGGTTACATCTGAAGTGGACCAAACTATGGGTAGGGCCAAACTATGGTTTATTGAAACAGCGGTTTCTGATCTTGGCTCAGTTTAAACTGTAGTTTGTTGAAGCGAATGCAGTTCTTGGTTCGGACATAACAACCCATTGTGTGTCAGGATTTCTGTTCCATGTAAGAGCCCCCTGTGCGCCCCCCCCCCCCCAATACACGGGAGGCCTCAAAGACCTGGAATAGTTCATATGGGTGTTTCCGATCACTGCAGCCCATACAACTTCACTCAGCTTTTCTTACTGAAGTTTGTAACCTCAGCTGTCTCTTTTTCTTTCACAGCTGTTCTCTCACAACTCTCTCAATCTGCCTCTGCTTTGTCTCTGTAGCTGCAGATTTCTCCTCTCCGTTTTCCCCATCTCCCACTCACAATTAATATTATTTTCTAGCAGTTTTGCTGGGACAGAGGTTCTCCCCCTCCTTGCTTCTTAGCTGTCCTTCGTTGCTGTGCACTTGCCAATAATCCTTTCTCCTTGCCCCCCCCCTTTGTGTGTGCGTCTATCACACTCTCCCGCACGACCTGCCGTCTTTTATCAGGCTGCAGTGAGTGTGTCAGGGCAGTGTGTCACTTCCAGTTCCCTGCACTGTGACTAGCTGAAACCAGAATGCAGACTTTGCCACCCTCTGGCGCATGCCAGGGAGAGCCACATCCTTGAGTCTAAAGTAAGACATTTTCAACTGAAGATCCCCTTTGGGATTGCTGGCATTGTTGAATTGTTTGCTTACTAACATGAATCACAGTGTACTAGGTAGGCCTACGAACTGAGCTGATAGCAAGTATATGCATGCACTTATTTTTTAAAAAAACCAAGTTATTGTAGATATATTTTAAGAGGTGAAGATTCCTTTGGGAATTCTTGTATCAGTTCGTAGGAACACAGCATGATACATGCTATCATCAAGCCCATCTGCCCTGTCCTATTACCTTTTTCTTTTGGATGGAAGGTTCTGTGAATTTAATAGATTTGCCTTTAAATGTGAACTGAACTCCCCTATCTCTAGCTACCAAGACTCAACATTTGAAGAGGGAAAATACAAAGAATTGGATCCATTGCCTTTCCTCCTGCCAGCATTGAAAGGCTATGAGCACTTGATGGGTTGTGAGCAATTAATTGACGCCCACACCTTTTCTCGCATGTGCCTCCTGTCCTCTTAGCTTTCATAGGGTCCCTGATAAGAGGAACTTGCCAACGGATATTTCAGGCCATGTTTTAAGTGGTGCAAAGCTAGTTGGTTAAAAAGAAAATAGCTTGAGGGTTTTTCTGTATGCATATGCCGGAAAGCCAGTTACTGCTGGGGAAAGACTTTATTCTAAGCTTCCCTTAAAATCTGTGCCAATTTTCATAAAGGCTGTAATGGACAGGAGGAACGTGACGCATCTTTCACTTGCGCTAGAAAAAGAAAAGGCAAAGAAAGAAATGGGATTGTGTCTACACCCATGCAATAATAGTAGGAGATGATGGGGCTATTAGGAGTGACTACGGCACCAGTAATATGTGCTTTCAGTTCTCACTGAAAACTATTTCCACACTTTTTATTTTATATGGTTTAAGTTCTCTGGAAAACAAGAAGACAACGCCATGCAAGTTGGAGAAAGAATGTGCCTGACTATGCAGTAGTTTATAGGAGAAAGCAAGACCAACGTGAGTATTACAGCTGAGAAACCAGTGTACACTAATCTCTATGTGTTTAGGCTTCCATAAGATCTAAAACTGTGATTGTAGTCCCAACTGCTAGAGACCTCTGTATGTTGCAGTTGAGGGCAGGACAGGAGGAAGTCGGAAGAGTGTGACCTTTCTCCCTGGTAATTGTGTGAGGACAACAAACAAAGGTGGTTCTGGTGTGATATGTTTCTATTGCAAATCAACGTGTGCGGGTCCGGAACAAATTGTTTTGGAGATACCTCAGGGGGTGGTTCAAACAACTATAAGAAGAAAGGGACCCAAATACCAATAGTTGAGATCCAAGTTTGGTCTATATAATTTAGACCACAGAAGCTGAAAGCAGCAAATTCTGTTGGGAATCCTTAGCTCTAGACCACAGAGAGAAATGAGCCAAGCCATATGTTACAGAAGAAGGCCATGGGTCCTCCAGTACCCACAGTTTGGCACTGCCCTGCAACCTAAGCTTCTGTTCAAGGCCACCAACAAAGCCATGTGTGAGATCCAACAGTTTTGACCTTCCAAATACACAAATACACAGCTGCTGGGGCTGGGGGAGGGAAATGTCTTGGGCCAGTTGTGCCTGAGGGAAAAATCTTTTCCAACTCCATGGTATGGCTTGATGTGTTGTACAAACCTAGGCTCATGGTTTAGCTCTCCCAGTTTGGTGCAGCAGCCAAGCAACTGATGAGAAGCAAAGCTGCTGTGAATCTGATCTCCTCTCTGGGAGCCTCCACACTCACACATAGTTTGTGTTAGCATGATGTGTGAAGCAGGCCTAAATTAATATATGAGATTCAGTTCCTGGACTGGAGACTTCCTGCAACCACATGTATATTTGGATTCAGGGTGGAAGAAAGATGGGATATAAATGGAAGAGAATACATAGACAATAACATAAATCTGTTTCATTGGAGCTAGCTAGACTCTTCCGCAGTTCTTATGGTTTTACATGCCAGTTAAAAGACAAATAAAAAACCAGAAAGCTCTCAGAACTTCTTTACTGTGCTTGCATTTAGGTCGTGTCGGTGCATCATTGCCAAGTTTAGTTTGTTATTCATTATGGGGTGATTCATACACTGTGTTCTGCTGCCACCAAGTGCATTTAACAGTTCAGCGAGCAGAATACTCATGTGAACAGTGCCACTTAGTAAGTAGGAC
The DNA here is from genome assembly GCF_965207765.1 of Zootoca vivipara. Classification (NCBI taxonomy): domain Eukaryota; kingdom Metazoa; phylum Chordata; class Lepidosauria; order Squamata; family Lacertidae; genus Zootoca; species Zootoca vivipara. The sequence continues at coordinate 63,722,682 of NC_142587.1, read as the reverse complement.
ATTCTGAAGCACTGCAGATCAGCTTCTGGAAGCAAGGATTTTTGGTTTTTTTTGGAGACTACTCACCTCAAAGAAGTGATGGTTCTGCCTGTTTTCCTTCCTTATAAATTAAACTCCACTCCAACAAGGTACTGCCGACCAGTAGCAAGATTCCAGGGGGTTTCAGGCATTCACTGATGGTTTGAGCTCCCCTGGAGAATCGAAGATGTAGTGGAGACTGCTTTAAGAAATCTGTTTTATTTGCATATTTACACCTTCCGTCTGCATGGAGGGAGTCCAGCTCTTACAGCATGGTCATTTCAAGAGGGACTTGTTCCCCACAGCAATGCAGCACTGGAGTGCAAGGCATCTCTCCCAGTCAGCCTTCAACCAGCTTGCCCAAACGGGAAAGGTGTCCCTGGCCTAGCTACTAAATGAACTGCATTTTCTGACAAATGAGATAGTGTGTTAAATAGAATTGGGTCTCAGATTATTTCAGAATTCCATTGTCTTTCCCCCCCATCATAGATGTGTGCTGGGTCACATTGAGCTACATGCTCACAAAAAATGCGACTATGGTTTTGTATTTATCAGGAGGTCCCACAAGTTCATAGCTGCCAAGTACCCCGTTTTCTCTGGGAAACCCCCGTATTTTCTTACCGTTTCCCACAGGTGTCCCGAATGGCAAAATACCCCGTATTCCCCTGGATTACAGAGCTCCTGCCGGTGGCCATGTTCTTCTGGTGCCGCGCCGGCACCGGAAGTCGCTTCTACGCACTTCTGGACATGAGTAGAAGTGACTTCCGATGCCGCTGTGCCCATTTCCAAAATGTCCGCAGCGCCAGAAATCACTTCTACGCATGTCCGGAAGTGCGTAGAAGCGACTTCTGGCGCTGCGGACATTTTGGAAATGGGCACAGCGGCATCGGAAGTCGCTTCTATTCATGTCCAGAAGTGCGTAGAAGCGACTTCAGGTGCCGTGGCACTGCTGATCCCGAATTTTTCAATCCAGAACTTGGCACCTATGCAAGTTACATTTCCCAAGCATCTTCTTGTTGTTTCTAATCTGTTTTCTCTCTTTCCAGTAAGGACCCAAGGCAGATTTTGGACCCTCTATTTATGGTCTTCAGAAAAGGCTACTTACCTGGGAGTGAGCCCCATAGTATACAGAAACCTTGTGTAATGATGCTAAAACCTATTCCCCCTATAGAGTACTGTACTTAGTAATTTTTGTTTGTTCCTGTGTTACAACATGCTTATATGTTAATGTTGTGCTGAACCAGCATTTACTTTCCATGCTTTTTGCTTTCTTGCTCAGCAACTGCAAGTCCAGAGTTACAAAAACCACAGGCTATAGAAACCACAGAAGAAGGTCAATGGTTTTCAACTGGGAATGAAAAAGAGACTGCAGTAGCAGCAGTAGCAGCAGCAGCAGCTCCCAACACAGGAAACCCCATGCTTTTAAATATCTCTAGTTTTCAAGGTAAGTGACCAAAACTGAACCACACTGCAGACAGGAAAGACACATTTTTATCTAAAATAGTTTAGCTGTGAGCATCTCTTGAGCATCCTGAGGACTTTTCTAGTTATAAGGCAATAGGCAGATGAGGTTGTACTGCTTGGCTAAATATCTAAGGACATACTTATCTTGCAAACATATTAAGTTTTATATTGGTTTAACACCCCCACAGCCTCCTGGGAACTGTAGTTAGGCGAAAGTGCTGAGGATTCTCTGATTATTCTGGCCATCTTCATAGCACATCAGGTTTCTGGAGAAGGAGAATGACTAGCACATAAAGCAGCTTAAGTCTGAAATATAAATATGCTAAAAGTGATTGAGCCTCCATGAAATTTGGGGGACACTTACAAAAGTGAATTTTGGAAGTTTTTTTTCCTCATAGTGTGCAACCTGATGCCTGTGGGGAGCCTGAAAGAATTACTTGAGCACAACAGAACTTTCCTGGGCCTTCCATAGGCATCTGGTTGGACACTACGAGAACAGAAAGCTGGACTAGGTGGAATTTCTCTCTATACAGTGAAAGCAGCAGAAATGTCCAGCATTTGTAGCATGGTCGCTGCCCAGATGTCAATTGGAGCTGTGGTAAAATAGGGAAGTCTCAGAGGTGGCGCATCTCATTTCACCCCGTGAGGTGAAATGGGAATGTGCTGTCTCCTGTCCCCCCTCTGTTGCCCCTGCCACGCCCCTGCACAATTCCTGCCCCCCTCTCACCCAATGAGTGGCAGCACTGCATGCTGGAATGTCTCTCTCTTATTAAAATTTGGTGGTGGTGGAAGTGGTGGGGCAGATGGGGTGCCGCCTCTTGTACTTCTGCCACCCGAGGCAAAAGCCATAGCTGCCAAGTTCTCCCTTTTTTAAGGGAAATTCCCTTATGCTGAATAGGCTTCCTCGTGAGAAAAGGGAAAACTTGGCAGCTATGGCAAAAGCACAACCCCACCGCATCTGTGGTCTGGCTCTGACAAGTCTTGTATAGAGAAAACGAACTCTTTATTTTAGACCAGGGTTGGTGAATGTGTGGCTTCCTAATGTTGTTGGGCATCAAATCTCACCAGCATAGCCAGCAGTCAGGAATTATAGGAGTTGTACTACTCCGCCAACATCTGGAGATCCAGATGTTGGATCTCAGTTGTTGGATCTTCACCCCAGTTTTAGACAGAGGGAGATCAGTACTTTAGTGTTTTAGGAGGACTCATAGAATCGTAGAGTTGGAAGGGACTCAGGGTCATCTAGTCCAACCCCCTGCAATGCAGGAAAGCCGGGAAAGTTTGGAGACCACAGGGTGAGAAATATCTTATAGATGTATACATATTATTTTTCTGTTCAGAGAAAGAAAACGCTTTCTCACCACCACTGTGTATGAATGTCAGGAGTTGTAGTGCTAGTCTACTGAGGAGTGACAACTCTGTTTGCTGGGATGGCAGCTGTGTTCTTCCAGATCTTGTGGACTGTGTTCTGTGAGAGGTTTGATGATGCAATGGAATTAAGAGAACAAATATGCATTTCTTCCAGTGACCCAGCACACATGCATGATGGGAAAAGAGACAATGGAATTCTGAAATCATCTGAGACCCAATTCTATTTAACATGCTATCTCGTTTGTCAGAAGATGCAGTTCATTTAGTAGCTAGGCAGAGGCTTTCAAAGTGTAAAAAAATAAATCTTATTACTAATTTTAATCTCGCAAATATGAAACAATAAAAGGCCATTTTACCTCTTCGTGAGGTGATGAGAAACTGCTCTTTCAGCAAATTGTCATTACATAGATAGCAAATGGGGTGAGTTTTATGTATAGATTCAATATTATGTTGTAATTTGTTAAGACCCAACTGTACTGTATTGTCCTGATTAAAATAAGCAATGTTTAATATGTATTGTGTATCATCCAACTTCCCCTCTTGCATTGTCCCTGATCATTAATTATCCTTGTCTATGCCTATTGGGGATGCATTATTAAAACTGCTGTTGGTATGAGTTGCTAGACTTGTCATTCTTCAGGTTTCTTTTAATCCAAGACTATAGAAGCTGAAGCTATGCTTTTGCAAGGGGACTGGACTGGATATATCTTCCATATATATATTGGCATATGAACATGTTTTATTGTAATTTAGTTACTAAAAGTGTATGCATTAAAAAGCAAAAGTTTATTTTCTTTAAAAAAAGGAAACCCTGCTGACTTGTTCACATCAAAAGTTTCAGCCCAAATGGAAAATAGATTTGTGTACGACTGGCTTTTACTCTGCTTCCTGCCTAAACCACACCTAAACACACATCCCCTTGCTAGGTACTAAACCTATAAGTATAAAGTGTTTCAGAATCATTCATTAATGACCAAGATATAGAACTATGGTTGCAGACTGTGCTGTTAGGCCACATTAGACCGTATAAATAGTCACATTGAATGTAGAAGCTGCTAACTTGCCCGTCAGATTTGCATCAGATCAAAAGGTAGGTGAACCAAAATAACCGCCATCTTGAAACTATAAATGTTGTCCTTGGAAATCTAGTTTGAACCTTCTTGCCTATCTGGATGGGGATGCCAAAAGATTGTACTTCTTAGCTTTCAACCCCTGATTTGTCACTCAGTACTTTGTGTGAAATTTTACACTTTTTAAGTAGCTCATTGTAATTCATGGTTAATGCTAACTAACCCCAGTTACTTGGGAATAAGCCCCATTAAACTCAATAGGGCTTGTGTCTGAGTAGAAATGTTTAGGGTCGTATCATAAGTCATTAGGAAACAGATAATTTATGTTTCTTTGATTTTCCTATAAGTCCGAATTTCGGTTTTTCTTTTCTCAATAAATCTTATTTGTGTTTAAGTAATGTCTCTCTCTGCCGTGGGTTATTCACCACCTTTTTCATTTTAATCATAATCTTTGTTCAAGAAGGTCAATATAGAGTATGCCTTTCTGATGTACCTGGCAGTGCACATTCCCAACTTTTCAAATGATCCGTACTCACGTTCAGTCACAAACTAAAAAAAAAGTTTCAATGTGTACAACAACTTATGGGCATGGATCATGTGGCTAGAGAGAAACTAACATGAATGAACGAGGACAAACTACGCACATGCAATTCCCAAAATTAATTAGAAATTTCCCATACAAAATGAGACCATAGAGCAGAGTGTGAGACAGAGTCAGCCCACAATAATGAAATGCAACTGGGGAAATCTTATCATCCGTAGCTTCTCACTTTCAATCTCAAAGAAAGTGATAGCATGGTTGTTTCACTTCCCTTGCTGGAATCCACCCAAAAGCGACTTCTGTTATCTGGCTGGCCAGGTAGACAGACTCATGCAGATTTTCAAGCAACCTGCCATCCAAACACCTCCTCACCTTTCAGCAGCAGAGTGAGAAACAACACAGGATTCCCAGAAGGAAAGTTAACAAGGAGATGCAAAATGCAGTTGCTGAGGCCTATTCAGAGTGTTAAACAGAATTGCATCTGCCAGTTCCCACTCCTTTTTATAAAGCATCTCTCTATGAAAGAGTTTCATAAAGTGGAGATTTCTTTTGCAGCAACTGAGTTTTTGAGCTCTAACAGTTGTGAGAAGCAGTGTGGTGTAGTGGGTAGAGGGTTGGACTAGGACCTAGGAGACCAGGGTTCACATCCCCACTCGGCCATGAAACTCACTGCATGACCTTGGGAGAGTTGCTGCCTCCTGGCCTAAGCTACATCACAGGGTTGTCATGGGGATAAAATGGAGAGGAGAATCATAGTCGCCACCTTGAGTCCCTTGGAGAAAAATGTGGGATAGAAATGCAATAAGTGAATGAACAAGAACTCAAAAAAGTGTGGAGAAGAGAGCTCAAAACTTGACAGATGGGTGCATTATACTGCCCCAGAAGTGTTTTGGGGGTGAAGGGGTGGGGACGTGGGTTTCACTAATAACTAGAGTAAGCTCAGGGTACGTATCTTAGGATGGTAGTCCAGCAGGGACCAAGGAAGACTGTGAGATGAATTGGCCACACACTGCTTCCTTCATGTTTCTCTGACTCAGTGGTGTCACCTTGACCATTTCATGCAAGGCTGAGGAAGACCAAAGGGAGTGTGTGTTAGACTTGGAGGTGGATGAAGCGATAGACTTGATTGGGTGATCAAGCTGATGATGGTGAACGTGAGACAGGAGAAAGGCTTTGCAAGAGAGGGGAAAGTGGATTGTGTTGCACCACAGCAACTTGGTGTCCTCCAGCACGTAGTGGCTGGGACTGGTGGGAATTGTAGTCCAACAATATGTGGAGGACACCAGATTCAGGATACCTAAGGCAGTGCAAGCATGGTCAGTGCTGGTCCCTGGAATCCTTGGGCTAGTGTTGTGGGCCCCAACACTATGGCAGGACCCATTGCTTTCGCCTGCCTTGGAACCCGCTTGATTTTTCTTCTGGGTCCAGTGCTCAAAGTGTCAGCACTTAGTTACTATGACAGTTTTGGAGCATCTTTGGAGCATCGCTGCTACCACTGCAACGGAAGCTCACCAGAGGGTGATGGGTAGTCCTCAAATCCTGATTGGAGACTTGCCCTTGCTCTACATCTCACTCAGCACCCCCTTCTCAAGGTTATTCCCCTGGTTCCTCTGCAAAGGGATGCCAGGCAAAAGTCAGGCTGGAAAGAATGCCAAGATGAGACAATCCCAGGAAGGCGGAAATACATATGTAGATTGATATGTTGGGCCATGGGAGGAAATTAAAGGAAGAAGACCAGGCAAGTCTAGAACCAGGACAGAGAAAGTGAAAGTTCAGAGAAAGTGCCAACTTAGCATCTAACTTGCAACATGAATTATATGTATATTGAACACATGGAAATGACCAGGAAAAAATAGTAGCATAAATCTGATATTTCCCAAATGGTGAGAGCTGGTTTCTTCCTCATTCCTCAGTTGCTTTCCAGAATTATTATTGGATGCAATAAAGAGCCTTTCCCCAATCAAGTGCATTCACTTAGGGCAGGATGGTGGGGTCTACGTATAGGTTGCAGTTGCACGGTACTGGTCTAAAAATATAAAGGGCAAGTGCACCCATGGGTGACTTCTTAATTGCAGATGTCTTCTCTCTCTCTCTCTCTCCACTGGCCTGCAGATGTCTGGAGTTTCAGATCACTGCCTTTCTCACAGAAGGCTATTTTTGTCACATCTTAGATCACAGCGAGGTTCCCCTCCCCCGTCCCGCTGTATGTGCGTGGGGTAGAGACAGAATAGTTATCCTGACCTTCAGCCAGTCCTGTAGAGACAGAGTTTGGTAGCTTTTGGGGGGTGGGCAGAATTCTCTAGAATGCTGACTGTGAAGCTGGGCCTGGCCATTCTTGTGAGAGCGCACTTTTTTGGTGGTGGGGATCACACATGCATTGGGCCATTATTGTGACCCTCTCAACTGAGGCATATGTGAGTATCTGCAAAGTATTATCGGAGGTATTTGCAATAGGATAATCTTCCACAGCGACATGTATGCTACAACTACTATACTGCTGCGGTATCAAATTGAGTTAACACAGAGCGCCATATTTGTATCTTTTCTAAATTGGTCAAAGATTTGGATGAATTTCATATACAGCACAGTTCATTCATGGTTGAATATTTGTCATCAGAAAGAAGACCTCATGCACTTGGGGCTTGTCCTGCTGGTTCCATCTGTAAAGGTACAGAATTCTTTGAGCTATCATTGATGCTCAAAGCATATTACACACACTCCCAATATGTGCTGCAGCTTTTGGTCTGAATCCACTTCAGTTGGTTGAATCTAGCTTGTTCTGTTGGGCAGGATTCACCTCACCAGCCCAGAGTGGAGCCATTGAAATGAATGGTCCTAACTTAGTTGTGGCCACTAATTTCAATAGGTCTACTCTGGGTAAAAGTTAGTTGATTTCAGTGGGCATCCTCTGCGTATGACATACAGTAGTTGAATACGACTCAGTATGACTAAGTTAAGACTACTGTTAGTGGGATTAGGTTGTGTTTATGTTGCATTTTGCACTCCCGTGTTTATATCAGTCAACAAAGGGCTTCAATGAATAGGAAAAAGTAGCACACTATCAGGATTTGCTTGTGATTCTTGCTAGCTCTGTCCTGTTGGCTCTGATGAACTTGCTTAGAGCACTATTTCATCTCTCCTTCTGAATCTTATTCTTACACACCCCACTTCCTGCATACAGGGCCATAGAAATAGATCATCAAGGTGATGTGGCTAAAGCATGAGGTCAGTCAACCAAACACCCTTCTGCTTTGTTTTGACTGTACATTAGTCTTGTATCCCTCCAGTATATGCTCTTCTTCTTTTCTTTTTTTAAATTCCTGCTTCTGACATCATTTCCTGACTAGTACGTTGGTTTAACAGCAAAGCCAGATCCTCTTCTCAGCACACGATGCAAGAAGGTGCTTAAAATGGATTTCCGCTTTTCTCTTCCCTTGCCATGCGTGCTGGTGATTCTGACCATTACTGATGGTAAGTGGGAATTTTCTTTTATCAAATTGGCATTGGTTTGCCTAGGTGAGCAGAAATTATCCTCTTCGTTCAGATTTCACCCCCGCCACCCCTCTCCTTTAAAGGAAGGCTAGTCTACGGGACTCAGGGAAATACTGGTGTCATAACCGCCAAAGCATGAAAATGGCCAGTCACTCCAAAGTAAGACAGATTTTTTCATAAGCTAATTGCAGCCGTGTCTCCTGATGTACTGCATTTGTAAATGCAAGAGAAATAAGAGGTTGTGAGGCTTTTCGTGAGGGGTAGTGGTCAACACAATGATTCCAGGGTTTTTTTTCTTGTCTCTCGGTGTGACCTTGAGCAAATAATTTAGAATACTAGATGAAAACACCCCAAAATCATTCAGGGGCCCAAGTCCCATGTACATAGGTTTCCACTTTAAAATCCTTTTGAAAACAATACTCCAAGTCATTTTCAATATCTGTGCATAATTTTGGAGACAGGGAATTGTAGCGAGGGAAAGTAACTAGTCTGAATTCATCCAGTTTTGCAAACACTGCTTAGATTCTTTCTTTTTCTTTTTAAAAAACAACTAAGTAGGTGGTAATTATTTCCATTTCTAAACATTCTATAGTGTAATCAGTATAAATCTGTGGACCAAATAAAATCATGGAATGTTTTCTGAGGCCAATGAGTAATGAATTCAAATACATACACACTATGGGTGAGAGTTTAAGCTACATGAAAAACAACACTATTTAACTGACAAACCACATACTTTCTTGTAAGAATATATTAAATGTTACCTGAATTAAAAGCTACATTTAGGTCATTTATTTGCAGCAATTGCTCAGCAAGTACCCTTCGAAAGGGTAAGTTCTCATATAAATGTATGAATTGCACTGTTTCATGAATTAAGGCTTTCAATCTTAGTAACTAATATTAAGTTGATTCCGTCCCCCCACCCTGACTTTTCACTGAGATAAAATGAAGCTATGAGCTAAGGGGGTGGGGGTGGGAAACGAAGAATACAGTTCTCAGATGTTTTCTTCCTCATCTTTTTCTGATTGTGACCACAGTGTTACCTCTTTGATTAGACTTACTGTGGCTTTTCAATATGTATTTATTTATTTAATAGTGTTTATAAACTGCTTTTAAAAAAATCTACTTAAATCTTTTATTACTGTTGCAGGTGTGACTTGTATGAACCTCAAACGGCTTTTTGGTGACACTGGTGGCAATGTTTCTTTCCCTTTGAAAATTAAAAATCTAAGTGACATCCAAGTAATGAAAGAAACGAACTGTTCTGAGCCGGAGAATTTTACGATGAACTGTTGCAATGATTGTGACAAAAGGCTGTGCTTGAGGAACGGGGTTGTAGAGATGACGAATTTATCAGAAAACGACGAGGGGAAATATACATTTGCTTTTGGAAATGACAGCGAAATTTTCTTGCTCAAAGTGTGTGGTAAGTAGGGATGGGGGATCAATTGGGATCAATTTTCATGGGAACTGATTTCATTTACATCTAATACCTGTTTGCATTTTATACCGAATCTGCACTTTCTGAAACAATGCATGAACCAAAACACAGCCATCCTTCAAAATCTGCACTTCTTTTCATTTTGCAAAGCAGTCCCCCAGCCAGGTAATATATGCACAAAAGTCCACATACCAGAATATATTCATATCTTAGTGAAATCAACATACAAAACTACTTTGTGTTCAGGGAAATTGCCTTGCAAAACTGCTTGGCATATCAGGGGAAATTGCTTGCAGAAATTTCTTACCCAAAAGAGAAATTTGTATCAACATGCCAATGGATTTTCATTAGGTCCTTTCGAAAAGTGTTGGCAAACTGATGTGGAAATATGGAGAACTAAATTTAAGATGGGGAAAATGAGTAGCTGAGAGAAACTGAAATTGACAAAATTCTATCCATTCCTTGCAGTCAGCATCCTCATTTTGGAATCGACAATGGCAAAATCTAAGAGGTTGATTAATTGCTGGTTCTGCTTCAAACACACTGTGTGATCCTAAGCATACTCACTCAGAAAATAGATGCCAGTGTTCAATGGGAGTTTTTTTTCCAAGGAAGCATGCAGCCTTAGTTTGCGATCTACAAATAAGTGGGCTTTAATTTAAGCTTAAACTCAGTGACATTTAGCCTAAAACACAGGCGGGGACCCTGTGGCCCTCCAGCTTATGTTGGAGGGCCATAAACATGTCCCAGGCAACATGTATGGTGGCAGCTGTAGTCACAGCCTAATGACTAAAGCGTACCCTCCAACATGCCTCAGATAAAATGAGGCATTCTATTCAAGATCACTGTTGGGGAGGGGGAGGACTTTTTTTTTTGACATTGCCGTTGTTGTCTCCATTGCCTCACTCCTTCCTCCTCTTCCTGCTACTGCTCCTCCACCAGCTAGCCAGCCGACCTACCTGGCTCCCTCCCCTGGACCTGGCACAAGACTTTTCTCTATTACTCCACTCCATTTTCTATGACTCCCAGGAGCAGCAGCAAAGGGCATGGCAGCAGAGGAGGGGGAGGGGGAGGAGGGGGAGGGGGAGGAGAAAGTGACTCAGTTGGCAACTCTCTCTTCCTCTTGCTTCCCCCATCGCGAAGCCATTTCCAGTTAGTGTAGCTCATTAAAGATGGGAATTCAGGACTCGACATGACAAAGTGAGAAGCTGTGATGGCTTAAGGGTTTCCGTGACAGTCCCAGCATTTTCAGGGCAGTTGGAGACTATTCTAGAGGCCAATGGACATCACCTCTCACACTCAGCTGGCATTCATAACTACCACCACCTGACAGACGCTGCATGTAGCAAACAGGCCTGCTGATTTGACACAGCATTGCAAATCTCCCTTAAGTGAACTGGTTTGCGGCATGCCAAATTTTAATTTGTGCTTGCTGCAAGTGCTTCAGATAATTCATTTCACTGTGTGAATAATAATAATAATAATAATAATAATAATAATAATAATAATACAGTAATAATAATAAGGCCACAAATAATAAGGCCCCCAGTCTGCTTTAACCCAAGTACTCTGAGGTTCTCACATACCCTCCAAGTGTCTAGATTTTCCAGGGATAGTCATGGAGTTCAGAAAGCCACCGTGACTTCTGATTTGATCCCAGAATGTCCATATTTCCCCTGTCAGTGCTGCCACCTTCAAGCTTGAGGAGGAGGAGCTGGTGCTTGTCCCGAGCACCAGTGAGGGAGCATCCCATTGCCCCTCCATGGGCTCCCTGTTGCCCTTCTTCTGATAGGAAATCTCTGCCAGGGTGGGCGTGTCAAAAAATGGGATGTTGAGGAGGGTAAATGAGAAATGTCCCTATTTTCATCTGAGGAATGTTGGAGAGTATGTTCTCCATCTTGTATGGACAGAGGATCCTTGGCTTTTAACAGCTGCAGAAGACAAGTAAACCCTTTACAGACAAGGAGCTACGGTGATGCAAAGGCTCTTTCCAACATTCATGCTGCAATCGTAGACTTGGGACTACCATATCCCTTTTAAACAGGGTTTGATCAATGGGAGTGTTGGTTTTCGTTCAAAGATGCGGGTTGGTATACAACAGGTTAAAGGAGGGAGCTAATTTATTCCGGTTAGTGTAATAAATGCACACGGTTCGCTCTCGGATCAGTTTGTTAAAACAGAAGAAAGTGCCATAAGAAAAGTATGCATGTATGATTCAAGTGTTTAAGTACATTACTCTTAAGTGCCATCCAAAGGCAAACAGGCAGAACTGCAACTGATGTAGCAAAGGCAATGGTGCTTTGGGTACACACGTAAGTGGGATTTAAACAGCAAAGATACAACTTGCCAAAGAGGAAGAAGGAAACACCAATTCCTTCATTACTTCAAATGCATGCTTGAATTGCGAGAATCACATTTTGTATGGGAATGTTTTGGCCAGAAATATTCCTTTGCCCAGCTTCTACATTGTGACTCAGATTTTCCATATATTTCTTCTGATCTGGAAAACAGCAACAACAATAACAACAATCACCACCCCATATTTTCCCCGTATGCTTGATTTCAACAAGTCACAAGAGGGCTCACGTTCTTTGGACTGGAGCTAATATGAACCAACTTCACACAACCATTAGTGGCTCCTGACATGATGAAGTTGATGGTCAACATTAAGTTGATGGTTTGGTGAAGCAGTTTGATTGACATGGGCATGGCAACGTATTGAAGTAACACAAGTGTGCTTGTCCCCTGTACTGTATTTTCAATACAGGATTGCACCTTAATTGCCTGCCATTGGGCTGGTACCCCTAAAAACAAAGTTAATAGGAACCTGCAATCCATGTGATTTGCTTTCGAAGATTCCTGGAATCCCAATTTAGAAGATGGTAAATTTTAGTAGTGGAGCAGGTCTATTTACAAGGACCATGAGGAGCTTTCAATTTCTCGGGAAGCAAACAGCAGGAAAAATCCATTAGGATCCATTGAATGTTATATATAGTTGAAGGAGGTAATAGGGGATTAAATGAAAAACAACAACAATGAAAGGTTCAGATGATGGTTCCCACTGTCCTGTCATGGTAACATTTTTCTCTCTGTTTTGTTGTTCTCGTTCCACTGCCTAGAGAAGCCTCCAGCTGTTTATATCAATTGTCTACCTGATGGAAGAGCAAATTTGTCCTGTGAAGCAGATGGCCAATTCAATGATGGAGTTTACTGGACTCAGAATGGGAGAAGAATAAATGATTTTGATGCTTGTGTGAAAGATGGTGGCAAGAACATTATTTTGGGGAAAGGGGTACAGGGAAAGCTCGCTTGCCATAGAAGAGACTCTCGTAGCAGCTCCTCCATTGAGCTGTCATGTAATGGTGGTAATGATCGTAAGTTATATTTTACCTTCTTCTTATGGGTGTTCAACATGTTATTTGAATTTATACATCAGCAGATCTGTCTCTCTGACTCACCAACACAAAATCGTTTCCCTTCATTCATGAAGCAGCTCCCTGCCTACTGGGTGCTCTCCAGACATTGTTGGACAGTTCCTTCCATCACCCCTGACTTTTGGCCATGTTGACTGGGGCTAATGGGAGGCCAATTCACTAGTGACCATTACTTTGCCATGTGGAATGACTTTATATTATACACTAATCTGAAAGAACATGGACATTTGGTCCCATCCGCATACGCAAATATTGGGATTTTGTAAAGCTTTCAGATATTAAATATAATTTCTGGACCTTAATATATAATAGTTAACAGACACACAAGGGAGGGGATTTCTTCCTTTTCCCCCCATGCTTATTTTAAAGACTTTTGGTGAAAGGCCCTCTGGAAAATGATGGTTTGTTATTTACTTTGTTCCATACAGCATTCTCATTTTTTTCTTGCAGGCCATGATGTTTTTTGGGGGGGGGCAACTTTTTTTATTTATTTCTTGTTCCTCTGTATATTGGAAAACTTAATGAAAATGTTAAAGTGGGAAAAACATGTCTGAATACATCTTACAACATATTTGAATATGTACCCCAGAAATACACACACACACACACACACACACACACACACACACACACACACACATTGCCATCTCACAAGCATCAGGGCAGTGTATGACAAAATAAAAGTAAAATAAAAATAAAAGCAATACAAAGCAATCATTAAAATGACTGGCTGCTGAAGGAACATTTTAGACAGCATAGGATAGGCCTGTCAGCATTAAAAAATCACTGAGAGACATCTGAAACTGATGCAATAATCTTTCTATTACCAGCACCACATCTGACACAGCAGTCCTCAGAATAATTAGCTGAATGCTCCAAGGCTCAGCTTCCATTTTGGCCCCATCTTGTGATTCTTGCCTAGATATTCATTGCAAAATAACCAGAATTATTAGTAGCTCACAATAAAATCTCCTTTACCTGACATTCATAGTTAGGGTAAATCATTCATCATTTTGGCAATATATTTTGCTTTTTAATGTCTGTGTCCTGGACCAGGCAGTTGAAATAAAAACAAGCAAACAAAGAATGCAATTTATCGGATACCTATTGCCCCCTGAATGTTTTGAATGGATTGCAGTCAATGGGTTGCTCACAGACTGCTAACTGCAAGCAGTCGTGCGTGGCTTTGATATTTATGGTGCAGTAACCTTGCAGTTCAATCCCCTCAGTCACAGGGAACTATTTCTGCACTCTCCAACCTTTACAGATTTGAGAGGTGTAGCAGCAGCCACAAGAATCAGCAAACAGTGGCCTCCTGATGTGGTGAAGGTTTAAAATGGGCACTACATGTCTGTCTGAATAAGTTTCTATGCATCTCATGATGATATCCTCTATGCTCCATGGCTGGGGGGGGGGGGGGTTGAGCTTTGGGTCTTTTGTTCTGGACCTTCCTTTTTTTGAATTTATGGGTATGGTTTTTTACATAACAAATGTAAAAAAACATACCCATAAATTCAAAAAAAGGAAGGTCCAGAACAAAAGACCCAAAGCTCAACCCCCCCCTCAGCCATGGAGCATAGAGGATATCTGGGTCAGCACAACACATTTTGCTGTCTGCAGCTGACCAGGAAAATGGTGCCATGAATTCCTACCAAGGCAAGGTACATAATCCCCAAGGCCATCCAAGTTATACTGTCACCTGAGACAGAAAACCCCAGAACCCCGGTCCTTTGTAAAAATACAATGACAACAAATTAAATAACTAATAAGTTGTTGCCCTTTGTTGATACTCAAATTGTGTTGCCTAATGGAAGGGCCGGTACTGTTGCAACTAGATAGATGGGGCACAGCAGGCAATCCACACTGAGTGGACCAGGTCTGGAAAATCCTGTTGGCACTCCATAATTCAGAATGAGCCCAGGAACCTTTTGGTTTCCAAAAGCAGTGGTGGCGGGGAGAAGAATATTTTTTAATAGTAATAAATGTAGATATTAGTGACTGAAAGCCGCTTCAATTCCTAGGAACTAAAATATAAAAAGGAATCAAAGCATACTAGGCTATAAAGTGGATTGCTGTATTATGTATCAATGGAATGTTTCCAGCCTTAAGTGGGTTTTTTTCCCCTAAGTTTGATCTAAGTGAAGTGGGAGGCAGAGTGAATCATGTTCTTTTGTAAGTAAATTTTATTTCAAGTAAAATGAGGTGTGAAGGATCAAAGGGTAGCTCATTACCTAGTGGGTCCCAACCCATCAGCCGAAGACCAGTGATTTAAAGCACCCTTAACAAACTACTATTCACAGGATTCTTTGTGGGGAAGTCATATGCTTTAGATGTGCTATAAATGTATGATATGGGTGTGACTGCAACCTGAATTTGCCCCCCCCCCCAAATAGTAGCAGTCTAGAAGCATCCTTACATAACTTCTCCATGCCTGGTAGGATTCTGATAACTAACAGTGGTCTTCTCCCCACCAACATTATTTGCATTAAAAAACCACACACCTTGCATATTATAGGCAAAGACACCTTTAACATCGTGGTGACCCTGAGTCCTGTCTTTAGGTTGCTCCTGTTTCTTTACTGCTTAAGAACAACCTTGTTTCTTTCAATCAGGAGATCTGCTGCAGCACCCGCACTTCCTGTATATTATGGTAGCGTGTGGAGGGGGTGCTCTCCTTCTGGCCATTATTGCCTCACTGATCACATGCTGCTGCATGAAGAGCAAGCATCATTTCACTCCAGTGCCTGAGGGTGAGTAGCAGTTTTCCCTCTTCTTTTTTGCATTGCATTTTGAAGCGCAATCCTATTGCATGTTTACGTAGAAGTGAAATCTACTAAGTCCAGTCGCATTTACTCCCCATGTAAGCAATGTAACCACAGTTACATTCTTTTAAAAAATAGGTTATTATAGATGAATCTAAGCTCCTCCTATAACTGCAGTTGTTTACACTCTGTGACAAAAGTGACAATTCTGAAGTTAGGCAGATTTTGCAACCAGCCAGAATAAAGCTCATATTTGCTTTCCATGGCTCCTTTGCCCACATCCCAGCCTGCCTCTCAGGTTTTACACTTGACTGCATTTCTGCAAAGGTATATTTCTCATAAGGTTACATCATTCTTGTTTTAGGGACCAAGGATCATTTAGATGATTTTATTCATATGATCCCTAACCTATGTTTTAGGTATGCAGCTCCTTCGGCACATAGAATCATAGACCTGTTGAAAGGGACCCTGCACCTGGGATCTATCTTCCAAATTTCTTATCAAGCCTACCTGATATTTCTTCAAAATCCGTCACCCTAACTTCTTACACTCCTCTTAGCATAAGTTGTTGCAACTAGAAATGGTCTCATAATATGCCATGGGAACAGAAGGGATACAGAGGCTTCGTCATGATAAGTTTTGCCTACAGGCACCACAAATCACGATGATGGCAATGTTGGCATCAAAGTGTCACTTTTTTTTAGGTTTCCTTGCATGATTAGGCCTCTGGAAAGAACTCAATTCTGGCATCACCAGAACAAGAGGCACCTGTTCCACAATTTGCTCTTGAAGTTTAGGAGAATCCACATGGGGGAAAACCCAGACCTACAGATCTTATTCCAACGGGGCATCAGGAGACCACCTGGAGACCTTGCCCTTCTTAAACTAGAGTTAATACAAGTTGGAAATAAACTGCTTATACCCACTATTCACTGTATGCATTTTGGTAGTTTTCTTCTCCTCTTTGCCTATAATTCTTATTCTCTTAGTGCCCTTTACTGGGTCATCCTCATAAAAATAATCAACAGTTTAGCTACATGTGAACAATTCCTCAATCCTAAACAAACCCACAGGTGAAAGCGGGGTTCCTGTGACCCTCCAGATGTTGCTGAACTTCAGCTCCCCAAAGCCTCGGCCTGCCTGGCCAATGTTCTCTTGGATGAGATGTCACCCAGTAGAGGGCCACAGGTTAGCCACCTCTGATGTAAAATAGGGCACCTGCTATTTTGCTCTATGAAGCATGGCAACCTTTGAAGACAATAACTATGCAATTGTACATGGAATTTTTTGGGGGGTGATTTGGGTGTTTTATGGAGAGGTCGGGTACAGTTTAGTAGACAGCAATTAGCATTGGTGAAGGAATACCCACAAAGCCGAAACTCTACCTCACCCATATTAATTGATTAATTGATTTGCCCCCTTTCAGTCTCTCATTATGCTTTCCAACAGAAGATGAAAAGGATGAGGGGATAACCCTGTCTGCCATTTCCAGTGAAGAACCAAAGAGTCCTCCTAATGGAGACCACTGTGAAACCACAGATGCCCTTGTTGGCAGTACCCCCAATCCTGGTAGGTACAGTTATGTCATTGTTGTCTGTTATTAAAGAGCAAAGCTGTGTGGGACTAAATGTGTTTGTGTAGTTCAGGGATGCAGAAACGGCGACCTTCCAAAAGCTACATGCAACAGTTTTTGTGTGGTGGCCATTCCACAAAACAGTAGAGTAACATGTAGAGCAGCTCCCCACATGGCCAAATGGAATCATATAGAGTTCCTCCACAATAATCGCTTGTATGCTGGAGCTCTTCCATAATGATTTCAATTGGACTGATGAAATGAAATGAAATCTTTATTACGGCCAAAGGCCCACAATATAATCTTATGCAACACAATGTACAAAAAACACTGGGCAAGACAGGATAAAATAAAGCAAGAGTAAATAAAGTTTAAAAAGGACTTAAAAATTCAATACATATAAACAGATATAATTTGCAATAATTCCTTGGATAAAATAGATGGAACAGTACATTTGTTTCGACAAGTTTCCGCTATAAATCGGGTAATAGAACAGATTTTCAGTAATCATGAAGTAAACCATTTTTCCTTTTGTATGAGAGAACTGTAACCAAATATCTTGCTACTAGCAGTGTTCTGCTAGGGTCGCTGTCTTGTAGCAGATATGTTAACTGAGACTCCAAGTTCTCAGTCAAACTTTCTGTTATTAAGGGAAGTAGAAATCTGGTCCGGGAGTCCGTGTGCAAGGGACAACAGAATAATATATGATGGAGAGATTCTATAGTTTTGTTATCACATGCACATAATGCTGAAATTTGTCCTTTAGTAAACCTGTTGCCCATAACGTTGGATGGAAAAACGTTAAATCTTGCTTTAGTAAAAGCAAATCTGTGGGCCGCAACAGATAAAGATGACAAATAAGATGGAATCTGCGGTGTAAGCCGTATACCAAGATTCAGCGGTGAGCATGTACCACTTCCCATTATGACATTTTGTTGGAGATCAAACTCATCTAGTTTTTGCGTAAGTGTTCTTTTGGCCGAGGCGAGATCTAGTTTCAATAGGTCCGATGGAGACAGTCCATAGGACACGATTTTTGTATGTATCTTCTCTGCCCATGGGCTAGCGAATTTGTCTCGCCAGAGACATTGGATAAGATAGAGTTTTGAAAGTCTGTGTCGCAAGGACAACCAATAACAAAAAATACGCCTCCATAGGGCGTTTTCTAGAGAAGGGATTTTTAATTCTAAGCGAATGGCTGAATTGCTCACACACTGGGGCAGTTTTAATAGGCGTCTCAGAAATTGATTTTGGACTATCTCCAAGGACATCAGGTTTACAGAGGCCCCCCATAACGGGGCAGCATAGGCCATTGTCGCGATCACTTTAGCATTATATACCTTTAAGGCTGATGGGACATGAAGAGCTCCGTCAGAAAAGAAAAAGCGCAACAGTGCGAACGAAAGAGCTTTGGCCTTATTTAGGGTATATGCGATATGTGCCTTCCAGCCCATGTTGTACTGGAAGTAGACACCCAGATATTGAAATTTGTGAACCTGTTCAATGGGTTTCCCCTCCAGTTCCCACTTATAGGTTTTCCGACTTCTTGAAAAAATTAAAACCTTTGATTTGGCTTGATTTATAGTAAGGAAATTTGATTTACAATATGAAGCAAAAATTTTAAGGGCCCTCCTAAGTCCGACTCTCGAGAAAGAGAGAATCACGGCATCATCCGCGTATAACAGCAATGGACATCTATAATTTGCCAGGCGGGGGGCGTGGATGACTAGTTGGGATTCGGCTAAGGGTGCCCTCATGTCACTGATAAATAAATTAAACAGGAAAGGGGCTAAAATACACCCCTGTCTGACTCCTCTATTGATAGATACAGGATTTGTAAGGTCACCAGCAGGAGTGATCCTCACCCTGGCAGCCGACCCTTCATGGAGTTGAATCATCAGCCACAGTAGCCTTCCATCTATGCCCCAGCGTGCCAGTTTTTCCCATAATAACCTTCTAGGTATACTATCAAACGCGGCCTTTAGATCTATGAAGGCCGCACAAAGCTGGCCTCGCGTTGGGAATGAATATTTCCGAGCTAAATGATACAGAACTATTGCATGGTCCGTAGTTGAATGATTTGGTCTAAATCCAGCTTGTTCAGGGCCAATCAGCTGGTTTTCATCGGACCATTGAACAAGTCTGGTTAAAAGAAAACGTGCATATATTTTCCCAATAATTGACAAAAGACTGATATTTCTGTAGTTCCCCGGATCGTCTGGGGAACCTTTTTTATAGATTGGGACTATGATGGCATCCTTCCACGTTTTTGGTACGAGACCAGTGGCATTTATAGCATCGAAAATAACAGCAAGAATTTTTGCCCACCAGGCAGGGTGAAGTTTTATGGCCTCCGCTGGGACCAGATCGGGCCCGGGGGCTTTACCAGTTTTTAGTTTGGAGATTAAGTCTAAAATTTCATCCGGTTCAGTATTTGGCCAGATGGGTAGGTGCTTGATTAAATCATCAGAAGAATGAGTAGAAGGTTCTGTCAACGAAAAATATTTCTTTAGAAATAATTCCCAAACCGGGGCAGGGATAACTGTCAAAGGGTACTTCTTTGATCTTCTATTAACCAGATGCCAGAATTCCCGTGAACTTTGAGATCGGGAGGCAGCAATTAGCGCCTGCCATCGATTTTTTTGCCACTCATATTTGGCAATTTTCTGTACCTGCTTATATGCAGTTTTTGCTTGCTGATAATTCGGAGGCAATACTAAAGCACCAGATGACTTGTAATCATTATAAATGGCACAAAGGTAAGATCTAGCCTGCTTACATTGTAGATTAAACCAAGGAGCACCAGCCTTAAAATGAATCCGATTTACCCGATGTGCTGGTACTGTAAAAAAGGACGTAAAATCTTCCATGAATGAGGAAAATAAATTCAAAGTATTGTTATATTCAGATGAGTCTAACGTGGGAACGATATCAATTTTAACTATTTCTTTTTGGAAGAATTCCATATATTTTTGGGCCTGGACTACGGACCATTTTATTCCTCTCACTTGGGCGACAGCATTTATTCCCAAATGTGTGGGATGCATAGTCTCAACCGGCTGCCAATCCAAGGAGAGTTTGGCAACCAAGGGGAGGTGGTCGCTTAGCTGAACATTTTCTATTTTAAATTTGAGAATAAATCCCTAGAGACTATTAAGTAATCGAGAACACTGTTTGAGATTGTACTCAAATGGGTGAATTCGCCAGGAATATCAGGGGGACAATTACCATTTAAAATAATTAGGTTTAGACGGATTATTAGTTGATACAGAAGAACACCCGCTTTGTTCACTCTATCATCTTTCGATAGTCTCTGTGCAAGTGGAAATAGGTCCAGGTTTTGGTGGCCAGAGGGAACCCACCACTTGTCCTTGGTTAGAGCCTCCCAATTTGCACCTGTACGAGCATTAAAGTCACCACCCAATAATGAGGGGACGTTCGGGTACTTGGTGTAACAGGAAGATAAATGATCCTCGAGGGTTTCCCATTTAAGATGGAGATCTGACAGTTGGCCCCCAGGGGGGAAGTAAACATTTGTAATCAGTAACTCAAATTTTCCTCCTGAAATCAAGCCTGTGATAGCGTAGGGAGGAAATGATTTTACAAGCGTGAGTTTTGCCTGTAGTTTGAGGGAGATGGCTATCGTCAGGCCCCCTCTAGAACGTCCACCTTTGGGAGAGGGGCATGCTGGAAGTGAAATAAGATCGTAACCATTTATCTCAATCGCCTCCTCTTCCCAGGTTTCTTGGAGGAGGATTATCTGAAATGAGTTTATAAATTTCAAGAAGTCAGGATCGAATTTCTTCCCTCTCCATCCTGCGATGTTCCAACATAAAAATAGCATAGGGGGGTATTTAGGTTGGTTATTTGATAGTCAATTCAGGTGGGGAAGGGGCTCTGAGTTGAGGGGAATTTCAGCCCCCAAATAATCTGTAATTTTTCTTTGGGAGGGTAGCGACCGAGCAGAACATCCTAGCAGAATAGATTTGTTGGGATGATTTAGCTGCGAGGTTGGTACGCTCGTTCCACTAGAGGTAACTCCTTGGCCTGGAATAATCAGCTTTTCAGAAAAAGTTGATAGATGTAAAGGGGCATTACTCAGGGGAGTGAAGAAAGGGTCAGCAGAGGTAGTACCACTAACTGGAATTTCCTTTGGAGGTTGGATAATTTTATTTATATGGCCCATCGGATCTTCAATCAAATCCTCCCTAAAGTCTTGTAATATAGTAGTAGGATCATCCCGTGTTTGTTGGGGTGACCGAGTTCCCCTTGGTGGGCCAGATATTGAAAGAGAGCTCCTTTGAATGTTCATTTGTAGGTTAGATGTTATTTTATCTGATGTAGAAGAAGGTTCAAGATCTGGCATAGAAGAATGCGTCGAAGGATAATTTGGATCATGTCGGTGGGTAGGGACATCCTCCATCACTGGGATCTCCAGAGAAAGTGGGTCAAGATTTATTTGTAAGGGTGGTGGAGAAGCCTCTCGCAGGACAGTGTTCATTTCAGGCATCGCCTGCATCACTGGAGCTTGCCGAGCAACCATAGATTTAGGTATTGGGCTAAATTGAAGGAGGTCATCTGATTCCAACAGACACGTTGCAACCAGATTATTTTGGTTCTTAATTTTATTATGTACTTGCAGAAATTGTGATTTGAGCATATCAAGTCTCTGTATTGTTTCTGCTTGCTCTTTCAGCGGGAGGTCACCAAAGGAGATGATAAGTGCATTTTCATCCAGGGATGTTTGCAGATTATCAGGATCAGGCCCCTCAGATGTTCGGAGAGGGGGTAGATTTGACTGGGAAGATTGGGTGTCAATCTCATTTCTTGATATGATAGGGCATTCTGCTCTTGGAGGAGTATTTCCGGCAACTCTGCATAATAGAGGTTTAATCGTGTTGTCCACAAACACCCTCGTAGGGATGATGTTAATTGTAGCTAAAGTCTTTTTCCGACGCACTATTTCAAAAGGAATCTCTGAGGAATGAAAGGCTAGTATCACTTTAAGGAGGCCATCTCGCTGTAAGAGAGGAAGCACCGCATGTAGGTCAATTTGTTGGTGCTTGATCTTTAAAATTTTGCTTAAACAATCCTTTGCCCCTTCTAAATTTAGCCATTTTCTTGTTCCATTCCAAATTGAAAGGCAGATTTTCTTTGGATGCAGGACTAACACTTGTTTATTTAATTGGTTATTTGAACAATATTTATGCTTCCTCCTGTTTTCAACTTTGGGGGGTTGGTCAACTGGAGGCTTTCTTTCATAGGGTAGACTTTGTAATGGATTGGGTTCAGGGTTCCCAACTTTCTGCATGAGGTTAGATACTTGTAAGGATATTTCATCCATTTTTTAAAAAATACAATGAAGAGTCCTGATAATCAAATGCAACTGCTCACTTCTGAGGCATTCCGCTGGGTCTGGCATTGCTTCCTCGGCCAAAAGGGTCTGCTTGATTTTTGGTGTACTCATTTGGACTCTTGATTGAGAGAAAGAGCACTGTGCCTTCAGGGTATGGGATGTTTCAAGGTCTTCCAGAGGGAGAAAGCGGTTGTAGGTTTCTACTTCAGCCTGAGAATTTGCCTGGCCACTCCCTCCTTTGCCCCTTTGCAGGTCTGTTCTCTTTAACTTTGGCTTAGGGAGGGGCAACGGCTCTTCCTTCTCCCTCAAACGCTTGCTGCAGCCCATGATCGACCCAAATTTAAAATGAGTTTATTAAAATTCAAATTTAAAATAAGTTCATTAAAAAAAAAAAACCAGGGGGGTGACGGGGGCTCAGAGAAAGGGAGCAAACTTTGCTGCAA
This sequence comes from Zootoca vivipara, assembly GCF_965207765.1. Taxonomy (NCBI): domain Eukaryota; kingdom Metazoa; phylum Chordata; class Lepidosauria; order Squamata; family Lacertidae; genus Zootoca; species Zootoca vivipara. Next base: position 63,699,717 of record NC_142587.1, on the reverse strand, counting down.
CCACCGCAGCTTCTCCTCCTCACCTCCGCATAGACTTGCTTACCGGCAGGTCGCAGTCTTGCAGCTCCAACAACTCTGTTCGGCACGCCAGCTCACCATAAAATGAGGTAGTAACGAAGGGGGATCTTGCTGGGGTTAGGCACAGGGAATGTCTTATCCAGGCTTTAAACAAACCCACAGAACGTCCTCCTGCCAAGCCTTTTCTCCAGCTTTTGCTCTCACCTCTCCCCGATTAGAGCAGCAGCATTCTCCCCTCTCTGGCAACCTTGGCCGGCCGGCTGATAAGAGCGAGACAGGGAGCAGGCTGGAGCTGGGCCAAAACGACTGATGAAGTTTTGTGAGATGTTTGTGTTGTAGTTATAAGGTTTTACTGAGACTGATGGCTGTTTTAATATCTTTGTCAACCATTCACTTGGATGTATTGCTTTAGTGTTATTGTTTACATTTTAAATGATGTGGGACAAGTACTTCTTTTGTGCTTGGGTCTTGCTTGTGGGTTTTCCTCAGGCATCTGGTTGGCCACTGTGAGAACAGGATGCTAAACAAGATGGGCCTTTGGTCTGATCCAGCGGGCTCTTCTTACATTCTTATTTGATGATGATGATGATTTAGTTGTTTGACTGATACACGTCATGTACTGCCTTGTGAGGAGGTTTCTGTTTAAACTTTAAATGGTGGGATATAAATCTATAAATCAAAAGTTTAAAAAGAAAACAGCAAAAGGAAAGTTGAGATAAATACTTTGTTGAAGATTATAGTAAAGATTGAGATCTGAGGCTATGTTAATTAATTTTTATAGCACATTCTAACTTATCCTTCCTTTAAAGGTCCTGAGACCTGCGAGAGTTTTAAACCAGAGCACAAGATGGATCCAAATCCTACAGTTCAACCTAAACTGGCAATGGAGACTAAAACAGAGGAAAATGTTGAAACAGAGTTTCGAGAAGTCATGGTTGACACCGAAGCCCTGGAAACAGTGGATGATTGTTTCCCTGATCCCATTGATGCTTGATCAGATGTGTTCCCTTTAACCCTTCCTACAGTCTAGGGAATTGGTGTTTCTTCATTCCATGATGTTATCTCTATAATGATAGTTTCCTTTAAAAAAACACCTGTCTACAGTTAGCCAAATCTACAAACCCACCTAAAAATAGTCCTCATGGGCCAATGTGGTATCATTGCTCCATGTAGCAATTAGAGTTTGAATTAAATATGACAGATCTATGTGCAAGACCTTTAATCTTCAAACAATCCGAATAATTTTTCCTGTTTCTACGACAAATTTCAGGCTTCTCAAAACCCCAGTATTTTTGGTTCTGTCAAGGCACAGACACACAACAGGCAAAATACCATACAGGAGTCCCAAAGTACATATTTTATACTGGAATGAGGACCAGAAATGCCCTAAAAATTTCAGAAAAAGTGTTGAGTTCTGTCCTGGGATGTTTGGAATCATATCACAGTAGCTTTCGCAGATTCTTGTGGTTAAAAACGCTGGGTGTTTATATGAACTGATGTTGGCTCATGGATTTCAGGGACCCTTAAGGAGGGTACCTACAGAATTCCTTTACCTGGAAGAGGTGAGGCACGAAAACAGAGAATGTGGAAAGTGAGGTCAGTGGTACTGTTTGGACAGTGGACCCTTTGTCAGTTTACAGGCCCAAAAAGATGCCCAACCTCACCCCCTTCTGGAGCAAGTTCTGACACGAACCGAGCTTCCATCTCTAAAACCTTTTTGTTCCATCCAGCTACCATTTAGCAGAAAGTAGGGATCCCTGTGCCCACTGCTATATGCCCCTTTGAATGGAATGATGCAAAAATGCTTCCCAGCACATGTTCCAGCTCAGTATCCTTCAACCTTGGATATCCAGATGTTGTTGGACTACAACTTCCATAACCCCCAGCCATAAATGGTAGGAGCTGCAGTATCCCAACAACACCTAGAAGCACAAGGTTGAAGACGCTGATCTAGTGCACAGTTTGTGACTAATAGGAAGCACAGAAACAGCATTTTGTTTTTATATTTGTGATGCGAGTTTTCAACATAAATTGACTACTGGCCTAAGCAATTTGATAATTCTCTGTACAGGCATTGTGCTTTCTTGAGTGTTCCAAGCAGTTCACATATATCTTCTTTGTAATTTGCAGCAGGTGTTCCATTTCTTTCCTTGCCTGCATTTTGCCTTTGTGTGGATGTGCTTGCATCTTATTTCAGATGAAAGGCTGGAGAATTTGAGGGATTCTCCAGGTGCACTTTTCTTGTGCTATAGCTATTTTGGGCCTCTGTTAGATAGAAAGGTTTTGCTGCTGCTGCCTGAAACACTGCAAGCCACTCTGCTGTCTTTAATTGGGCATATACTCTGCAGATAGGTTTTAGGATTAAGTTTTAGAAGCTTCTAATGGGGGCATTATTTCCTCTCTATAGGAACATACACTGAGGTAGCAGCGCTCCTTGAAGTAAATGGCATTGATCTAGGGACTTACTTCTGAGTAGACATGGATAGAATGGCCCTGAGAACATTCTTTTTTCAGAGATTGGTGGAGACTAAAGAAAATGGCACTACAATTCCATTCATGTGTACTCAAAAGCAAGGTTTACAGCTAGGTAAGTTTGTATAATATTGCAGCCTGTGAGTGTCAGTAGTACTGACTTTGTGTGACATTCCATTGCCTTTGAAAAGAAGTCAGTCCTCGCCTAAATAAGCCAGTCTCTGCTTCTAAGCATCACTAGCTATTATTAGATCGTGAACTCCTGGCTGGGACTTGTTATGCATTTGTTTTGACGTACAGCTCCTTGTTCAGTGTAGACCCTTTTATAAATATTAAATGCTGATGACTAAACCCCACTCTGTGGCTACAGAACTGAGTTGTGTTAGAATTAATTTCAGAGTCATGTCTCATTTACTGGAAAAAACCCCTCTTACCAATACTGCCACTGCCAGGATCCATGAACATCCAGTTACTGCTATCTGATGAGGAGACCATTTTTACACAAATGTTTTGAATTATTCTATTTGAGAACTCAGATATAACATACACTGTCAAGGCTTCTTATCCTATCTTTGTGGCTCATATAGGCCTTGTAAATTAGATGTACGGCACGTATGCCAGGTATGTTTACTAAGCAATAAGTCACATTGTTTTAGGCTGTTATCAAAGTTGAAACTTCGCTTGTGTTCCAGCCTCTCCTGCCATTTATAGCTATGTTTGATAATGCAGAAAAGATGCACATGTGACACAAATAGGCATCACAGACTTTACATTCACAAGCCTGACAGACGCAGGTCCTGCTTTAAGCCTTGTGCATAAAATGTCTTTAGAATTTGCAGCTAGATTCTGGGGACAACGCTTTCCTTAAAAAACACACCATGGTGTCTGAATGTCATATGAGCATGAATGTCATTGGTAAGATGTTTGGCCTTGTGACTTGAAAGTCCTGATTCCTAAGAGAAAGGACTATGGGCTTTCCTCCTGCAGAGCATGCTAGGGTACATAGTTTAACAGTATCTAGAATAAAGTGAAATTGCTTTAAGTTAATTAACGGTCAGGGGGTACCTTTACCTTTAACTACTGGGCTTCCAAAAAAAACCCCAACCCACTAGTGAAGGTGATTCACAGCCCTGATATTACATTAGAGACCAAGGTCGAAAGAAAGATGCTCCGGGAGATTCTAAGACTTGAAGTAAAAGGCTGGGACTAAGCTAATATTTCTCATGTGCCAGCCAAATGGTTTACTATTTCTTTACCATTGATTCCCAAGCCAGGGCCCAGATGTACAGGCCCCCTTCCCTACCCCTTCTGAGAAGATTGCTTGGTGGAAGCACATCAGAGTAAGCCCCCTTATCTGCTGTTTTGTACCACTTGCACCCTGCTTTTCCATCACCCTAATGTCTTTATCTGCCATCCGTGATGTGACTGTGGTGGTGACTGTCCTATGCCTAGACCAGGCATAGGCAACCTTGGCTCTCCAGATGTTTTGGAACTACAACTCCCATGATCCCTAGCTAACCGGGCCAGTGATCAGGGATCATGGGAGTTGCAGTTCCAAAACATCTGGAGAGCCAAGGTTGCTTATGCCTGGCCTAGACGCACGTTACTTGACAGGCCTCTTGAGCTTCATACTAGTCTGATGTACAGGATCTTCTAGAACCCCACTTTGCTTCATGTGTCGGAAGCTGCATGTTTACAGCACTAGAGAAGACGTGTGGACAGCCTAGTCATAAAATAGCTTCACAAATTCTGCTGACAGCTACAGCTTGCCAGTTTGCTTCATTCTCACTCTCTCTATTGCAGCAATATAAGGCTGGGAGATTCATTCTGCTGCAATGTTTTTATCTGCATTCATGCTATGGTGTTTTTTTAAAAAAATAATAATGCTGTACCCTAACTAATAAAAATATTGTTTTATAAACATAATGTGGAAAAGTAAAGTTATTTGTACCATTGTTTTGTTCCTTACACTAGCAAAACTATCATCTGGAAAACTTATCTGTGTACATGTGGCACCCACCATGCCAAGTCACTCCTATCTCACTTCCCTCAGCTCTACTTACCCAAAGCTCCTATTTCTTATTATGTGATTATTAAATAAATTTGTATCCCACCTTTATTCAAAGTAGCTCAATACAATGTAGATGGTTCTTGGCCCTCCATTTTATCCTTGTGACAACTCTGCACTGGAGGTCAGGCTACGAGATGTGGCTGGCCTAAGGGCCCCCTTTGAGCATCATGTCTGAGTGTGAATTCTTAGTCCACCACTCTAAGCATTACACCAAACCAGCATCTCCCGTCTTCCTGTTCTGTTTTGCTGGCCTGGCCTGGGAAATTGGATTTCCAGCTTGCCACGAAGCCCTGCTCATCCCTTAAGGATAAAAGAAAAGGTTTGGGAGCAAACAACAACTGTTACTGATAGACAAGCTGTCAAAAGTTTTAAGGACTGTATTACTACAACCGTAAATAATTTTGCTCAGCCAGCAGCAATCAAAATACTGTAACAAGTTACGGTATTTTATGAACTGCATTTTTACAAATCTGCTACTAGGTGGCAGCAAAACACTGTGGCAAACATAGAGAAACAAAAGTTTCCATAAAATTTATTTATTGGTTCTCATTCTAAGTCTTGCCTTTTTGGGCGCTGATCTCATTTTAGTCCTCATCCTGGCTTTCTTCTTTGGCCTCTCTCCACGGAGTTTAATGTGTCTCTGACTCCATAAAACAACCGTCTGCTCTGAACTAGTTCCAAACATTATTAGGTCAGGCCCAATTTTGTATGTTCATCTGGGCAATACATGATAATTGCTGGTGTCCCAGAGTAGGCCGGTGGTTCAGCTACAATAATACCCAAGGCAGACCAAAGTATTTTGGTTTCTGAGGAAGAAGTTCCAACAAGCATTTCCCCCTGGGGATAAAATGATTGTTTTTAAAAAATGAAAATGTAACAATTTGTTGCCCTTTCAGGACACCCAGAATTAGCTGCCTGAGACAGCTGCCTCACTGCCCAATGGCAGAGCCAGCCCTGGTCTACAGTTACACACACACACACACACACACACACACACACACACACACACCCTTCACAATTTCCAAGCACATCTCTCTTTCTACTCTCCCCCAACTCCCAGCCAAATTGCCAGCTCACAGCCTCTTTTCCAATGCTGCAGAGGCCCTCCACCACTTTTCATTTTAGTGAGGTCACCGAATGAAGATCTCCTGAGCAATTGCCACAGTATGTGTGGAGTGTGTTGTTTGACAAACAGACATTCTCTGAAAGGCAGCCACTCGCAAAACGTTCCACCACCAGATATGTCTGTCTGTGGGCAGGTCTTTTTTGATGTTCCTTCTCGAAGTCTCATCCATACCGGCAGTTTAGGATCCAGCTGCTGCATGGAGATGAATGAGCGACAGCACAACCCTTAGCTACTTTTTCAGAACCAGTTATGAGGTTTCCTGCAGGTGGCTAACTAAAGGGCTGCATCAAAGGAAATGACTCATTTCAAGAGAGAGAGTTTACCGTGCTTCCTCCAAATTATGAATGAAAACACTGGGGGAGGAGGAGGAGGGTTCCCTTGTTGTATCTCACTGCCTTGAATATAAAGAGGCAGGCTCTAAGCTCTTCTCTATCTCAGCTCTACAGAGTATTGTGGGGTGCTTGTCCGTGTTGACCTGTCCACCTTCCCATCACCGGAGCCAAGGGATGCTGGCTTCCTCCTGTATTTCAGAGGAAAGTTGCCCCCCCTTCTGCCAAGCTCCTCCTTGCTGCTCCCAGGGGCACCATTCTTTTCCTCCTCCTCCACCAACGCCACTAGTCCATTATTTATGAAAGGGTGGAAGGGAACTATGAAGTGGTGGCAGCTGCTACCCTTGTAGCACTCTGTACTCAATCTTCTCTGGAAACTTGAATCATGTCTGAGCTGAGTATTTGTTTGCAGTCCTTTGTGGTTGACATAATGTGACGGTGTATTGCAGGGCAAGCAAACACTCAGCGGGGGGAGAAATTCTGTTCACATTTTCCCAAACAATATGCAAACCGGTGTGAGGGCATTCATAAGCCAGAATGTTCCTATTCTGTTGCTTTCCTGCTCCTAGTTGACATACGCCTCTGAGCATCTTCTAACAGACATGGCCAATCTCACAAACAAAATAAGTAAAACATGGGCAAGAGGGCAACATGAAAGCAAACAACAGATCTGAAGAAGTGTGCATGAACAAGAAAGCTTATACACCAAGAACAAACTTAGTTGGTCTCTAAGGTGCTACTGGACAATACACACACACACACACACACACACACACACACACACACAGAGACAGAGAGAGAGAGAGAGAGAGAGAGAGAGAGAGAGAGAGATCTGCTTAGAGATTGACTTAGACTAAACAGTATGTACGGTATCACATTCACTGTTAATTTCAGTTTAGCAAACCCTTAAACTCATTCTCACACTGACTGGCATTAATGTAATACTGTAAAGGAATGAAAGTCTGCACTCTTTAAGAGGAGTACGTGGCCCTGTTGCTTAATTGTTAGTGAAAATGGTACCTGGTAAGATGTTTTCTAACAACGTCATCACCCCTCCCTGAGTTTCAGTTGTAGCCCACACCAATACCAGACTTGGCCACACCCAGGAGCTTCACTAAGGTCTTGGTGGTTTTGGTGACCCATCTGATGATGATTGTGGTTCATATCTACGTTGATGGTGTGCTAATCATACCACTCTCCTTGAATGAGCAGCAGTAGTGATCTGAATTTCCTAGGGACATTGATTTCTAGTCAATCACTTGAAGAGCTCCCTTCTACCTCTTGGAGATTGCTGCTTGCAACTGATGGACTAATGCTATGCAGACACTAGAGCAAGCCTTGGCCCTTATCTTCTAGGCTGTGAGTCCTGGAAGACCTGCTCCCTGCCTTGCAGGCCTTTTCCCACCTAGCCTGGGAGGATGGGGCCCTGACTGACTCCAGCTCTACAAGCTGAGATTGTTGAACAGACCCTTGGGCTGGGGTGTTGTTTGGATTTTTTTTATTGTGGGGGGGAGGTTATTGCTACTCTTGCTTTTTGTATCTTTATTCTAGATTTAGATTTGATTTATGTAGAACTTGTTCAATTTATTGTTTATGACTATTTTTGTTATGCTGCAGTCATGCATTTTTTTCATGTTGTAAGCTGCCTGGAGCATAGTTTGAACTGTGGAAAGCTGGTATACAAATAGAATTATGTACATACTTATGCACATATGTGATCAGAGGCAGCACACCCACTCAGCTTGTACCTTGGTCTGTCTTCTTGGTGTGACAATCTTCAACATGGAGTGACATTCTAGGGTCTTTATTTTCTGCTGGTTGTCAGATTTTGCATCCCTCCTGCTCTTAAATCTACGACTTCTCCTTGGGGCACCAGACTTCTGCCCTTTGTCTTCACCCACAACTGTTCTAAGTGAAAGGCACAACCAGTCAGGTATGTGCCTACGCTCCTAGGTCTTTTCATGGTTTTGCCTTTCCCCTGCCTGACCTCTCCTTCTTCCTGCTCAATGTCTGCCTCTCCTGTCTGATACCCCTCACCCTGACAACAACAAATTGTTCTGGGCCACCTGACCCAAGGCAATCAGTGGCTGCCTCAACCTAGCTTAGAGGACACCAGGATCTACCCCCCCCCCAAAAAAACTGGCCAAATTCTGTTCAGGTCTCAGGCTTCAGCTGAATCTTGTGCATGTCCATATTAAAGAGGGGTCTTCTTTTTGTGGAGGCTTTTGATGAAATATGCACACCATGTGGTTTGGTCCACAGGGGTCAGACAGAACGATCTTGGTTTGCATCTATCAGCCTGGTGTCGGTTCCGTGCAGGATTGCAAATTTAGGACTCATCTGCACCGCAGCTGAAAATTCACATTTTCCAAATCTGTTTTGTGCACCACAGCCCTTCATGCTGCCATAGCTGTCCAGTTTGTTCACTGTTCCCACATATCATTGTCCAAGGACCACACACATGTTTACTTTTGTTCCGCATCTTGTGTGACACTGTCTATTTTTAATATCTTGCCAGTGACTTGGTATAAGCAACCACACTACAACTACCACACCACACTTCCCACCATGTACTGCTTGCAGCAGAAAGAAGGGAAATTCATGAGCTGAGAAGGAGTGTGTGGGTTTTGTTTGCTTGTTTGTTTGTATTTCTTGGGACTTGTCTTGTTGCTTTTTCATTATTACTAGACTGCATCACACACTGCTGCTTCAAATGCTTTGCAACAAGTAAGCACACACCAACGGGAGCTAAGGAACAGGAGGAAAAGAAATAAGGAAAGCTTTTTCAAATTGAAGAAGCAGGGAGAAAAGATGAGGCTTTGGGCTTGTTGGTGCTCTGGAGTGTACAGAAGTAGCAAAGAGGAGGAGATAAGATGCAGGGGAAAATGGGATAACCCCCAAATCCTTGATATGGCAAATGCACATTACACAGCAAAGGGGTGTGCAATTTATTTAGAAAAAACTTTTTTTTGTTATTATTGGTTAGTAGAAAAGCAGATTTCAGCTCCAGATAAACCAGTATGTCACTTGGTCAGTACAAACACCACATGTTTCCTGCAAGAAGAGGAAGGAGCAAGAAACATACAAAGTGAAATGTTTGTTTGGTTTCATTCCCCCCCCCTTTATTATTACAATTTGTAACCAAAACCATGAGGCATCAAACATCATTGCTTTTCAAAAAGAAAAAGAAAGCTCTGTTTTCTCTTCATATCCACACATATTGAAAACACAGTGAAAATGCTTTTTTTTAAAAAAAGTTTTGGGGAAAAAATATATATTGAATTTGCCATAGCTCACCATCGCCATCTAGTGTCACATTTGTATATTGCACTTTACAAACACACTTAAAATGTTTTATTTGCAGCTGTACACCTGAGTCCCTGGTGAATTTTGAAATGGTGTGGACAAGACCTGAGATCAGGGGTCAGCAACCTTTTTCAGCTACTGTCCCTCAGACCTTGGGGGGGTGTGTGAACGAATTCCTATGCCCCACAAATAACCCACAGATGCATTTTAAATAAGAGGACACATTCTACTCATGTAAAAACACGCTGATTCCTGGACTGTCCATGGGCCGGATTGAGAAGACGAGTGGGCCGGATCCGGCCCCCGGGCCTTAGGCTGTCTACCTCTGCCTTAGATTAACTGACCTTGAAATCACTTTAGACAACAATGTTTATCTGTGGTTACAAGGAAATGGTAATGGTGCCATCTAGTGGATAATATGTTTTCTTATCATGCTTCCCACCAGCCCTGCTCCGGACACTGTCCTCAAGTGCTTTTGCCTGGCTGGAATGTGTCCTGATATTGCATCTTGCTTGCCTTGATGGAAAAATGCATGTGCATATAAACCTCTGGCAACAGTGGGTTTCAGCCTGCTGCATTTTGCTCTTTTTATCAGCTATTACAAGCCTCATGTTAAACTTAAAGGTCCCAAACTCCTCCTGTCACATCCCTCCAAGTTATCTTGGTATCCTTCCAACCTTCTCTCTTCACACCTCAGGGCAGTGGGGAAGGACAGTTCTCTTGCATTTTGAATGGTCCTCAATGGCCCTGTAGTTTCTTAATGCCAGGTTGTTTCATGTAGGCTAGCCCAGGAGTTCCTCTGCAGCTGGTATTTCCTCCTTCATATCACAAATAATCAAAATCCTACCATTTATTTCTAGGGTTTGGGAGGGGGGGGGTTCCCCCAATCTATAACAATCCATTCATGGTCTTAAGTGTGGAAATACGCCATTTTCTGACAACTAGGGTACATAATGTGAGAAAATGCTTTGGCGTGAGGCAATTTAAAACACACAGACAACTGAGCAGTGTGGGACATACTTTCACATAAAAAAAGAAAGAAATTAAAGGGTTGTGTTGTAGAATCAAATTGTCATTCGATTTCTTCGAATCTGAAGCGGAAGTTTGCGTTTTTGAGGCTTACGTTCCCTTCTATCTCACACCACCCAAAATTAATCCCCACCTATGCTAACATAAAGACTGGCACGTTTTGTCTTAATCCTGCTTTCTGCCTAACCAGGAAGCTGTGTGTTTTGCTTACGGCATGAAACAGATCTGGAATGCATGCTGCGTCGTCCCAGAATCCTGGATGTAACTTGAAAACACCACCTAGCCAAGACTAATCCAGTCAGTCTGCAGTTTCCCATCGTGGCATGAAGCCTAACTGCAGATCCCCATGACTACAACACCCAGCCCAATTTGCTTAACAACCATCTTCCACCCCCTTTGTGTATAACATTTAGTTTTGGAGAACTGTGGCGTTTTGGTTGGTCCAAATAAAGGTATTGCCCGGTGGTGGATTTGGGAGTGCTTGATGCTGAGTAAGCGATGCTGAACAGCAGGTGGCATCCATCAACAGGCCAGGTCAGCCCAAGACAGAGGCAGAAAATCAAAATGGCACCCAAAGATGTACACACTCTATGGCCATAGCTGCCAAGTACCCCGTTTTCCCTGGGGAAACCCCGTATTTTCTTACCGTTTCCCGCTGGTCTCCCAAATGGATTTATATCCCATAAATCCCCCGGAAAACAGCTCCTGCCAGTGGCCATGTTTCTGGTGCCGCTCTGCCCATTTCCAAATCCGGAACTTGGCAACTATGCTTAGTCTATGGCACACAACAGGCCCTTCACAAAACTGATGGCTCATCTGTCGTTGTGATAATGCAGATTTTTAAGGTATGCCCTTCCATGATTTGCACTAGTAAAGAAGGGAAGAATCCTACATCAAGGAGCTCCTGAGGAAATAAACAATGGCTCAAAATAACTTTAAAGGGAGTTTCTCCTCACGCCTTCCCAAGAGCCTATTTAAAACATGCGGCTGGAAGGAAGGCCAAAGTGAAAAATCCAGATCAAGGGATCCATATCATCAGCTCCTAAAGGGACTATCAAACAGCCTGTGGAAACTTTGTTTGAGATTTGCTGTTTTTATGCTCTCTTCTTCTTTCTCATTTTGGTATTTTAAAATTGTAAACTTCCTTGGCTACCTTAATAGAAAGGCAGCATGTAAATGGAAGAAATGATATTGGAAGTGAAGAAATGATAGTGGAAGTGATGATATTCCAGCTGAACTATTTAAAATTTTAAAAGATGATGCTGTTAAGGTGCTACACCCAATATGCCAGCAAGTTTGGAAAACTCAGCAATGGCTAGAGGATTGGAGAAGATCAGTCTACATCCCAATTCCAAAGAAGGGCAGTGCCAAAGAATGCTCCAACTACCGCAAAATTGCGCTCATTTCACACGCTAGCAAGGTTATGCTTAAAATTCTACAAGGCAGGCTCAGGCAGTATGTGGACCGAGAACTCCCAGAAGTGCAAGCTGGATTTCAAAAGGGCAGAGGAACCAGAGACCAAATAGCAAACATGCGCTGGATTATGGAGAAATGCAGAATTCATCACGCGAAAGGCTGGACTAGATGAATCCCAAGACGGAATTAAGATTGCCGGAAGAAATATCAACAACCTCAGATATGCAGATGACACAACCTTGATGGCAGAAAGCGAGGAGGAATTAAAGAACCTTTTAATGAGGGTGAAAGAGGAGAGCGCAAAATATGGTCTGAAGCTCAACATCAAAAAAACCAAGATCATGGCCACTGGTCCCATCACCTCCTGGCAAATAGAAGGGGAAGAAATGGAGGCAGTGAGAGATTTTACTTTCTTGGGCTCCTTGATCACTGCAGATGGTGACAGCAGTCACGAAATTAAAAGACGCCTGCTTCTTGGGAGAAAAGCAATGACAAACCTAAACAGCATCTTTAAAAGCAGAGACATCACCTTGCCAACAAAGGTCCGTATAGTTAAAACTATGGTTTTCCCAGTAGTGATGTATGGAAGTGAGAGCTGGACCATAAAGAAGGCTGATCGCCGAAGAATTGATGCTTTTGAATTGTGGTGCTGGAGGAGACTCTTGAGAGTCCCATGGACTGCAAGAAGATCAAACCTATCCATTCTTAAGGAAATCAGCCCTGAGTGCTCCCTGGAAGGACAGATCGTGAAGCTGAGGCTCCAATACTTTGGCCACCTCATGAGAAGAGAAGACTCCCTGGAAAAGACCCTGATGTTGGGAAAGATTGAGGGCACTAGGAGAAGGGGACGACAGAGGACGAGATGGTTGGACAATGTTCTCGAAGCTACGAACATGAGTTTGACCAAACTGCGGGAGGCAGTGCAAGACAGGAGTGCCTGGCGTGCTATGGTTCATGGGGTCACGAAGAGTCAGACACGACTAAACGACTAAACAACAACAACAACAACAAATGGAAGAAATATACAGGGTTGGATCATGAGTAATTCATTTCCCATTGATTTCCATGGATGCAGGGCCGACTCTAGGGGTAGGCTGGGTGGCGTGGAGCGCCAGGGTGCCGGGCCAGCAGTGGGGCGCCGTGCGGAAGCCGTGCTGCACGCTGCGCCCGCCCACCAGGGTGGCGGTGCCGGAGAGATCTCCGCACCACGGCGCCTGGGTGCCCGACATGCTTGAGATGGCCCTGCGTGGATGTCTTCCAAGTATGGCTAGGTCTGAATACAACCCATAATAGTAAATGCATTTTCACACCATCAACATCGTTTGTGGCTACCTGACATGTTTTCAAAATCAAGGAAACTAAGAATATAATACAGCTGTGGGGAATCCTGAGGAGTCATAAATTTACAATCAGTCCTGGGGCACATGAAACAGATAGCAAATTACAATATTAAAAGACAGTAACAAAATAAAAATGAAATGCTTGTCAGGGAGTTGGACTGGATGGCCCTTGTGGTCTCTTCCAACTCTATGATTCTATGAGGTCTCCTCTGTGTACATTTGTAGCCACCTGACTCTGTTTTTATTATTGGGGTTGAGTCCTGAAATCTGTGATGTAATAATGAAAAAAAGAAACATGCCCCTGAGCAAGTATGGAGTAGCTTTCTTAAAGCATATTCACTGTATCTTGGGCATTTAGCATGGTTTCCATTACGGCTAGCATAGCTGCCAAGTTATCCCCTTTTTTAAGGGATTTTCCCTTATGCTGAATAGGCTTCCTCGCGAGAAAAGGGAAAACTTGGCAGCTATGACGGCTAGGGTGGCTTCTGTTCTGTTCCATTCATGGGGCAAAAAAGGAAATTGAATACAAGCCAGGCCTCCCCTTCTTCTGTAGCAATATCTTGAAGCTGATTTTCTTCTTCTTCTTTGAAGAATGCATGTTCCCCATTTTGAGGATTGTAAGTCATATCTCCCTTTTATTCTTTCAAAAAAAAGAGGGCAAACAGTCTCATCTCCCTTGTGAGGCTGTTCTTCTGCAGCAGGAAACTCCCTTGTCAACTACTAGCTTATGCTGTTCTCATGTTATGAGAGCAGGAAGGGAAATAAAGCCAGCAGAGCACCAAATGTAAAGGAGCTTTGTTTGCTGACAACAAACAAATAAGCCACCCAATAACATTTCTCTCTCTCCCTGCAATGGAATATTCAAAAAATGTGGGTGCACACCTGGAAGTGAACAGTAGGGGGAGCACAGGAACAACAGTTGTTTCAGCCAACTAGGGCCTTAGATGTCTTTCCCATCCACTGTACAGTGGTACCTCGGCTTACAGACGCTTCGGGTTACAGACTCTGCTAACCTAGAAATAGTACCTCGGGTTAAGAACTTTGCTTCAGGATGAGAACAGAAATTGTGCAGCGGTGGCGTGGTGGCGGCAGCAGGAGGCCCCATTAGGTAAAGTGGTACCTCAGGTTAAGAACAGTTTCAGGTTAAGAACAGACCTCCGGAATGAATTAAGTTCTTAACCAGAGGTACCACTGTAAATTTAGATGGAAGTTCTCTGCTAATACAGTATAAGATTTTTTGTTGTGTGTATGTGTGTGCATGTGCGTCACCAAAGTTCATTCTGAAGTCGTTAATACTGATTTGCAGCTCATTACTACACTGCTAGCGACAGCAAATCAGTGTATTTCATGAAAATAGAAAAAAAATAAAGACTTCCTACTATAATTGATTGTTTAAGGAAAACCTGACAAACTGTCTTAATGATAAAACATACGCAGGACAGAAACACAATACATAAAAATCAAGAAAACAGATTTATTGAGATATGGGGTTTGTTTACATTTATTGAACGACAATGTAAATGATATTTTTCCTTTATAGGTTTTTTGCTATGTTGCCCCTTTTCTCCATAATGTGTCATTTCTCTTTTCCTCCCTTTCTGCTTCTCTTTTTTTTCTTTTTTTCTTGACAAGCAAGCTTGTTTGATGTATAACGATCTTGGCTACAAAGTGTAATAGTACAATATCAATGAATTTATACTTAGAAAAGCACAAACAAAAATGAAACACAAACCTTGAAAAGCAAAATGAAACAATCCGTATAAAATGAGAGAGAGAGACAGAATGAGAATCATGCAAGAAGCATACAACTCTTCCTGAAAACATTCCAGGGATAAAAACAGAGGAAAAGAGATGAGATTTTAAAAGCACCACACTCTTGCTGGTGCTGAAGTGACATTAAAGAAGTAGCCAGGTGGGCATCTCTGGGGAGCTCATTTCACAAGCAAGGGGCCACTGCTGAGAAGGCCTTTTCGCTTGTGGCCACCTACCTGAACTCAACTCGTGGGGCTACAGAGAGCAGGGCCTTGAGGGGTGATGGCAAGGTCCAGGAGGGCATGCATGGGAAGAGGGATCCTTCGGGCACAGAAACTGCTGTAGAAAGTGGGGGTGGAAAAACAGCACTTGCTGAAATTCCTGCTTCTCTACAACTACGAAAGGTACATGGACTCTCCTCCTTCATTTGGAGAGGAACTGTAACTCCATGTCAGGACACATCCTTTGCAGGTGCAATCCCTGTGTGCCTAGTTAAAAAACAAAAAGGTAGTTGAGGGATGCAAAGCCTCTGCCTGTGACCCCAAAGAGCCCCTAGTATTAGGACTGGCTCAGATACACAGAGGTCTGAACTGGTATAGAGCAACTTCTTATAATCTGGTGCCCTCTGATTTAGAAGCTTGTGGATCATTTGTGTTTGAGGCATGTGTGGTACATCCAGCTAGGTGTGCCTCCATCTTTCTGACCAAGCCTCTTTCCTCCCAGACGGAAAATGGACATGTGCAGCTTTTTCCACAGCAGCAAAAGCTTTGCCTGTTGAATTTATGCCTGCCACACAGCTGTTAGAGCCACAGTGTCTATGCTGGATAACAGAGGGGGCGGATATAATCCCCTCCATGCCATAGATTTGTCAGTAACGTGGTACCATTATACTGGAGAGGCTGCTTCCTACAATACACCTGTAAGCATGTCTTGGGGTGGGGGTGGGGAGCTCTATGCCTGAACAGGCATGCCTGCCCTAAGTATTCCCCCTCCCTTCTTTGTTCCTGCTATACCTCCCTCCACACTCCCCCCGCACTGGCCAGGCTTCTTTCCAGGATGCTCGGTTTTTGCTGAAGGTGCATGAGTTGTCTTCTTTGCTAATGCTGTGTATGTCAGCAGACTTGTCGAGGCTTGCCTGATTATGTTGGATCTGCATCCAGTATCAATAGCTCTTTTGATTCATGTAGCCTGAAGGATTAAACATGATGTAATCGCAATCTCTTCGACCCTGATGTACACAGCAAGGTAGGATGCAAATGGAAGGTGGACAGCATTTTCCTGGGCTGGGAGTCACTGATGGGAGCAGGAGGAAGTTCCGGTAAAAGCAGGGCAGGGCAGGGCAGGGTAGGAAAAGGGTAGGGCAAAACTCTCACCTGGAATGTGTGGGACATTGCCAGCCCAAAGCCTGCATCTTGTGAAATCCACACATAACTTGCTCCACTGCTTCTTTCTTATCTTTAAAATTACACTTGCACTTACATCGTTGCTTATGAGGAACCTTGCAGTTTTATTATTTCCTTTCTTAGGAACTGCCCAGAGAACAGTTTATAGATTTTAACCAGATTAGACCCATTGAAATTAATAGGCCTTGCCTAGTTATGGCCACTGATTTCAATGGGGCCACTCAAAGAAAAACTAAACTGAATGCTACCCTAAGTTAATAAACAACAACAACAACAACAAAAATCAGTGTTGGGGAGGACTTGGGTGAGTCCAGTTTGAATTCTGACTTAGCCATAAAGCTCACTGGGTGATCTTGGCGCCATCCTGCCCATCCTCCAAAGTTTCAGGGTTTGGAGTCAAACATGGGTGCTGGTTTTTGTTTTTTAAATCTTCACAACTATCCTGTAAAGTGGCGTAGACAAGAAAGAGGTTGGATAGCTACCCTACGGCTTATTTTATGGGTATGTCTTATTTTCGGAGAAACAGGGTATCTGTTGGGGATACTTTAGTTGCGATTCCTGCATTGCAGGGGATTTAACTAAATGATTGTTGGTGTCCCTTCCAACTCTACAATTCTGAGAGAGAGGGGGGGGGAAGAAAGGAAGGAAGGAAGGAAGGAAGGAAGGAAGGAAGAATATAATAATAATAATAATAATAATAATAATAATAATAATAATAATAATATATTTATTACTTATACCCAGCCCATTTGGCTGGGTTTCCCCAGACACTCTGGGCGGCTTCCAACAAAATATTAAAATATTTTATAGGAAGAAAGAGAGAGTGACTGGGTGGGGGATTGGGGGGAGGGGGCAGGATAGGTCATGGGTTGGGACAGGGTGGGCCCAATCACAGAGATGAGCCAGGGTGGGGGGGGAGGAGGGGGCAGGATAGGTAATGGGTCAGAACAGGGTGGGTGGAGTACAGGGATGCACCTGTGTAAACATAATACACGTAAAACAGGGGTACTCTGAAGGTGAGGGGAGTCTGAAGGGGGACTCTGAGGCTCCATTTAACAGACTGAGCCACAGCAACGTGTGGCAGGGCCAGCTAGTTGTGAATAGATATTAAGGAAAACGCTATGCACACGACGCAAAATGTAAAAAAAGAAAAGAAACCCAGGGAATTGTGTGGATCTCCACACCCACCCACTCTCCAGTTACCAATGAGTGGTTTAGAAGGAAACTGGTGAGAAAAGCCAGTTGCAACTTCTCCCTAAGGAGGAGGAAGCAGACATTTGTGACAAAATATATTATTGGTGTTGTAACTCTAATATCCTTTTCTCACCTCCTGTGTACTTTCAGGAGTAGGCAGGGATTGGCATCCAATGACATCATGAGCTATTTTTCAGAGCTTCCTGGTTTGTATGAAGTGCAGGACTCTTAAGAATCTTCTAGCTCCTGACCAAACCAGAGCTTAGCAACTTCATGAGGCGCCATGAAAACTGGCAGCTGTGATGTGCTGAATTCATTAGACTGTCTTCCTTGCGCTGACTCAATGTGTTGTTACAAACCTACTGCAATATTCATTTTAAAAAATGTATTCCTGAGAGAAAAAAGGACCATCAAATCCTGGCAAACCATATTCAGCAGTTTTAGTTTCCAAACTAAATGCTGGGATCCAAGGCGCTTCCTGAAGGGTGTTTATTGTGGTATGGATGCTCCCATGAATAATTTTTGTCACAGTGCCTACATAATGTTGTTGGCACCAAAATGCCAGCCCATGTCCCCCAGCCACCTTAATCCAGATCTACCCTTTCTGGGGGAAATTACATACATTTAAAAAACCCCAGAAACTCACTGTTGTGAACGACCCACTTGTGATATGCGAACCACCCATTTACAGTATGGGTTGCCCCTGTTTGGAAGCTCACTGAGTGTGCACATTTTATACAATAAATCAAGACAAGGTGGTTGGGGAATATCTAACCTCCAACGCTATTTGGATACTTTCTAAATAAGGCAACATCTCCCATTTTTGCTGAAGGACTGTGGTAAGGCATGGGTCAGCACAGGAACCTTGTCTCACACATTTAGAAGTCATGGCGCCTGTTATGTACTGAGCTGAATCCTAGAACAATAGGATTCAGAATCAGCGGGAGCTACCCAATCCAACTCCAGGTGGAAGTGAATCCTCAACCTGATTGGCCTGCTGGGGCAGCCAATCAGGCGGCTGGCAGAAGTGAATCTGCTACCTGATTGGCCTGTAGGAGCAGCCAATCAGGCTTCAGGCAGAAGTCAATCCACAATATAATTGGCCCACAGGTGTAGCCCTGAAGTAGCCAATCACGCAAGGCCCATTGTGTAAATAATGTATATAAGCAGATGGTTTGGGGAAAAGAGTCATTCGTCTTCTCTTCTCCTCCTTGATGACTATGAGCTGAATAAAGAGCATGAAATTCACTCTTGACTCCGAGTATATTTCAGCGCCCTTGTTTCAGGCTCTTGAAAGGCAGAAGCCAGACGGAAACCCTTATTTTTATTTCTGGCATTTACATAAAAAATGTGAAAACAATGGCAATGGAAACTATTGCCTGGTTTGTCTGTTGTTCCCATTTCTGTATTTTTTCTAGTCAGAACAAGGGCAAATGCATTTGATTTGGAAACCAAAAAGCCTTTATTGTAATGAGACTTTGATATTAAGACAAAGAAATCTTGGCAGATTTTTGGAGAGATAATATTGGGTTGGTTGCAATTCCACCAGGCCTGCTTTTTTATGCATAAGCAGCAACCAACACCTGGTGACTTTCTGAGTCATTGGTATTCAAAGCTGGAAAATGTTGTGACTATCTAAGACAGGCATCCCCAAACTTCAGCCCTCCAGATGTTTTGGACTACAATTCCCGTCTTCCCCAACCACTGGTCCTGTTAGCTTGGGATCATGGGAGTTGTAGGCCAAACCATCTAGAGGGCCGCAGTTTGGGGATGCTTGATCTAAGATATACATTATTAGAGTTCAGTACTGTAAGTTTCATGGGACAAATATCCCAATGGGAGCAGGAACAATATTAGGGAGAACTCTATGAAACTTTAGCATAAAAGTGCTTTTATAGACAAGCTAGATTGGCCTGAGTGACAACACGGGGTCGAAATCTTCGTTGGAGAGTTTGTGTCTGGAAAGGTACTCATACATATGTGGTGGAGCTGCCCCCAGTAGAAGCATTTTGGGAGGTAGTCTTGAATTAATGAGCCTACCATCATGGTGAAGGATCTGACACTGAATTTATTTTGTATTTTCAAGGGGTCATCTGTAGATATTGGGCTTGTCCACACCAGAATTCAGTGTGTGTTTGCAGCTGTTTGCATTCCCATTTATTTGGCTAGTCCATGTGATGCTACTCTCCAACAATACCAGTCTCGATGCCTTTCCCCTGTATAAAGGCGTCCCCTCACTTACATGGGGGTTCCGTTCTGGGCTCCCTCTTGCATAAGGGAAATCGTGTAAAGTGGGGAGCACCCTCTAAAAAGCCTCTATATGCCTATTCCCCCCTGCCCTCCAGCTCTCTCTCTCTCGCTGTCTCTCCACACAATTCTCTCTTCAACCAGAGTTGAAGCTCTGAGGCTGGCTGGAGGACGCACAGGAGAGTGGCTGCTGCTGCTGCTGCTGCTGCTGCTGCTGCTGCTGCTGCTGCTGCTGCTGCTGCTGCTGCTGCACTACTCCCCACATCAGCAGTTCCACGGGGAAGCCAAGCAGCCTAAACAAAGCCCCGCTATGTCTCAGGTCTCTTTGGGGCTTCCTCTGCCCTCACTAGCGTCCTCTTCAGGCTCCAGAGAGTCTCCTTGCAACAAGGACTCTCCAGCACTCTCCTGCCATTTGCAGGTTTGAACTGAATTATTTATTTATTTCCCGGCATGACACGTATATATGGTTGCACTTGAGTAGCACGCGTGCATGCATGGCGTGATGCCTGTATACGGGCTTACCTGAAACGGGGAAAACCTGATAAGTTGGGGGAGATTAGGTTCCAAACCACCTCATTCTGACTCATGAACTATTTGTTTCAGTGCTTTGGGGTAGGTGGCTCAATTGTCACTTTCTGCTATTCCCCTTTCCATGCCCACTGCATCCTCAATGCTTTCATTTCTTTTCCAGCTGTGCTTGTTAACTCTTTCTGATGTGTTCTTTCTGGTTCTGCTTCCCCCCACCAATTGATCCATCAGATTTGCACAAAACCAGAAAATGCACAAGCAAATTTACAATTGCCTGAGTGTGTGCTGTTGCATACTTCATGGGCACAGATATTTTTTTTAAAAAAATAAAAAAAATAAGGTGAAAGTGCAGAAATCTGCATGCATGCTCTGTTGGTACAGAATCAACAAATCAGAAGGCAGAGGCAAACACAAAATGGCTGCTGGTATGACCAGGAAAGATCGAAGTTGCACCTTCTCACATACAAACTGAAATATGTGCAGGTGTGGGCTACTCCAGTCTAATCTGAATGGCAGAGAAGTGGATTAACAGCTAAATCAGGGTGAAATGTGGACAAAGCCATTGCCTCTAAAGACCTGGTTCAATTTACACTGGTAGCTTCACAGCTCATTATCACATAACATTAAAAAGTGCTATTGGACTTATGTGCAATAATTGGTACCTCGGATTGTGGTTTGTGGAAGTTGTTGAGTGATAGTGAGTCACGTAGCTAGGAGCATAAATCGAGCCTGGTCTTTAGAGACAATATCTACATTTCCACTCCTTGCGGGTGGGGGGTGGGATCTGTCATTTGAGCATCTGTAGACTTGAAAACAGATTTTTCCAAGGACTGGCATGTTTATTTATTGATTTTCTATATTTGTATCAGTTTTTCTACATCACGCTCTCACAAAATATCAGGGTGATGCACAACAATATAAAACAAAGAGCACACACATTAAAAGCAGTAAAGAGCAATCATTAAAATGACTGGCAAGGCAAGAAAATTTTAAACAATTGTGTAGACCTGTCAGCATAAAAAAAAGCCTCCAAGAGACTGCAAGTCAAAAGCATGTTGTCAGAAGACAGATAAAGGTTGGCAGGGGGCTGTGGGGAAATGTATTTATAAAGGATGAACATAAATGAAGACCTTGAAGGCACGGAGAGTCCAGACGCTGGAGCCTTTTACAGTTGCTGCTTGAAAAGGGAGAAACTCTACAACTTGCATTTTTAATTAAGAAATACACTATAGCAGATTTTTCTGCACCAGATTCTGTACTTGTAGAATGTTCATAGCAGGAGAGCATCTTTTGTTTTACCAGGTTGAATGAATTCATTTCCCCCCCCCCATACACCCCAGTCCACTTTGCTAGCCTTAGTTTTCTTTCCCTCCAGTAAAATTATGCAGGCCTTGGACTCAGCTACATTGGCAAAGAAAAAGTGCTTTATAATATGCATTATAACACTGTGACACCAGATGGCGCTGTGAAGTTCCGTTTTTGCCAACCCGATTTCTCATACAAAGTTTACAATGTTTAACTGAAACACTTCTTTGATTTGTCTAGATCCAGCCCTTCATACCAAAACCTTTTATGTCATCACCATAGTATCACAAAATGCAGAACTTGGCTGTTCAAAAGATAAATATAAATGGAGGACACTGACACTGCCTGTTCCACTCAGCACTGAGGAGGCTGGAGTCCTTCTGAATCACTGGGGTCCCCCTTCTAGCATAAGTGGAATCCTTAAAAGATTAGATATTTTTGTACACCACCAAAATACAGGCTGTAAATGTGTATGGAGAAGTGTCACAGTAGAGTTTTCTGCAGTAAGCATATATGGTTGGATTCAAATTATGGCCTCATCCGCCCTATGGGTGCCATTCAACTAGGTTTTTAATCAGAGCAAACACACTGACATTAATGAACATGACTAAGTTAAGCCCATAATTTCAATAGGTCTAGTCTAGGTGAAACTTAGTTGAATACCACCCAAAATATTTGAATACTACCCAATTTAAAGCAGTAGTATACCAGTTCGAAAGCACGTCAAAGTGCAAGTAGGTAAATAGATACCGCTCCGGCAGGAAGGTAAACAGCGTTTCCGTTCGCTGCTCTGGTTCACCAGAAGCGGCTTTGTCATGCTGGCCACATGACCTGGAAGCTGTATGCCTGCTCCCTTGGCCAATAGAGTGAGATGAGCGCCGCAACCCCAGAGTCGGTCATGACTGGACCTAATGGTCAGGGGTCCCTTTACCTTTACCTTTAAACCACTTTAAGCAATTATGGTGGCTTCCCACAACGAAACATGGGAAGTATAGTTAGTTTCCCTTCACAGAATAACAAATTCCTGAGTTCCCTAAGAAGAGGGATTCGTTGTTAATGTCATGGGCCAGGAGTCAGCTTTGCCTGAAGGGGGAGAAGGCAGAGTGACTCTACCAGCAGCTGATCAGCCTTCAAGGAGACAGAGTAGAAGGCCCTGATGAGAACCAGCTGGCTTCAGCTTTCTTATGCAGAGCTTCCAGCAGCAGTCAGGTGCTGGAAATAACGCTTGCTGCTTGCTGCTCGTCTTGACCCCAGGATCTTCGATTTCTAAATTCCTGGACCATCTGACCATGAGGATTGCTGTTTGCCTCACCCTAGGACTGGACCCAACTTTGGATGCTGTCTCTACCTCCAGGCAAGAACACCTCAGAGACCTGTCTGGTTGGCTGGTCTCCCACTCCACTGAGCTCTTTATGTTGTAGCTGAGCAATGAGACAAACAGCTCTCAGAATTGTAACTCTGTGGGGTGAGGGGCGGAATAGGAGCCCCTGACAACTCTCAGCACCCACAACAAATTGCAGTTCCCATAATTCTTTGGGGGGATGCCTTGATTGTTTAAAGTGGTATGATACTGCTTTAAGTAGATAGTGCAGATGTGGCCTCAGTTAGTCTCACTTCCTTTTTTGCTGTGCTTTCTAGGAAAAGGTATTGTATATCCACCTCTATATCTGAGTGGTGTTGTTGTTTTGCCCCACCGCTTTACCTGGGAAAACCTGTATTTTACTACTGAATTGGAAGAAATGGGAGTCCACAGAAACCCCAATTATTGTTTGCTCCAGTTCTCCATACAGGGGAAGATGCAAATGTTGAACTTTGGCCAGTATGATCTTAATCACATTTCTGGCTTGCTTGACCTGACTACAAAACTCTGTTTTGGAGGCAGGGAGTCCTTGGATCTTCACTCTCTGTCGATTGTAATCAATGTTCATACAATACCTATTGTCTTTATTTCTTCTGTTTCATCCAATTCCTCCACAGTTAGTGGCTGGCCTATTAAATTGCACCAGGGAGTCCTGTGGAGAAAAGTTGTCGTGCAAACCTTTTTATATGTCCTGCTGGATTTTCAATTAAAAGATGTGTATACTTTGTAGGCCTGGTGCCATTAGCGATATTCAGGATCCTGATTTCTCCATGCCACTGAAGTAGGGCATATTTGTTAGCACATTACTTTGGGCTTTTTCTCTTTAAACAAGGCCCCTTGGGTGGTATTCAACCACATTTTACTCAAAGTAGACCCACTGAAATTAATGACCTTAACTAACTTGGGTCCACTAATTTCAATGTGTATACTCTGAGCAAAACCTAGTTGTGTACCGTCCGTTGTCTTCACTGTACCTTATGCAAGCTGTAGGTTACCCACCCATGTGTTAAGTCTGGGCAGCTGAGATTCATCTTAGAGCTTTTAAGATATCTTGCACAAAGGACCATTGTAATGTAACTGCAAGCTTTCAAGGCTTGTTTGACCTTCTACACCAGTGTCAAACAATGAGTCGAGATAGCTAGAAGTGGTTATTTATTTTATGCTATGACTATCTTGATGTATGTTGGTAAATAAACCTGTTTTGATAAGTTGCACATGTTTTGCCCTTGGGCATTAACGAGGCAGCTGCCTTTGGAAACGGACTGCTTTAATTACTTGGTTTCCTGTGTTTTAAAAGATCCTTCTGTTCATTGGCGTCCAGAACCCAGGCAGATAGACAGGCCTAACCATTGTTTTTCCCATAGCTTGGAGCAGGGGTAGGCAACCTAAGGCCTGGGGGCCGGAGGCGGCCCAATCGCCTTCTCAATCTGGCCTGCGGACGGTCTGGGAATCAGCGTGTTTTTACACGAGTAGAATGTGTCCTTTTATTTAAAATGCATCTCTGGGTTATTTGTGGGGCATAGGAATTCGTTCATCCCCCCCCCAAATAGTCCGGCCCTATATTTTTCAAAATATAGTCTGGTCTGAGGGACGGTGGACCGTCCCACGGCTGAAAAAGGTTGCTGACCCTGGCTTGGAGGGTGGTAGCTATGCCCTGGTGATGGCTGCTGATATTAGTTCTTGCTTTCTTATATGGGCTCATGAATGACCTTGAGCTCACACGCTCACTCCTAGCCTTCCTTCTTTCCCAGCCAAGGCCTGATTCTCTCCCACTCTTCCTTTCAGAAGCAAATCTTTGCTTGCTGTTATATCTGAGCTAGGCAAATTATGGTCGGCACAAACCATAGGTGACCGCAGTTCCAAATTGAAAACCCTAGTTTGATGAAGGCTTCCGGTATTCATTTGTAGACAGGCAGTGATGTGTGTAAAACAGGGATGGCTAACCTTTTTCAGCTCGAAGAAAAGGCCAGAGAGGCTGGAGCAACCACTGAAAATCACTTCTAGGGGTGGGTGGGGTACATGCGGCCCAAGGGCCAGCAACTCCTGGTACAAGACATAGTTTGGAAATAATCACAGACTCTACTTTTGCCACAAACAGGATGTCGGGGAGGGTGCAAGAGGAGGGAGGAGAGGGAAGAAGGAGCATGCAAGCCCCAAACCCAATCATGTAACATTAAAAGCATGGTTTGCCATTAAAATCCTACTAGGGTGTTCATAATAATAATAATAATAATAATAATAATAATAATAATAATAATAATAATAATAAATTTATTATTTATACCCCACCCATCCGGCCGGGTTCCCCCAGCCACTCTGGGTGGCTTCCAACAAAATACTAAAATACAGAAATCCATCAAACATTAAAAGCTTCCCTAAACAGGGCTTTTATCAAACATGCATTATCAAATGCATGAAGGGGCCACTGGGAAATCACAGGGTTAGGCCCATTCATTTGACCTTCCTGCACACACCAGCAGTATCTCGCAGCTGATGTGTGATTGGCTGAGTGTGAAAGTAGCTACTTCAAGACCTTGGGAATAGAAACCTTGACTAATCAAAGTTTCCATCCCCAAATTGCAAACCCTAGAGCATAGGAGGCAGCCTGATTCAAACTAAGCTGCATCGTGCATTGCCTGGGGTTTGTGGCCAGTGTGCATGGTGTCATCTAGGGAACTGGGCTGCCCCCTCATTCATTTGGTACCACAACATATTAAAAAGGGCTTATGTCAGACTTGAATCTTAGACTCTGGGTGGACTTTCTCAAAGTAACTCTTTCTCAAAGTAACTATCTTGCAGATTTTTAAAGGTGGCTAATCCATAGCACCACCCCAAATGCCCAAAGTCACTCTTGTTTCCACATAGCTTCCTATTTATGTGTATTACTATAAATAAGAATGTATTTATGCATGGGCGTACCCAGCACGGGGCAGGGGGGCAGGGCCGGCGCAGCCGTGGGCGAGAGCGGCGCTGCCGACAGGCAGAGGCGGAGGCAGAGCACAGCTCGGCAGAGCGCGAGTTCGGCGTTCCTGCCCACTGCGTCGCGCCCTCCCTCCAGCTCCCCGTCGCTCCCTCCGGCAAGGCCAAGCGTGGCGGGGAACCAGAGAGCGCAACGGGAAGCTGGAGGACGCGGCGGGTGGGAACGCCGAACTCGCGCTCTGCCCACCAGCCCCGCCGGCAGTGCCGCTCTTGCCCATGGCTGCGCGCTCCGCTGGGGTCCTGGCCATAGTGCACCGGGGGCAACCCGGTGGGCCAGAGCGGGCGCCCTGGCTGCTTGCTGTCAGTGGAGCCCCGGCGCCTCCGACTGCAAAAGCTTCACGGCGCCTAGGTGAGACTGGAGTCAGTTTCACCTGGGCTCCATAGCCCCACCCACGTTCCCACTTTGTGGCCCCTCCCCTCCTGTGCCTTGGCCCCACCCCTTGCCCCCAGTTTTGATCCTGGGTACGCCCCTGTATTTATGCTCCGCATAGCTCAGTTGGTTTGAGCGTGGTACTGATAATACTAAGGTTGCAGGTTCAATTCCCGTATGGGACAGCTGCATATTCCTGCATTGCAGGGGGTTGGACTAGATGATCCTCGGGGGTCTCTTCCAATTCGATGAGTCAACCCAGCCAACACTGAAAATCCAAAGTAACGTATTTGGGGCTTGTCGCTGATTTTCATTTTCACCATTGGTTACTAGGGTTCCAGTTATTGCAAGTTTAAATTTAATGCTCAGCTGTGACAGAGTTGGGGCTAAGGGTGGGGACATCATGGCTAACTTTACCCCAACACCAGCCCTCTCTTCTCCATTTTGCACTCTGGTGGAGGGAGCGGATCCCAAGAGGATTACACTTCTGCAGCCTCCAGGTGCCCCTCCCCCTGAGAAATGGTAGCTTGCCCCCAGAGGCCTCTGCAGTGGGAGTTGCACCTGAAGGAAGATGCAGCATGTGGCCCTGGCTGATTTACCTTCTGCCAGCAGGTACTTCCTCCACTAGGAAATGGGATACTTGCTCAGGGTCTCATTACAATGGTGGGTTCTCTGCCAGTCTCACCTTGGTGAGTGTCTGACCTTGTTGATCCTTGACACTAGTCTTGCCAGGAGAGTAACTTAAGAGGAAAGCATTCATCCCCACCAATTTTGGAATTCTCGTAGAAGGGATTTTCTACATGGCCAAATTAAGAGAGGATTTTCCTGCAAGGGGAAGAGCCCGGACTGGCAAGGAAAAGAAAGGCCATCACCAAAGCAAAAATTATCATAGTTTTTGTTGTGAATATGGAATATAAAGCTCTTAGGCTGTTGGCACCAACCTAATTTTGCAGTCAGCCAAGAGCGCTGCACCCAAGTACTAAGCTGTTGAGTGATGCTGTTAAATATCAATGCTTCAGCTGTGGGTTGTTTCTTGTGATTTTGCTTTTACTCAATGGCTCTCCTGGGGCTTCTCCATGATGTCTAGAATGATGCGTCTTAACAAGAGCTAGCAGAGGATAAGGACATCTCTGGAGAGGACATCAGTGAAGTGATGTGTTTTAGAAAATACCCATCAAAATTTAGCGAGACTGAATTTAAGCTGATCAAATGCATTTTGCAGTCCAAATGACACTTCTAATTTTGTAATATTTTTTTTTCAATGTTCACTTTTGTCCAGTATAGGATAAAGATAAGCAACAACTTATCCATATTTGATTCTCTCCTTCTTGGGTTGCTGTGGGGCCTTCTGTGTTGTGACACCCAGAGTCCAGCAGTATTCAGGGGTCCTCCACTAGACCCAAGGAACTGATGGATTCTTACACTACCTTGCCTTTTTAGTGATGCAGGGAGCACATCAGAAAGACCTCCCATCTTCAGGCCAAAGGATGGGGCCTTTTAGAGTTCTTTGTGCCCTGACAAAGGGAGATGGATGGAGCATAGAACAGGTGAACTGGCGACAAAAGCCTCAATTTACACCCACCCTTTGTTGGTGGGTCGTAACTGCACCATACATTTAAAGCACATGGCCTTCCCCAAAGAATCCTGGGTACTTTTGTTTACCCCACACAGAGCACCCTCAACTACTGTTCCTAGGATTCTTTGGGGGAAGCCACTTGCATTAAATGTATGGAATTGGTGTAACCTTGCTCTCTGGGAGCTCTCCTTGGTGCTGCGATAACCAGCCTGCTTCGCTCCATGAGCTCCTGCTCAAGGCCAGAATAGGACCCAGCACATGCGGTTGGATTCCAGTTTCCATCAGTCTCAGTTGGCATGACCAGTTATTAGCTATGATGGCAGTTATAGCCCAATAGCATCTACCTTTCTTGTGATATTGCTGCAAGATTTCTCTAGGCCAAGGTATCTCTGAATCTTTTTCAGCCCAAGGATTCCCTAAGTCACATGCCTTATCCCAGCTGAAGCACATATTGGGCAAAAGCAGTTAATGGGGGGCATGTAGCAGATCACACCATACATTGAATTTGCCAGACATATCCGGGATGCGTCAGAAATAGCGTCCAGACAGAATTTCCAAAAATCGGTAAAAATGACCGGGAAAACCCTGTCGTATGGCAACCCATGTCAGAAGTGTTGAATTTTTGTGTGTGAATTTAGGGGGGGGCAGCTTTTAAAAAAAGCTATAGCAACCCTACAGCACATTTGAAGTACATTCTTTCCTTCAAAGAATTCTGGGCACTGTAGTTTGTTAGGGATTGCTGGGAAGCTATAGTTCCCAGAATTCTTTGAGGGAAATAATGTGCTTCAATTTTGCTTTAAAGTTATAGTGTGTATGCAGCCTTAGTATGGAAGGTTCCTATGTCGTCACCAGTTTCCTCTGTGGAGGTTTTCCCACACAGTAGCATAGATATGTGTGGCAAGGCACTGGCCTGCATAATAGCAGCTGTGAAGAGGCCAGGTTATGGGTAGCAACAGGACCACCTGCGTAGTAGCAGGAATGGATCTTGAGTGAGGATCTATCAGTGGCTAATAGAGAGACAGATGGCAAGATCCCTAGCAAGGTAAAGCCATCAAGATCATAATGTGTGTAAAAGCAACAGGAGTGGTCAAAGAGCATGTCATTTATGGCTTTAAACACTAATGTGAACATCTTGAATTGGGCCTAGAAACAAACTGGCATATCTACTCTTAACTTGCAGAGATTTGTTTCCATTTTGGTAAATAATAAAACATACGAGTTAGATTTCCAGAAGAGCCCAGAGGTCACAGATTCTCAATTTTTGTTCTTAAATTACACCCAGAAGACCAGCAAGCCTTTCCAACACAAGTGAGTCCTCTTTTTATTCTCTGGGTGGTTTCCTTGGAAGAATTCTCAAGATGGCCAGTGGATTGCCTCTCAGTTGCCAATCAATAAGAAATGATTTACTTGCTCTATTTTGCCTTTTCACACTACAGAGCTTCCAGCAAGCCACACTGGGCATAATGGAATATCAGAAACAGACCACTCCTGTGGCTTGTGAGTCACCCCAAGCTATTAGCAATCACTACAGATTGACCTTTTAACAGGCTTTCTTATCTCCTTGCATTTGGCAATTTGCTGCTGCCTTGTCAAGGGGTCCTGCTCCAATTCATTCCATTCCAAGACTTCCAGCCACATCCAAGAAGACAATAGCTAAAAGCTTCTATGGATGCAGATTCTCAGCCCCTCAGGCTCACTTAACCAAAGAGCTGAGTGCATAAATAAAATATTGCATTCATGGAAAAAAGATGTAGCCCTTAACTTCTCCTCTGCAAAGGCCTTTGCCTTCCAGGGTTCTCTCCTTGGGAGTCTGTGGCTTCATTGTGTGTGAGCCAGAACAAAGCCAGATGTTTAGCAATTGAAGTGGAGTGGTTAATGCAGTGTGGGTGAATGTGGGCCGGAGTCCATCATTTGCTTTCTAT
Organism: Zootoca vivipara; assembly: GCF_965207765.1. Taxonomy (NCBI): domain Eukaryota; kingdom Metazoa; phylum Chordata; class Lepidosauria; order Squamata; family Lacertidae; genus Zootoca; species Zootoca vivipara. Next base: position 63,669,974 of record NC_142587.1, on the reverse strand, counting down.
TAATCTATTGTTTGATATGGAAGGGACGTCAATGTCACTGATAGACTTGGATCAGAAGTGCTCCTGGAAGACAAAGATGTTAAAAGAGGGTCTTGCTTCTCCCTTAGCCACAGCTTTGGATTTGTGGCTCTCTCTCTCTCCTTGTTGCTGCTTTGATTGTAGGTCACATCACTACAAAACTCCAAACTCTGGCTTTGTCTGTTGAGGTGGGGACACCCATTTGCCATCTCACACTGATCCCCTTAATCTCCCTTAATCACCCAGGGTATCACTTCACCAGGAGGCTAGCCTGGCTATTCCAAGAATTAGATGCCTTGATTAAATTCTAACACTCACTGGATCCAGGGATTGGGGAGTCTGGCACACAGCTTAACACTCAAAACTCATAACACTATGAAAGCTCACTTCTTGCACTGTTCCATAAAGAGGGTCAGAATCCTTGGGAGGCAATTGAAATGTTCAATGAAACATCCTGCCTTCTGTTTGCATGATTTTGGCACTGATTCTAGTGTTTGTGCCAAGCATCACACAGGGGGCTTATTGGAGTGAAGCAGACATTTCTTTCCCTTGAAAAAATGTACCGCATCAAAGTTGCAGTCCTGTACATGCTAACTGGGAAGAACTCCTATGAAACAGAGAGAAACTTATGATGCCTATAATTGTGCAGCACAGCTTGGGGTAATAGATGTTAGTAAGGTCCACTGAGTCAGATCATGGACTTGATCTGATCCCTAATTTACCCTTCCGGTCCTTGGGAGACTAGTAGGGAGGCTGAATTAATGTGGGGTGCCCTCTTGGAAAGAAGGCCTATATTTCTGTCCACCCTCCTTTCCCTGTGCTTCATAGGGTGAAAGGAATCTGGATCAATGTGGTTCAGATGGCAACCAGAGCATGTGGGAAGGAACATATGGAATAAAGTGGTATTTTGTCTGCCCCCCCCCAAATAACTGGATCTCCTCAAGACTGTAATAATGGCAGTGTTGGGCATGCTGCAGAGAATGTTTACGAGGTTGCAATTCTGTCATTCTCTTGGCTCCCTGGGCCAAAGCTGCTTAATTTCTTGCTCTGTTCAAGTCTGATTAGGGATTTGCTGTAATTCTGGGTTGCTTAAGTGATGGATAACTAATCTGCAGGGCAATCCTGTACATGTCTATGCAGAGGTAAGCTGCCTTGAGTTCCATAGGACTTATTCCCACCAGCAGAGCAGCTATTTTAGACTTGCTGGCCTTGCAGGGGACTCTTTCAGGGGTCAGCAAACTTTTTCAGCAGGGGGCCGGTCCATGGTCCCTCAGACCTTGTGGGGGGCTGGACTATATTTTGGAAAAAAATTATGAACGAATTCCTATGCCCCACAAATAACCCAGAGATGCATTTTAAATAGGACACATTCTACTCATGTAAAAACACCAGGCAGGCCCCACAAATAACCCAGAGATCCATTTTAAATAAAAGGACACATTCTACTCATGTAAAAACATGCTGATTCCTGGACCGTCCGTGGGCCGGATTTAGAAGGCGATTGGGCCGCATCCGGCCCCCGGGTCTTAGTTTGGGGACCCCTGCTTTAGATTGTCAAGGCGACTGCTTCCCTTCCTTTGAAATGTGGCAAGTCAACCCTGCTGCATTTGGACGTCGTCCTGCTAACTCTGCCGAGTGTAGCCCTGAATGTCCATTCCCTTGATGGCACCTCTGACTCCCAGGCACACATGTAAAGGACTACAGCCTAATAATTAGACTTGGCCCTTAGGGATAAACACTGAGTTGAGAGGAAATTCTAGAGCTGGGTGGGACATAGGGCAGTAGTGGCTGGTGTAGTGGGGCAGAGCGGCTTATCCATCACGGCAGATTAACTGGATGGGCGTGGCAGGGGTGGTGGTGAGTCTGCAATGCACATTATCCATTCCTTACTGAAGCAAGCCAGAATTGCAACAAAAACCTAAGCAGCTCTGTGGCTCGGCCCTACTACGCCAGCCACTACTGGCATAGGTGGGCTTAGAACCGAGATTGTCTGCTGCAAAAGAAAAGAGAGTGGAAATAATGCTGGGACTGAGTGGATTAAAAATCAAAACGTCAGTAAATATGCAAGGAGTTCAGGAGTTTGGGGTCATCTGGGCTATCATAGGGAAGAAGGTCTGTTATATGGAGGGAGAGATCTCTTCAAGACCTGGGGTAGGGCAAGCCAAACAAAACTATATTTGCATAAATAAATAAAAAGAATTCCCCCTTGCTACCTTTCACAGTATTAGGGATGTATTAATCCAAATGCTCCGGATTAATTCTATTTTGGGTAAATGCACGCCCTGTATCTAAATACACTTTTCCTGACGATCCTTCAGTGGAAAGAAGCATTAAAGAATGCAGTTAATCAGTTCCAGGATATTATTAATGTGAGAGTGAAGATGATATGCACACACATGTTTGCAGAGAAGGAGAGATAAGGAAGAGGCAAAGCAGCCTGGGAAAACCTACAAGGCATTTTCCCATAACCTTGTTCTTTTCCTCTCATCTTATGGTTTCTTTTTCCACCAGCTTCCTTCCATATCTCCCACCTCTTTGCAGCCAAGCAAGAGTAAGAAAGGAGCTTGGAACTTGACTTTCCACTCAAGTTGGGATTTTTAAAGCACATCTTCAGGGCTTCCATCCTACCACATTCTCCACATGTCAACACTCTTCTTTCGTGATCTAGAATGAAGATAGGCTGACCTGCCATGCCTAACTGTATGCTCTAAAATGTGTCCAAATGTGTCTCATCTTTAATCATAATTTCTCATTACGTCTAAACTGGAAAGCCTTAGTTTTCAGCTTTGGAGCACACTGGGATCTTAAACCACAGGTTTAAGTTAAAGATCCTGGCTAGATTCGAATAAATATATGTTGTATTTGTTTGTTTGTTTAGGTGGGGGTAGGTGGGAAGAGACAAATTAGACAGATTCATGGACGAAAAGGTTATACCTGACTAGTAATCTGCTTCCACTGCTGAAGGCAGTATGCCGATGAAGAACAGTTACTGGGAATCAGAAGTTGGAAGCTTGTGGCCGCTGTGAGAACAGAATGCAGGACTAAATGGACCTTTGATCAGATTCTCCTTTTGTTGATCTGTTCTTAGGAAAGCAAACTGGGGTTCTTGCATTCCATATTACTGAGCTTCCCCCCCCCCATCTTTCTCCTGACCTCCTCCTCAATGCAGGCTATGATGTCTGTAAAATACATGAAATACCACTAGTTTATGAAACCAAAGTGCTCCCAACAGAATATTAAAACACGATAAAACATCAAACATTAAAAACTTCCCTAAACAGGGTTGCCTTCAGATGTCTTCTAAGTGTCAGATGATGTTTGTTTGCTTGACATCTGATGGGAGGGCGTTCCACAGGCCCTCGAAGCTGGAACTCAGTGTCTGGGCTGAACAATGGAGGTGGAGATGCTCCTTCAAGTATACTGGGCCGAGGTCGTTTAGGGCTTTAAAGGTCAGCACCAACACTTTGAATTGTGCTCGGAAACATACTGGGAGCCAATGTCTTTCAGGACCGGTGTTATATGGTCTCGGCGGCCACTCCCAGTTACCTGTCCAGCTGCCTCATTCTGGATTAGTTGTAGTTTCCGGGTCACCTTCAAAGGTAGCCCCACGTAGAGCGCATTGCAGTAGTCCCAGTGGGAGATAGTCCTGAACCCAGCGTGCCCAGCATTTGCAGAACCCGCCGTCCATCTAAGAACCTTAGACCATCTAAGTCAACATTGCCTATACTGGTTGGCAGTGGCTTTCCAGGGTTTGGATGGGCCTTTCCAAGTCTTAGCTGGAGATGGAATCAGGGAATTTATGTATGCAGAAAGTGTGCTCTACCCCTGAGCTATGACCCTTTCTGGAGGTTTGGTTAGAAAACAATAAAACAAGAAAGAAGCTACAGTTTGAATATTCTACTGCAGTTGAAGTGCAAGTGAAGTGACTGGAGAAATGAGTAAAAATGAATCATCTGTGAAATAATGCTTTTATTAGGTTTCCTTCTCTTTCCTTAAAATAGATATGTATGCTGTTTGCATGTCCTTAAAACCTTTGCAGGGGATTTTCTGTGTTCTGCATAATGGTACTATTGTGAATAGCTATTAGCACTAGAGCTATGGATCATCTGAATTCATCGATACATTCAAAAGATGAATCTAATATTGTATTAACAACTGACTTTTTAAGCAGGGTTGTGCCTCTTGAGAAGATGCCAAAAATAAATTGTGAATATGCAATGATTATTTTGCAGTCTGCCCATCATTCAAAAATATTGTGGCAGCGTACTAAAAGAGAGCAAGACATAACTAGACAAGTATTAAACTCATTCCGAAACTGGTGGCAGAAAGTAGGAAAGGCAAAGCCCTGTGTGGTGTTGTTATTATTATTAATTGAATGTATATACCACCCTATACCCAGGTGTCTTAATGTAAATAAAGAATAAGATACTGGAAATCTGACACTTATGGGAGTTTATTTCCTCAAGGAAGTGGGTATAATTCTTTCTTTCTTTCTTTCTTTCTTTCTTTCTTTCTTTCTTTCTTTCTTTCTTTCTTTCTTTCTCTTTCTTTCTCTCTTTCTCTCTCTCCAGAGAGCGTTTTCAATGTGCTACATTCTGTACCGTAGTAACAGCCACATCCCGGCCTCTGCAGGCTGTCCCACAGGAGAGTTGTGTAATGGTTACTATTCTTGGCTGAAAGTGGCTGGCTCATGTCAAGGGGATTGTCTGTCAGTGAAGCAAGACAACATCCTGACGCGTGCTTACGTGTACTTATGCCTCTGCTTGTCAATAGAGACCCCTGCCTGTTCCAGCCATGGAGCTTGAAGTGGGAATTCATTTCTCATCTAATGAAACAAGGCTGTTTACTTGGCCCTGCTAGTCTCCTCAGGCTCCTACATTACCGCTTATGTCTGTTCTTCTCATTCTCACCATGGAAATCCAATACACACCTATCTGTCTCCTGAGATATGCACATGCTCTTTTACAAATATTGACAGACTCGGAGAGCTGTGGCAATAAAAGACTGAACCCGGGTGAACCCCCTCCCAACATAATACCCAAGTTCCCCAAATGGCGTGCTGCAGAGCAAGCAGAGGAACCATTTGCATCCATGGAAAATTAGTTTTTACTGCTGCTCTTGTTAATGAAAGCCATATCTGTTATGTTTAATTTTGCTTTCCTGAAGCTGTTTCTCAAAGTCTCTTGTTTCTCCATCTGTTGATGTGTAAGTCAATGAGCTGCTTTAATTTTCTCCCTTCCCCCTTTTTTTACAGTCAGTTATCCTGGGACCACGATCCTGTAATTCATTTCAACTTCCTTTTTTGAGCAAACATTCATGTACTTGCAGTGGGTGCAGAGAGGTAAGGAGGATGAATAATAACAGAGCTCTGGATTGTATTTTGTTAAGTGGGGCAACCATTTTTATTTTAAAAAAGTCAAATTCTTAATTTACTTTTTTTAAAGCGCACAATATTTTTTATTAAAAATAAGATATAAGAGAAAGAAACCACGACGGCTCACCTTATCAATAGAATAGTACATTAATCCTGATGTAAACACATATCTTAGTATAAGCAGTCTATTTGTCCAAATAGCTATCCAAATAAGAGGTAGGGTTGCCAGACTCAATAGAGGACAGGACATCTGTGCCTTTAATTGCCCTGCTCTCTTTTGAGTCTGGAAACCTTAAAGAGAAACCAGCAGACCCTTTGCTTGGAAATTAAAGGCACAGAAGTCCTGTCCTCTATTGAGTCTGGCAACCCTATAAAGAGTGACAATTGTAAGATAAATGTTCAAATGTAGAAAGGGCAATAAAATTTTCTGAGTATTGGAAATACTTCCAACCTTGAAGTATAATCTTCATTTAAATGTCAAAATATGATGCAATATTGCTTTTTCTTGTTATTGTTAGAGCAAACTGTTTGTTTTTATTATTATTTTCCTAGGGCTCTCAGTTTTACAAAAGAACGTTTAGTGATTTTTAGATATTTTGCACTGTTGCAATTCCCTGTCTTGCATTGTATGTTGGATTTATTCTAGCTGTTTTTTGGTTGAGATAATTTGTATAGTTCAGCCTTCCCCAACCTGAGGCCTTTCAAATCAACAGGGATGATGAGAGTTTTAGTGCAACAGCATCTGGAGGGAACACCAGGCTGGAGAAGGTCCTGGTATAATTTGTAGTTTTCACTTTTACTGTAAATTGTCCAGAAAACTTTTTGTTGTTGGATGGTGTATACATATTGTAAATAAGTATTTCTAGTAGCAGAATATCCACCACAAAACCTTATTTTTCCTGGCCAATTTAAATGCATCTACAATCAATAATCTACAGCTGGCAAGAGCTTTGATATCAAGGCAACCAGAGGAAAAACAATTATAATTGTGTTGTCCATCATCAGAGTTTGAAACTTGGGGTGTTTCAAGATAGTTCTCATCTAGATGTGCCTTCTCTGTACTACCATCTACCCCCAGTGACAGAATAAAGTCCTTCTTAAGTGTTCAACTCAGTTATGGAAAAGTTTTAACTGATTTAAATATTGCATTATTACAGGGTTGAAACATGCTCTGGGACCTTATGGCAAGGGGCAGGTAGGAAATATTATAAATGAATGAATGAATGAATGAATGAATGAATGCATGCATGCTATTGGGCAAAGTGAGATGACCACCCAAGCAACAGATGTTGGTGGGACAGTGTTGGTAGCCCTGTGATTTTTCTTCTAAGCCCTCTGGCCATTCTTGTCTGTTGAAGGACAGCACTTTCTATGCTGCACAATACGTTCTGACCATCCAAAACTGGCTCGGGTACAGCGGAAGACTGGCCCCGACTGGTGTCAAAGTGAAATTCAGCTGTGAGCCCAGTTGGCTTCTGTATGTGGAATGGGAGCCATCTTGTCCTTAACCTCAGGGAGCAAATACCTTGGTGAGGAGAAGCCAACAGACCTCACAGCGTCCCATGAATTGGATGCTCAGCAGATAGTTTTAACTTGTGTTTATTAAATCTTAATACTTTTTAAAAAAAGACTCTGTCCATTCACTTTTAATATTGACATACAACTTTATAAATAATATATCGATAATAACCTCTGTCATAGTTGGAAATACACCACACAAATATTTATTTTTGTATGTTTATTATTCACCACATAGAGAAGTTTCCATGTTTGTCAATAACCATGCCAAATCTATTCTTCATATATTCAATAAACAGAAACCAATGATTGTAAAATTCTTATGACTTTCGTCTTCCACACCACTTTTTAGTAATTTCAGGAGCTTATTTGCCAAATATTCCTTTATCGTAGATGGGGAACTGTTTCTCCATTTTTGTGCTACAAATAATTGTGCTGTATTTGTTAGATTTCATACTGACTCTTTCCCTTCCTCAAGGCTAATATACAGATAACCCAACAGAACAGTCATGGGGGTGGGGTCCACATCATGAGTTCTGGTAGATAAATCTACCAGTTTTCTCACAAAGGACTTTATAACTGGGCAGTTCTAGCAGATATCTAAATCTTCTCTGGAATATCTAAGATCCATTGGGGTATTCATTATAAAAACACACTCCCAGCCTTTCTAAAAAACAACAGCACATAAATTGAATTTCCCTAGCAATTGAGTATTTGCAGGCAATAAAATAATAGATTCCTCCTCTCTCTCTCTCTCTCTCTCTCTCTCTGTGTGTGTGTGTGTGTGTGAGAGAGAGAGAGAGAGAGAGAGAGAGAAAGAAAGAAAGAAAGAAAGAAAGAAAGAAAGAAAGAATATAGAATCAATGCCTTCCAATCAGAGAAGCCAAACAACATTATCTACCTGAGGAGACAGTTCATGTGGTGCTGATAGCTATTTACAGGAGAGCTCTGGAGGAAGAAAAAGAAAAGCAGAATTGTAGCGTCTTGAAGGTTAATTTATTCTGGCATAAGCTATCACAGGCTAGCATCGCATACTCCATCAAATGCAAATAAGTTTTGCAAATTAAGCCACATGTTAAAATTTCTTTTGTTGCTGTGTTAAGCAACTGCGAACCGCATCCATAGACACACAATCTGCTCACAGATAATTCAGGAATATGCCCTGTAAGTGATGCACAGTGTGAACACCTTAATTACTTCTAATGATATGCAACAACAATTAGACTATAAAGTTCTGTTCAATCAATTTGAATGAATCCCTTCTGTCAAGTGACAGATCCATTATTTGCCATTACAGTCAAGTTCAGAAATGGCCAGTGTTTCTTCCCTAATTAGCAATGTTGTTTTGTTTCCTTCTATCTCTACTGATATATCTCCACTGCCCACTTTTGCTTTTGAGGTTTGAATACGCCCTGAGATGATGGCTCCTTTTCATCATTATCTCCTATTAGGTCACTTTTATTCTGGACATCTGGACAGCTCTGCAGCTTCTTTCACAAAGTTTCATTTGTTAGCTTGGCAAGTTTTATGTGGTAGTAAAGGGATTTTACGCCACGCCCCAAATCATTTCAGATGTGCAGAACTGTGGCAATAAGCTCCCATTTTCAAAGAAGAGGGAGGGAGATTTGCCAACTGGTCAAAATACCTGCCTTTAATTGGTTTTGTGGAAGACAGTAAAGAGAAAACAAATGGAAAAAAGAGTTATTGGAAGGACTGGGAAGGAAGGGATTAATATCTGTAAAGAAGTAAGATAAAGACACTAGAAAATGGAAATATACTGAAAAAATATTTTGAATTACCAAGGAAGAAAGGAGGAAGAGATGCACGGCTGTGGTTTTTGGCAGCAGCCATGTGGCACGGATCTCCTGTAATATATAGCTCTGAGCTGGCCCTACCAATAGGAAGGATGAGGCAGTTGCCTCAGGCAGCAAATGCTGCAGGGAGGGAAATGGCACAAAGGTGTTAGAAGATGGAGCTGAGTGAGCCATGTATCGTGCTCAGTGTCCCCTAATTTAGTTTGCCACCTTCAGCTGTGCCATCCAATTCAACTGCAAGTCTAGTCATCTTCTGCAAGTGGAAGGGGGAGGGAATATTGTCTTGGACAGTTCACTGGTAGCTCTACTTCTGTTAGATCAGAAATAGGAAATCTCAGGCCCAGGGGACCAACGTGCTGTCATGGCTAAAAATTGGCCACTGTTTATTTAATGCTAAAAGAACTAAGTCAGGATGAGTCAGCGGCCTAGACTCATGCAACCTTTCACCTAATTGTACCTGTATATATAATAGAGTGGTCAATGTTAGTGTTGGTGTTGTGTGGGTTGGTTGGAGAAAGCTGGTAGTGTTGATGTGTGTACAGTTGGTTGGTCGTTTTGCAGATAAAGACTTTTAAGAATAAAAGCAGAAAATACTCTGCAAAGACACTCTTCTCATGGACTCTTTTATGCCGACAAGGGTCTGAGGAGACAAAGGAAGTCAGAACCCTTTGCTTTTTTCAAACACTGACATGTGCAACCCCTGTTTCTTTACCTGGCCCTCGGGGCTCTACCCAGGTAGCACACCTTCCTGAGCCGCATCCTTCACCAGTTATGCTTTGCACCCTGTGGGCTCCTGCCTGTCAGTTCAGGCTCAGTGGTTTCTCAGTCTCCAGCAGGAGGCTCAGGGTCCAACACCTTAGCTGGAGATTCCCATAGTCTCTGATTTGTGATGGCTGCTGCACTCTGAGGCCACTGGGACACATGATGTTCTACACCTGATGTCAGAGGCAGTATGCCCATGAATGCCATCTGCTAGGAATCACAAGCTTACGGGCTTCTCATAGGCTGGCCAATGTGAGAACAGGATGCTGGACTACATGGGAAGATGCAGATTGCCATATGACCGGAGAAGTGAAATAATGGTATGGGCAACTACCGGTAGCAGTAGCAACTCTGAGCTTGCAGTAATCCCATGAATGGCTCTGCCACTAACCTGTAAATGTGAGGTACATGCAAATGTGAGGGGCTTCTGTATTATATTAGAGAAAGCTCAGTTTTGAAGTGGATTAAGATTTCCACTTTAGCCTCCTCCCTTACTGTCGTCACCATCTCATTTCCAGCTGTTTGGAACTTGAATCAGCTTCCCTGGCCCAGTTTCTTTTTAGATGTGAAATCTTGAAAGCTTGAGCAAATATAAATCAGCCATTTTCCCCAAAGAGCCAAGGGAAAGTGAAATAAATATGTTTTGCCTTTCAATAATAATAATAATAATAATAATAATAATAATCCTGAATTTTCTTTTTAGCCTAGCCATAGCCAACCCAGCTGGAAATACATTACAATTTGGCAGATAAATAGACTTCACTGAAATGAATGCCTTTTTTCTGCTCTAGGAAAATCTATTTTGATCTGTCTGCATCTGGTTCTCTTTGCAACTGTACACTAAGCATGTACAGTACTTTTCCTTCTCTCACCATCTAAAACAGCTAAAGAAGGTTTAGTCACACATGTGCTTTAGGTTGCAAACCTTAAACTCATTTATCTGGGAGTAACTTTATCTTGTCCCACTGCTTTTCCCTGGGGGAAACTGCTCTTAAGTGCTCAATCAGAGCAAACGGCAATTCAGGTTTACTATGGATTAACTCTTGCTCCAGTTTAGCACCAAAGAACAGGTTTTTCCTGGGAAAGGAACAGCGCAAGTGGAAAATCGCTTGGACTAGAAACTGCAGATGTAGTTGAAAACTGCTCAGACTTGTGCTATCTAGGCATGGGGCAAATGGAAGTGTGAACAATTCCTTGAATCCAATGGGACATGCATCTGAGTAGACATATACAGGCTTGATTGCACCATTGGTTGGACCATTGGCCTCTGCTTTCATCATGCTTCATCTAAGATGAAACGTCAGGCCTGGAGGCTGGTGGGAGCAATCAGAAAGGCCTCCGCTGGGCATTTTGAGGAGATGGCAGGGCTGAGCTAGCCAGGAACCTCCAGGATCTCAAGCCAGCCTCACTGCTGGAATTGGCACGATCATCAGCCTGGATCAATCCCAATACTCCTGCTCCTCTTTCCACTGTGGTCAGTGTGAGCAACAGGTCTTTGATCAAGACAGCAACCTCACCCCTCTGCAAAGCCCCACTGGGGTGCTGTACATTGAATCTACAAACTGAAATGTTCAGTCCTACTATAAAGTAACAATCTGGTATTATAATTGCTTTGTATACATCCTTGAGGATTCTTCACCAGGAATAGTAGAACTATGACTGTTCATCTAGCCTTCCCCTAAATGGGCAGCCTCCAGATGTTTGGATTACAACTCCCAAGAGCGCCAGTCAGCATGTCTCAAGGTTGGGAGCTGCAGTACATTTGAAGGGCGCCAGGTTCAGCCTATCTCAGAGAAACAGCTGAATCTGAAGGTGCCCAGAGACAGAGAAAAGCCATGTGCTATCAGCATGGAAAGCCCCCAAGATGAAGATGGAATGAAAATACTGGATGCCTAATTTACAGAGCCAAAGAATAAGGGCCATGGCAGACGCATTAAAAATAATGAATGAAAGTAAATTATCTACACCCTGTTTCCCATTCTAATAATAGAGGCACAAGAGGACCTTAATGTCTCTAAAAGGCAATATATTTAAAACTGGCCCCTATGCATTATTAATGTGTGAAGCTCATTGCCATAAGATAGCAGAGGCCAAAAGAGCTCTGTTAAATTCAAGAGACGACTGAACATTTGGATGCACAGCAAAGCCATTCCCACTTCACTCCGCAATGAATGCTCAGACTTGGACCCTGCAAGCCTCTCCATAGCATCTCTTATTGGCTCTAATTGTTGGGTATCTGCCAACTATCTCTCTAGCTCAGTATTGTTTTCACTGACTGGCAGGGGCTGTCCAGGATTTCAAGCAAGGGACCTTTCCCAGCCCGACCTGGAAATGACTGGCTCTACTAATCTGAGAGGGATCAATCAAGCAGCATAGACAGAACTGATGCAGGCTGACCAGGCTATGCAAATGGAAAAGTATTTGCCTGCTTCTAGAATCCTTCCTGCGCTCCTGGACAGGACCAGCTTAATCATTTGGCAGTGTGAGATGGCTTCCTCTGGTGGCAGATGGTGGGGAACAGCAGTGAGATGTTAGAGAACTGAGCTATGTGGTTTGCTCTGGTAACACCCTCCCCCCCAAGTTAAGCCTGCAGTGCAAGACACTGACCCATTGCCAGTGCTGAAGTAAGATTCGGTTTACTCTGTGCAAAAAATGAGAGGAGAGGTTACATTTTGTCCTTTGCTCCCGAGGAAGCAAACTGGCTTGAGCTGCCCTGTGCACTTACAGCTTTGAAACCAGCAGTGCCACTGACTTCAAGCTTCTCAATAGGAACATAGACCAGGTATTCCACTGGCCATATTCATAGATACAAGCAGATACCATAGACCAGGGGTGGCTAACATCCTCCAGATGTTGTTTGACTACAGCTGCCATCATCCCTGACCACTAGCTGGGGACTGATGGAAGATGGAATCCAGCAGCCTTTTGGAGGGCCACCTCTGTCATAGATAAAACAACTGCCCAACCCGTATGTAAAAGGCAGTGACCAGTAACTGCCAACCAACTTTGACTTGATGCTATGGATCTGTGGCTACATGATACGAAATCCTGATTGTGCCTGCTTTCCAGGCACTTTTGACAGTTCCAGCCACATGCAGTTATTGTGTTCATCCAGGGTGACTTGTAGGTTCTCCATTGCATGTGTGGAGGTTGAAGGTGAGGCGAGTGGGTGCAACCCCATTTCCTTTTCCACATGTTCGCTATATGTGTCTGGAGGCAAATGGTACCAGACGTTTAGGGTTTAAGCCTGTATAAGGGGTTTAGTAACAGTCCACCTTCATCCTAGCCTTTGTAAATCAAAGATGGGATTGCACTGCAATTTATTTATTTTAATGAAACAACCAGATACTTAAATCAACATAGTTACAAAAATGGGCAAAGATATCAATCCTAAGTGAAATATATTTCAGAAACATTGTCCAGGACGCTTTGGCATTAAAATCAATGGGATGAAACTAAAATTTTACTTTGTATACTAAACATACTGCATACCCACTCACAATGAATTAATAGCATATGTTACAAAGCCTTTCCTGGGAAATGAGAAGAGGAATAAAGGCTTTCTGCAAATCTCTCTCTCTCTCTCTCTCTCTTCTCTCTCTTCTCTCTCTTCTCTCTCTTCTCTCTCTTCTCTCTCTCTCTCTCTCTCTCTCTCTCTCTCTCTCTCTCTCTCTCTCTGTCCCCATTCCCCATTTCTCCCCAAATGTGCTCAGTGTGTGTACAGCTGTGGCCTGCCTTGGGGGACTGTGTCATTGTTTTAAACTGCTGTTCTAATGCCGCCGTTGAACAGCACCATTCCAAAGGCTTTGCCCCCGCCCTGCACACAGGGCTTCTTTTTTATTTCTCTGGAGCAGAGGGAAGCGGTTTTTTTTATCACCAATTCTGGCATATAAGGCACCTCTTAGTGAAATTCTTCTCGGATGGTTAAGCCATTCCGAGCAAGCCTGCAGCAGCTTCTGCTCTGGTAAGAAAATGTGACCTAGTTAAAGCCAGAGGTTTTTATTTTTTTTATTTTTTGGGAAGATGATGAAATGGAAGTGACTTGTGCTCTTGCTGAAATTTGACACTCAATACAGGGCACTGAATTCCTTCCCTGCCAAATATGTGTGTGTGTATTTGGGAATATATTGCCATGGAAACCACTTATCCCACCCCTCACTGATCAAGAGCATCACTGCATTCAAAGGAAGAATTGTAAGATGCCCTTTCCCTTATCCCCTTGGTCCTCTCCCTCTGCCCCACCTCTCTTTACTCTGCTCCATGAAATCGAATTAAAGGGTGAAATGAATTTTGGAGCTGCTGCCAGAGCCTGGGAAATGTCCATGCTTGGGAAAAGGTTTCTTTATCCATCGCTGATGGTAGCAAACTAACTCGGTCCTGGTTTAAGCAAAGCAGTTCTTCACGTCATACTATGTTGAGCTGTGAATTCAGCATGCAGCAATGTTAGTTCCTGGCTTCGAACTGTAAAGGTTGGGAGGGCTTTATTCTCACTTATCTTAGTGTTGCTTCATTCACAATAATCCTGAAATGTTCTTTCCTAACAGACTGCTCTGTTCCTTGTCTCTCAACCCCACCTCCCCAATTAACATGCAAGGCTTTTCTTGTGGTGGCAGGAGCTGAAAGAATAAAGAAAGATGACGTTACTGGCTAGGATTCACCCTAGGGGGCTGCACAGACCACCAGATTTGGTTCAGACACCAACTTGGCACTTTGAAAAACAGTACTTTGGATGCTGCCTGATTAAGTTCAGGTCCATATTTGAATCCCGATTCAGCAAAACAAAGCTTCATGTATTCCCCATTCCCTATTATGGGGAAATAAGGTGGGGGGGAGTCTCATTTCCCCCACTTGTCTGCACAATTTTTCTAAACATCTGAGTTGCCCTTTGAGGTTTGTATTTTGGTTCAAGGCATGTCAGAAGGATCCTACTTTGGTTTGCACACCCCCTAGTTGCAGGTGTTTGCAACATGCCATTTTGTGTGGCAAACGGAAAGGTTCTTTGCCAGATGTTAATGATCCACATATATATCTAGAGAATATTCAACACAAAAATTTACAACGGAGAATTCTTTTTAGACCTAGTTCTTCACATACTTCATAGGGAAAGTCTCCATGTTGCAGTGATTAACATTTGACTGAGAATTCTACCCAAACACAGGTACTGAAAAAGCCAGAGTGCCATAGCTTTCTTTCATGTTTAGTGATCCGCCGTAACACTTAAATCATTTTTGGCAGTACATATTGCCTAGCTGGGTATTTTGCATCGTATAAAGGAGCATTTATAATCCTTTACATTTGTCTTTGTCAAGTTCCATTTTGTCATAATTATTCGTTCTCTAGTTTATGGAGCTCATTTTGAACTGTAGCCTACCCTCTTCTATCTTTGCCAGTCTCTTCAATAAGTTTACAAAACAGCCAACAGCTTCAACAAGTTTACGAAACCTATTTCCAAGCCATTAAGGAAGGTGCTGAACAATGTGGGGCTTTGGACTGATTCCTTTGGATACTCGTTTTGAATCTGATGTCAGTTTGTGTCTCAGCTAAATGTGCCTCCACCTTCATTCTAGTCCACATTTCCTGAGCCTTTATAGGGATGAGAAAATCCTTGCTAAAGCTTAGGTATATGATGCCAAATACACCCTCTTATATTACATAGTCGGATCCATTTCATGATTCTCCAACTTTTTGCTCATTCTTAGAAATTGCACCCTTTAGGGCCATCAGACAATTTACTTTGGCAAGTGCCAGGGACCTTCACCCATGAATTACAAAGGTGAGGGGCCACCACCTATGGGACCCTCAAAACCTGGAGTCAGGCCTGTATTGGAGTCCGGCACTTCTAGCATTTTATCTTTCTTTTCCACACTATTCCTCCACTATAAACATTAGGGGCAATATCTGGTGAAGTAGTTCCATTGCTCAAGAACTTCTGGCTTTGCAACTGAACTTCCCTTCCTTCTCCCCCAGTATGGTTTCAAACTGGATGGGGGAACCACGTGTTGAGATTCCTGCATTGCAGGGGGTTGGACTAGATGATCCTTGGAGTTCTTTCAAACTCTACAGTTCTACTCCCCACATACCCTATGTGCACCCCTAAACCTGTTCTGGGGGTCCCCCCTCCAGATCAGATTAGGGGAGTGCATGGAGGGGAAGGGGGGGGGACTTCCCATTGCACAAACAGAAATCCTTGCGCTAATGAAGCTCCTTTCTTAGCAGCTCTGAGATTTGCATAGATTGTTTCCTTCAGAATCTGTGCAAACGTCACCAGGCCCCGGTGGGTTTGGTTCATTCCACCGCTTGACGTATTCTCTTTGTAGACGCGGGAGCAAAATCTATGTCGAGTGGCTCAGCTTTCTTTGCAACAGCTGCCATCTCTTCCTTTCTGAGTGGAATAGAAGGGTGTGCCTCTGGCCCTCACTTTTGAAATGTCTCTGCACCATCTGCCTTACCTCACAGGGGCATAGGAGGGAAAAATTGTGGTCAAGGAGCTGCAAGAATATAAGAGGAGCCTTGTTGTGTCTAATCTCAAATCCACATAGTCCAGCACCCGTTTCCCACAGTGGCCAACCAGATGTTCCTGGAAAGCTGACAAGTTCCTGCTTTCCCCAGCAAGTGGTATTCAGTGCCACAGTCAGTGCTATAACTTCCTTATATAAAGATCAGCCTCATTGTCTGTTTTTTTCTTTTATACAGATGGAGGAAAGGGCAATTTAAGTCCGGATCACAAACAAGGACAAAGAGCAACGATTGCAAATTGCATCACTATACTGCTTGTTTCCTGCCTGAGGTGGCAGCTTCACAGGCAGAAATTCAACAGGTGCAGCCTTTTCTCTTACCACATATCCCTGCTAGGGAGAAGCATCACCTGATGGATTTGTGCCTGTTGTCATCCAGAAGCACTGAGCTTCTGGCTCTTGTCACCATCCATTCGTGATGACGAATGCGGACAGGAACAGGCAGGAAAAGTGTCCTGGAAAGCCTGTTCTGTTAGCTGTAAATTTGCCCCCTGCTACTGTCTTTCGGCGATGATTCAAGTACCCCATTGCACTGGTATATTAGCTAACAACTGTGCTAAATTTTAAAACATGGGAAACATTACTTGCTTGTACTTTAATAAGATTAACATTGCTGCAATTTTGGAACAGGATTTCTTTTTAAGGTAGATGTCCATGTGAATTGGGTGAAATAGACCTGGTGTGTTATGTGTTGACATGTCTGGTATATTAAGCTTTGAAAGAAATTAAATATAAAAAATATTTAAAGAAGTTAAATATTTAAATAGGTGGTCTGCAAAAGGTGGGGGGAACTCCTCTGGTTATTAAGCCATGATTCATCCTTTGTAATAGACTGTGCTGGGATGTTTTATACATTCAGCAAAAAATAGAGGACCCCATAGATGTAGTCGGCTTTTTATTTCTTTAACCTAACATTATATTGTGCAGGAATTCTTTAAAATTGTATTACCAGTTCATTTTAATGCCTTTTTAATTTCGGCAAAAAACCAACAAAAAACATGTATTGAGAGTTCCATTAAAAATGGTGTTCCACAAAACAAATGCGCCAAAATTTATTATTGTGTTAATGCTAATATAACATTGTGAGAGACGTAACAACAATAACAAATAAACAATAAGAGCGATAGACAAATTGGCAACTCATTTACATCATTGATCAATATGGAAAGGAAGATGATGTGGTCCTAACATATGATCCTCACTAGCAAAGTTTAACTGATAGGTGAATTATGTTGTGATAGTGCATGTAAAGGAAACAACTGCACAGCAAGACTGACTATTGCTGCCTCTGACTGTTTCTAGTCAGGCAAATATCTGGTACACACCCAAGAGAACTTGTGGGGTGAGGGGTAGCTGAGTGGGAATGAGACGCCAGTCACCCAAATCCACCTTGCATAGCAAAAGTAATTCCACCAATTTACAGTTCTGGAATGCAAAGATCACAATGGGGAATGGGGAATAGGGAGACTTCCAGCTCCTGCTTGAGATATGCAAGCAACAACTGCCTCATGTCTCCAGTACTGAAATGCTGCCCTGGATTCTACACTTGTAGAATTGACTTAACTAGATGCACTACAATGGATTTTGCTGCTTCTTGAATTGCCATGTGCAAGAAGCTTCTTTGGGGAGGCCCAAGGAGCAGAACACTAGCAGGTGCAAATGCATCTTCCTCCATTTAGCTGATAAGAACTCCGGCACTGATGCATGTGTATATACCCAAGGGTCTATTCTCCCATCTTCGCCTGAGAGATTTATGCAAGCATCTTCCATTAACGCTAATGGGCATTGCTTATGTAAAGCTCCTGGGCACTGAGATGAGCTGTCTTGACTGAGGCTTTTGAGAGAAGCCCCTTAGGATAACTGGAGAGAGAGATTGCAAAAGCACAGAGTCTGGTTGGGAAAACTGCAGCATTTTGGAGACAAATTTGATTTGAAGAATGAAAGCAAAGACCAATTTTAGTGCTGTAGACTTTACACAAAGACACAAAGAGGAAGTAAACAACAACAACTCAGAGCTGATACGTTCATTTTATATTATTGCTGAGTCCCATCCAGTAAGATTGCACCATCAGCCAGACCAAGAGGGAGGGATATATTTAATTGAGTTTAATGCACCTAGTTGTGAATTTTTCTTTTTCTTACCCTAAGCCAGAATCTATTTTCAGTGTCAGGGCTCAGCCCTGGGACATGTGAGGCAATCCTGAAAGTTTTCCCTTGAGCACATGCAGAGGGCTTTCTTCTCAGTAATCAGTAAAAAGAAGAATGAGCTTCCACATATCTGGGTTAGGTGTAAAGATGGCAAAGGCTTTCAGGCAGCCTTGAGACCCAGCACCTCGTCCCTGTCCATGCTCTAACCATCCATGGCTTTAAAAGAGGATTCAACCAATCCATGGAGGTAAAGGCTATCAAAGGCTTTGCCTCCACATTCAGAGGTTGCATACCAGTTGAATACTAGTTGCTGGGAACTGCAGGAAGGGAGTGTGGTATTGTCATTGGATCCAGATTGTGGGCATCTGGTTGGGCACTGGGAGGACAGAATCCTGAACCAGATGAGGCACTGATGTGATCCAGCAGGCTTTTCTTGTGTACATGTTATGGCATCCATATGAGCAAAATGGAGTTTCTGAATTTGCTTGTGCATAGAAGCCTGAACAGAGTGGCATTCAAACTTGTATGGATGGATGTGTGGAGAGGAAGTTGGTTGTATCTGCTGGCACCTGTCCACATGTTCCCCCAGGTCCATATATTTGGTGTCTCCTCAGCACATGAGCCTGTGTGTGTAGACTTTGCAAATATGATCAGTGCCCTCCAGGAAATGGTACTATCAGAGCCTATACATATTCTGCCTCTCAAATGAAGAAGAAGAAGAAGAAGAAGAAGAAGAAGAAGAAGAAGAAGAAGAAGAAGAAGAAGAAGAAGAAGTTATAGCTCAAACTTTCAAGGAAACCTACAAACAAAAATCTCTCCCATGCATCAGGTTTTTGGATATTAGTCAGTCTTACAGTCTACTAAGGCTGTGGACTTTTTTCCCAATCTTGCCAAAAAGTGAAGAAGTTAAAGGCAATTGTTGTTATTCTTCATTCTAGTCAATGGAGAAGTCATCTAAACTTTTGGAAAATGAACCAAAGCAAAGTTTTGATTCAAATGTTCACCAAAGTGTAAAATCAGTCCAAAACACCAAAATGAGAAGACCCACTATCCAAAACAAAGCCAGTTCCAAACCATAGCCTTCCCCGAAGAGGTACATGGATAGGCCACTTGCAAATGGCTCCTCAAGCAGTTTGAGTATGAATTGGGGATGGCAGGGGCACATAAAGCTGTAATATGAGTCCTATGTTTAGGAATGGAATTTCATTATATAATTGTTTGACAAGGCAAAATGTACGACCATCTCTGTGCTGCTCTCCTTAATGATCCAGACCAGACCAATGTTTTCTTCTTTGTTGGTAATCTCTTGAGTGTGTGACTCAATGGAAAATTTGACTGTCCTGGACACAGTAAGTTTAAGCAGGCTGCAAGCATTCGATAAATCCTGATGGCTTCACGTATAAACCAACTGATGTGCATGGTTATTAGTCATGGAGTTGAATAGTCAAGTATGTGTTGTAAGTGAGGGTATGGATATGTGTGTGTGTTGAGATCTCTATAGACCTAACCAGCAATGTGTAACAAGAATGCTTAGATGCTTATCTTAGTATTTGAACAACACTTAATTAATGTCCTCTTACAAATTCTCAATGATGATTCCTAGCTCTCTTAATCTCAGCACCCACCAAAAGCATATGTTGTTTTCACACTGAAGTGCCCCAGACATGTTTTAAACTTTAAAAGGATGTTCATCCAGCACAGAATTTGGATGTCTGAGGACAGTGTGGGATGAAATGCCTCGCCTCTTTTCAAAAATAAAAAGAGTACAGTATATATAAAAATTTAATGGGACTAGTTTTTCATTCTTCTGTTTTAATCTGCTGCCTGCAATGCCACGATTTGGATACCTCTAGTGAGAGTTTGTCATGTTTAGAAGGAGCCTTAACAAGTATCTGGTCCTTCATGGACATGTTTCTCTCCATGCTCACTTTCCTTTTAATCTGGGAAGGAGGGCAAGCCGTTTTCTGGGAGTTCCCTGCATAAGTTATCTGTCCCCAATAAGCTTAAAACTGTGCCTTCTTGTAGTCTGAGCACATGATATGTTTTCCACTGAAGCGAACTCATTTTTAAGGCTCTGAAAGGTCAGGTAGGTGTGAGTGAGTGTTTGAGTCCCTCCTTTCTTACTCACGGTATTTTATGTCTGTGTCCTTTCCCTCTGAGTTGAATTTACTCTTTCTCAGAGTTGATGTGTGGATCTGAGGGTGTTTCTTTCATCAATGTGTCACCAAGTCCCTGCCCTGTGAAGCTTGCAACCTAAAATTTCACACAGTTAAAAAGGGTAGCGAAAGGAAGCAGGGGGTCAACGCATGTTTCAGTAGTCAAGATGTGCTTAGGCTTGATAATAAAGCCGGCACCAGGAGAGCCCAGATGCGGATCCTGTGTCCCTCCAGATGTTATGGGACTCCCAGATCCCATTACTGTAGTCCCAGCCAGCGTGGTCAATGGTCAAGAATTAGAATCCAGCAACATTGTGTATGTTAGGAGAAATTTGCACTAAAATGCAATGAGTACAAACATGTGGAAATGTGAAGAATTGAACTTAAGTGAAATAAGAAACAGAGGGAACCAAAACAGACAAATTGGCTCATCCCTATACAGAGTATGTACTATGAGGGACATCCAAGGATTGCATCTCTATGCAATAGGTTTATGGTTGCTGTGCCCTTTAGCTGCGCTTATTGAGAGCCGAGTGGGAAGCAGAATCCATTTTTCTCCTTGTCTATGTTTCCCAACTGACAGGGACTCCTTTTTTCTTTTTAAAATCTTAACCTGTCCAGACACACTAATGAGGCATCTGTAGAATATGGCATAGAGGGGGGAAAGCTAAGGGAGATGGAAGACAAAACGACATCACTTTGCTAGCATCAGAACTGGTAAAAAATTCATCTTAAAGATGTTTCTGTGCCAAAGAAATTTTCACCAAACCACTTCTCTGAATCATAAAACAGATGGGTAATGTTTTCAAAAGTGTAAGCGGAATTCAAACTTTTGTTGGGCAATATCTAATTTAGAAGTACAAATATAAGGATGGATGATGTAAATGGTGCTTTTAGAGGTACATGTCTCATCTCACCAACTCCCCTCCCCATTTTGCTCTGCACTGCACTTCTGAAAAGGGCACACATCAGGGATCCCTGCCTCATAAGAAGTTTTCAAAATGTGCTGCTATATTTCTGTTTTGGGTTTATATTGTTTTATATTCAATTGTACTATAGGTTTGTTTTATATTTCATTGCATTGTATTATACTACAGTTTCTCAGTTTTGTTGTTTGCCATATAAACATATTGCATTTGTTGTATTGTAAACTGCTTGGAGACTGTCTTAGTATTAAGCTCTCTCTCTCTGTGTGTGTGTGTGTGTTTGTGTGCGCGCAACATAATAGTTATAAAGATGTTGTCAAATGAGACCATGTTTCCATGTTAGTGGCTGGGGTACTTCTTTGTTTTGCAACACTGGAAGTCCAGGAGCTCAAGAAAATGCTCGGCTGCCCCTATCATTTTTGCAAAATTGACCAAAATAAATAAATAAAATCCTGCTTGCATAGCCAACAGGAGCCACAGTTGGACCAGATAGTCTGCCCAATTCAAGGTCTGATCTTGTTGGGGCAGAGGCCTCTCACATAAAATCAACTGTCACCATCACAGAAAATCTTCAGATCTCACAACATTCCTTGGAATATTTGCACCTTCCTAGGGCTGCCATACGTCCAGGATTTCCCGGACATACCGTATTCGGGATTTGGCCGTTGGGAAACAAAGGTCAACAACTTTTGTGTCTGGATTTTCACTTTTTGAAATATGGCAACCCTACACCTCCCTATCTTTCCATCACAACTGGACAGTTCAAATGTTGGGTTTGCCTCTTCCATAAATATTTTCACTTCAACAAAAGTTCAGTTCCGAAGTTTATTCTTCTAACTAAAGGCCATGACAAACTTGTGGCAGTATTATTAATAAAATAATGCAGAACATACATTCATAATATAAGCCAACATCCTGGATGTAAGAGAGAGAAGTTACCATAGACATTGGCAAACTCAAATCCTGCTTGATTTCAGATTAAACCTGCAAACTTTGATGAAATTGTGAAAGAGCAACTCCCAAATCTGTGTTGGATCAGAAACTAATCATAGTGCTGTCCAATTTGAGTGCTTTTAAAGAGCCATGGTCTCATGGCAGAAAAGATTTCTTGAATTAATACTTGCAGAGAAATGAAAAGCTTCTGAGTGTACAAAAGGGGGAGCTGGGGCACTATTCATTTTGCTCATGAGTGTGCAGTTAATGCACAATGGTCAAATGGGCCTTAGAAAGCACTGCTAATAACAAAGCCAGTGGAAGTGATGATATTCCAGCTGAACTATTTAAAATTTTAAAAGATGATGCTGTTAAGGTGCTACACCCAATATGCCAGCAAGTTTGGAAAACTCAGCAATGGCCAGAGGATTGGAGAAGATCAGTCTACATCCCAATTCCAAAGAAGGGCAGTGCCAAAGAATGCTCCAACTACCGCACAATTGCGCTCATTTCACACGCTAGCAAGGTTATGCTTAAAATTCTACAAGGCAGGCTTAGGCAGTATGTGGACCGAGAACTCCCAGAAGTGCAAGCTGGATTTGGAAAGGGCAGAGGAACCAGAGACCAAATAGCAAACATGCGCTGGATTATGGAGAAAGCTAGAGAGTTCCAGAAAAACGTCTACTTCTGCTTCATTGACTATGCAAAAGCCTTTGACTGTGTCGACCACAGCAAACTATGGCAAGTTCTTAAAGAAATGGGAGTGCCTGATCACCTCATCTGTCTCCTGAGAAATCTCTATGTGGGACAAGAAGCTACAGTTAGAACTGGATATGGAACAACTGATTGGTTCAAAATTGGGAAAGGAGTAAGACAAGGTTGTATATTGTCTCCCTGCTTATTTAACTTATATGCAGAATTCATCATGTGAAAGGCTGGACTAGATGAATCCCAAGCAGGAATTAAGATTGCCGGAAGAAATATCAACAACCTCAGATATGCAGATGACACAACCTTGATGGCAGAAAGTGAGGAGGAATTAAAGAACCTTTTAATGAGGGTTAAAGAGGAGAGCGCAAAATATGGTCTGAAGCTCAACATCAAAAAAACCAAGATCATGGCCACTGGTCCCATCACCTCCTGGCAAATAGAAGGGGAAGAAATGGAGGCAGTGAGAGATTTTACTTTCTTGGGCTCCTTGATCACTGCAGATGGTGACAGCAGTCACGAAATTAAAAGACGCCTGCTTCTTGGGAGAAAAGCAATGACAAACCTAGACAGCATCTTAAAAAGCAGAGACATCACCTTGCCGACAAAGGTCCGTATAGTTAAAGCTATGGTTTTCCCAGTAGTGATGTATGGAAGTGAGAGCTGGACCATAAAGAAGGCTGATCGCCGAAGAATTGATGCTTTTGAATTATGGTGCTGGAGGAGACTCTTGAGAGTCCCATGGACTGCTAGAAGATCAAACCTATCAATTCTTAAGGAAATCAGCCCTGAGTGCTCCCTGGAAGGACAGATCGTGAAGCTGAGGCTCCAATACTTTGGCCACCTCATGAGAAGAGAAGAATCCTTGGAAAAGACCCTGATGTTGGGAAAGATTGAGGGCACTAGGAGAAGGGGACGACAGAGGACAAGATGGTTGGACAGTGTTCTCGAAGCTACGAACATGAGTTTGACCAAACTACGGGAGGCAGTGCAAGACAGGAGTGCCTGGCGTGCTATGGTCCATGGGGTCACGAAGAGTCGGACACGACTAAACGACTAAACGACGACGACGTGCAGTTAATGGAAGAGAGTTAGAAATGATCCCTATTCTTTTGCACTTCATCTCCAGGAAGTATCCATAACCCATCTTAGCTTCCTCTGTAGCATTGAAATAACATATGGCAAAATAAAGAGGCTAAAGCTTCTGTAGGAGAGGACCATGCATGCACCATGGGCGGGCTACATATCTATTGATCACGGGAACCACAATCACCAGACCAAACAAACAAACAAACAAACAGGGCTAAGGAATGGCAGAGTTCAATATCACATAAGGCAGCATGGGCTGCTTTCACAACAGGCAGACTTCCTTTTGGGGGGATTATTTTCTGTTATTGTAGAATCATTCTCTACTTGTTAGGAAATAATGTTAGCAGAGTCACAGAAACACACTGCTGGTTTCTTTTCAGGGGCACTATATATCGTTGCAGGGAACTAGGCAGAGGGCCTTCTCGGTGGTGGCGCCTACCCTGTGGAACGCCCTCCCAACAGATGTCAAAAAGGAAAACAACTACTAGACTTTTAGAAGGCATCTGAAGGCAGCCCTGTTCAGGGAGGCTTTAATGTTTAATAGATTATTGTGTTTTATTCTTTTGTTGGAAGCTGCCCAGAGTGGCTGGGGAGACCCGGCCAGATGGGCGGGGTATAAATAAATAAATAAATAAATAAATAAATAAATAAAAATAATAATAGGCTTATATAGACTAGACCATGTGTTTCTGGATGTTTTGCTTTTTAAAAAAAAGTTATTTGAGCACACTGCGGCACAGGCTTCCTCAACCTCAGCCCCCCAGATGTTTTTTTGCCTACAACTCCCATGACCCCTAGCTAGAAGGACCAGTGGTCAGGGATGATGGGGAATTGTAGAGGTAGAGGGAGCATGCTGTAATACCTTGAAGGAAATCAGAGGAATACATTCAACCTGCCCAGGAGCTTGTAGAGGACTTTAGGCTTGTCTTTCTGGGTGTATGAATGTGGGAATGTCAAGCCACATGGCCTAGCTTGTGTTGGGGGCAGGCACAGAATCTGAATCTGACATGGAGCAATCTGCATATGAGCCTGAGGCTTGGGCATGAAAAGAAAAGAAGACAATGTGGAGACCTCACAGCTGTCTTCAAATATCTGTGGATGATGGAGCAGACTTGTCCTCTCTTGCCACAGAGAGCAGGATTAGAACCAATGGGTAGAAACAACAGGGAAGCAGATTTTGCTGGAACATTAGGAGTAGCTTCCTGACAGTAAGGGTTATTTGACACTGGAACATGTTTGTCTTGGGAGGGGGTGGGCTTTCTTTGCTGGAGGTGTTGAATCAGAGGCTGGATGGCCGCCTGCCAGGGAAGCTGTGGTTGCATCTTGATTTGCAGATTTTTGCACTGAGCAGAGGGCTGGACTGGATGACCTCCTGAGATCTCTTTCAACTCTGCAACTCTATGTCTTTTTCTTATTTATCAGTTGATGCAATTACAAGACCTTTATTTCCTAGGTTTTCGGAGCTATTCCTCTTAACTGCCAATCCAGCTGTTTTGAGAGAATGATTGCCATGGAAACGGAGATAATCTCTATTTCGTTACTTACACATTTATATGTGTAATTGCAGATGCGTCGTCCTCTTTGTTTTCAGCTTTGCAGCATCCAGTGGATCATTTCATGAACATGCCTTAGAGCAAATCTTCCAATGGAAAGCCGTCTCATGAAGCAGAATGTGTTTTAGCCTTCTCCCTATGAAATGAAAGCTGAGACTCCTCTACTTCCAGAGAGGGAGCTGCGATAACCTTGTAGCAACTTGGCTATAAGAGCTTTCCAATAAAGGAAGGGACAGTATCCTCTACAGCAGAGAAAGACCTGCCAATATCCTGAGGGTTTATATTATTCCATCTCAGATGCAAATGCCTCTGTATGAATTCCTGATTTTCCTTTCTGGCTCCCTCCTTGGCTGTGTAAAAGACCATTTTGCCAAAAATTCTCTCTAGGATGATGACACATTTTAACCCCTTCAAACATTTTATTGAATGAGAGCACGATTCCTTGTCCACAGGATTGTTTCCTACTAATAGCCATATTCTGTTTATGACAGAACGACCTTTCCAAACCCATCTGATAGAAGTAAAAAAACCAAAACCAATCCTAGTTGTGGACAGCTCTAAGGTTGTTGTTGTTGTTTAGTCATTTAGTCATGTCTGACTCTTCATGACCCCATGGACCAGAGCACGCCAGGCACTCCTGTCTTCCACTGCCTCCCGCAGTTTGGTCAGACTCATGTTCGTAGCTTCAAGAACACTGTCCAACCATCTCGTCCTCTATCGTCCCCTTCTCCTTGTGCCCTCAATCTTTCCCAACATCAGGGTCTTTTCCAGGGAGTCTTCTCTTCTCATGAGGTGGCCAAAGTATTGGAGCCTCAGCTTCAGGATCTGTCCTTCCAGTGAGCACTCAGGGCTGATTTCCTTCAAAATGGTTTGATCTTCTTGCAGTCCATGGGACTCTCAAGAGTCTCCTCCAGCACCATAATTCAAATGCATCAATTCTTCGGTGATCAGCCTTCTTTATGGTCCAGCTCTCACTCTAAGGTAGACCAGTGCAAAATATCCCATGGTCTCAGAAGAAATAATGGGCAGTTAATCACTGTTATTTCCTTGCCCCCCGCCAACCTCTGAGGAAACTCTGCTAGGATTCCTCACTTCATTACATTGGTTTACATATAATACTAATCTATGCTTTAGCGTTACATGCATGCGCTAGAACGTAGTTAGAAAAGTTTCACATCTGTGACGTGCGCATTAGAGTAATTTTTCTTCACATCTGTTGAATCTCCTTTTTCAGTAGTTTTGCTTTGCAGATATACTGTGTTTACATGTATTTGTTTCATTAAAATTTAATGCATTATCAACGTGTAGAATAGCATATGCCCCATGGTGTACCATTATACCTTTTTTCTCTAAATTTAAGTTTGGAAAATGATCACACTGCATGTCACTTACCACAGCTTTTCCATAGATATTGTTAGCTTCCCATTTCACTTTCATGTCATGAAAATTCCCATTCATGTCTTCACCATGAGTCCAATCTTACTTCACAGATTCCTCTCCCTAGGTAAGCTAGATACTCCCTTTCCTAGAGGGCCCTTTTGTTAATGAGACATCCCATATGTCCCATTGTGACATAATTTAAACCAGGGGTTCCCAAGCTGTGGTGTGTGCGCTTCATTCAGGAACTCTGTGGCATTTCTGTAGATATGTGGCTGGAGAGAGGAAACAAAACATCCATCGCATTAAACATTCATACTGCTTTTTATTTGCTTCATTTATTCCTTACATTGTACTTTATTGTATTACAATTTGAATTCCATGGAATTCAAATTGTAATAAAATACAATATATAAGAAATAAAAAAGCAATAAGAACACAATTAAAAATTACACAACATCTAGCACAGAGCATTGCAGTTGCTACAAGCAGAAAAACCATTCAGTGCAATTTTCAGCAATTTTCAAGTGGTTCATCTGACATGACCTGAAGCAGCTTGGGCAGGGAATCCTTGGTTCAGCAGGGAGGTCGGTACCTCAATAGGATTCCTGCACTGCCCCTATTGCCCAGCTTCCAGAACATACATTCAGAAAGTTGAGTCTCCCTAATAGGACACCTGGTGAAAACTAGGACTTCTTTAAAAATCACTGCAAAACGTGACCTAGGCTGCTGTGTGTAAGAGAAGCAGTGAACAAGCAGTGGCAAGAACAGGCCCAGCTATTGTGTCTCTGTTACACATGCCAGGTCAATTCCTCCACCCATGATGATGCCATGGATGATACTGGTCTTATTGGTCATTGAGCCAGCATTGCACAGCACCACTTTAAGGTCATGTGGTCCATCTAGGAGAAGTAAAACTCTGATCCTGAACCTCTACTGCCATGCAGGATATCTTCAGGAGAAGAAAAGGCTAAGGAGTAAAGCCTCCACAAATATGGAGTGGAGTCCGTAAAATGGTTAGATGGCACCTTGTATGTCGCCTCCTGGCAACTGCTGTAGTCAAGCTGGTGCCAAATGTATTGCTTTCCTTTCCTTTGGACCACATCATAGAGGCGAAGATGGGGATCTTGTCATCTGGGCAGCCCAGGACTTCTATACACACTGCCCGGGGGAAGTTACTTTGGTGCTGCTAACAACGGTTTTACTCCCTGCCCTGGAGGCACACTCCATAGTCTCTTGAGACAAATGGATGACAACCTGTATATAGCTACCGTGTTTCCCCCTTTTTAAGACACCGTCTTATAACTTTTTTCCCTCAAAAAACCACATGGTGTCTTATTTTCAGGGGATGTCTTATTTTTATTATGTTTTTATGGTACCTATGGTTCCGGGCAGTGGGGCGGCAGGCCTCCTCGGCATGGCCAGGAAGAGGCCAGGCCGCTGGCTCGGCGCTCCGCCCGGTGATGCCTTTCTTGTGGTTTTTAAAATCTTTCTCCCACCCATCCCCCGCCAACCGCCCTGAGGTTCCTGCTGCTTTATTTTGGGGGGGGGGCGTGTTTCATGAAATAAACACATGAGGATGAGGAGGGCTGAGGGATCCCGCCTGGCCTTAGACAGGCCACCCGCGCGCCTTCCACCCACCGCATGAGGCCGGCCTCTGGGGAATGCGGGGCCCGGGCAAGGCAGCACCGAGAGCCCCCACGGCCGCCGGGAGACGTGACACAGCCGCCGCCCGCGCAGCCATCACCCTCGTCGCCGCGTCCCTTTCATGCCTCTTGCTCAAAGCGAGGCGCGGCGTTCACTGTGCTTGGAAGGAGCCGGGTGCCCATGGCTCATGCAGCAAGGGCCCTCCCGACTCCTTCCCAGGCGCCCCTTTCTCCTCCTCCTTGCCGGTTCCGGGCGGTGGGGTGGCAGGCAGGAAGAGGCCAGGCTGCTGCGGCGCTCTGAGCGTTCGGCGCTCTGCAAGGCGCTGCTGGGCGCTCCGAGCGCTCGGCGCGGCAGAGCGCTCCGCTCTGCAGCCGCCGGTTCCGGGCGCTTGGGAGGCAGGCCTCCTCGCCGGGTGCTCCGGCGGCGCGGAAGGGGCCAGCAGCGCTCCCGCCGCCGCCTGTTGCCCCGGTGGTGCAACACCGCTCTGCCTTGGGCCATGCAGCTCACGACGCTCCGGCGGCGCGGAAGGGGCCAGCAGCGCTCCCGCCGCCGCCTGTTGCCCCGGTCTCACAACACCGCTCTGCCTTGGGCCATGCAGCCCACGATGCTCCGGCGGCGCGGAAGGGGCCAGCAGCGCTCCCGCCGCCGCCCGTCACTCCAGTCGTGCAGAAGCGCCCGCGGGCCTCCCGCCGCCGCTCAGCCTTGGGCCATGCAGCCCCCAGGGGCGAGCAGCGGCCTCGCCTCCGCCTGGCCCAGCAGCAACAGCAACAGCAGCGGGAGGACAAGGACAGCGCTGCTGCTGGGTCCCGCTGCCTCAAGGCGAGCGGCGCTGCTGCGTGGAGGTATGGCTTATTTTCAGGGGGTGTTTAATATTGAACAAATGCTTTAAAAGCCTGCTATGGCTTACTTTCTGACTACGTATTAAAAAGGGGGAAACACGGTAGTATCTAAATTAACTTAAACCATTTTAATAATCAGAAGAATGGTTCACACACATCTGCATTTACTAATTTCTAAGTCTGTCAAAATATGGGCTTGTTTATTAACGCAATTAATTCTTACCTTTCTTGAAATCAAGGACTTTAAAGATATACAACACATACCTTTCTGAAAATCATTAAAACAACATCAAGGCACACTTAGACACTGCCTCTTCCTGTATTGCTTCTGCTGTTTTTCTTTTTTAGCCAGCACCTCTACACACACACACACACACACACACACACACACACGGTCCCCAGATGTGTTTGTATATGTGAATGTATGCGTGCAGAGGAGAGCAAGACACACACACACACACACAGAGAGAGAGAGAGAGAGAGAGAGAGAGAGAGAGAGAGAGAGAGAGAGAGAGAACACCCTTTTGCTGTAGTCACCATTTCACCCCACAGCTGGGGGAGAAAAACGATCTTCTGAACTCTTTGAAACTGAGACCGGTCATCAAGCTCACTTTAAGATCTGCCATCTGGCTTACTTGAAGGTCATTACCTGTTGTTGATGTGATAATTGCCAAGAATTAATGATTTACAAAGGCACCTGGTAGAATCAGATAGGCTAGAAGAATCTCCCAGTTGAAAGCAAATCTGGGCCTATGTATCAGTGGTGGTTTAAGTAAAAAATTGCCTCGCAAATGGTCTTCCTGAAAATTCATCAGGACAAAAGGTCCTGCTGTAATGATGCACCAAGCACAGAGGTACTCAAAGGTTACAGGCCAACCAGTTGATCAGCAGGGCACCTTGCGATGGCTTGTTATTACACACCTATTGGCAATGTATAGGTACATGGAGACAGTCTGACCCATTTTCCTGCCAGGCAGATAACTAACTAACTTGTCATCCCAAAAAGAGGGAGGGGGAATGACAATGTGCAGGACAAACTTCTTGGTTGAGATTCCGTCACTGTTCTTAAGGGAACTGGCGGGGAGGGGTGTGTGTGCAATAAGCTCTATTAGGGTGCTTTCAAACAGTGCCCCTCTTTTCAGATAATTGCGTATCAATGTCACAATCACCCCATAAAATTGCATGGTGAGACAGCTTGGAGCTGGTTCCTCAGTACGGGAAACAAGTGACAGCTTGACACTCTCCCTGATTGGATCATATGGTGGTTCTATGGGGAACTCCTGTTGGCACACTATTCATATTATGTGGTAACTTCTCCTGCTTCTTTCCACAGTGCAAGCAGGTCCTTGAGTTGTTTCATATTTATAAATATAAATATATTTCAGAGATTTGGCAGGCATCCTTGCTGCTAATTTTCTGTTGTCTTTTGATTATATGTTATCCTGACAGGCCTATCCAAGTTGCTCCCATCTTTTTCAAGAGGAGTCACTCGTTTTTATGATCACTTTGTATTGTTCTTATGTACCTTATGTTTTATGGTATTTGCATATAGAGTTCTACACCGTCTTGATGTCTTCTAATTCAAGTTAGCCCAATACTCTTGCACCAAAGGCAAAGCTGCTTGTTGTGAAATGATATCCTGTCTGAGCAGGATACCGGTAGCTCTTTTTTTATTAAACAACTGTTATTAGCATGTGTGTGTGTGTGTGTGTGTGTGTGTGTGTGTACACACACACACACACACACACACACACACACACAAATTTGTGGGAGAAACACAGAAAAAATCCAGTTAGTGGCTAGTGCACATATTCCAGTTCTAGACTGCATTTCAGAAACTCGGCACCATGATATTCTAATCCTTAATAGCTCTTTAGTTCCTTATTCATTGTCCTGAATTTATGAGGGTTTTTCCTCCCTCCTTGTGCACTTATATAACATATTTATAACCTACTTTTAAAGAGAAAGTCTTAACAATGTGTCTTGTAACATACACAACAAAATGCACCCTACAACATTCCCAAATGCTGTTATGTGTACACATGCATATACATCCTCACTGTGGGCATAAATTTGGTTTAGTAAATTACAGCTGTGAATGATAGGAGCTTCACACTCTGGCTAAACAATGTAACTGGCAATTTTCAATGGGTATTTTCCTATAAATGTATTTTTATTCCATGATCTGGATACCTCTGGGAAAGTGTCTCAGTAATATACCACACATCATTTACAGTATTGGAGTCCATTTGAATGCATTTTTCTTTCACGTTAACTGGCCAAGCAAATTCTCGGCAAGAAAAACCACAGGAATCCTTCACTCTTTTCATCAAATGCCAAGATAGCCTTATCTTGGACAGTTCAGTAGAGATATGTTTGAATGTTCCATGTCTATAATGATGACAAGCTTAGCTATGACGACAAGCCGTTAGTTCATTGCATGGTCTCTAGTGTGCCTCTTTCTGTCCTACTGGCCTCTTACCTAAATGAATCACTAAATTCTTCACAGAACTGGCAGTATAAAAACAATGAACAGATTTGGAGATGGTTATAGCTCAGCAGTAGAGGCTCTGCTTTGCATGCAGAAATCCTAGGTCTAATCCATAGCTGCCAAGTTTTCCCTTTTCTCGCGAGGAAGCCTATTCAGCATAAGGGACAATCCCTTAAAAAAGGGGATAACTTGGCAGCTATGGTCTAATCTGCAGTGTCTCTGGGCATGGTTGGGAAAGACCCCTGGAAAAATATTGCCGGTAAATGGAGACACAATACTGAGCTAGGGGGATCAAGGCAGCTTCCTACGTTTCCCATTTTAAAAGGCATAGCAGTGCATTTCTGTATCAGGTAGTACTTGGCTAAATCACAGAGATTCTCAAACACATGGAATTAGAGTTGCTGTATGTATGGTTGCATGCCACCTCAGTCTCCAAGCAGTATGAAATTCCAGAGGTCCCAGGCTAGGGGCCTTAACTAGGGAAATCAAACGCTGCCCTCAAGCATTTCTCTCTCTCTCCAGATTGCTGCTTTCCTTCTAGCTCACATCACTGCAAACTCTACTCTAAACTCTGCTTTATCTGTTGAGGGGGGAGTCCCACCTTACACAGTGGTATGCTCTCACACAGAGCATCTTCCTTTGTTCTCCATAATGGCCCATCACCCAGGTGATCATCTCAAAATTGGGAAGTAACCTGGCTTATATTTCAATGCTTGCTGGATCCAGGAGTTAGAAGGATCTTTCATGCAGCCTACTTCCACCCCAAAACCCCCACCTCATAACATTAGCTCTCTAGGAATTAATTCACAATGAACTCAACATTCATTGTTCCAGGTAGGCATATTTAGGATCAGCCTCAGAACTGAAGCATTCTGAGAAAGAGAGAAAATCAGAATTGGGTGCAAAATATACAGGTGCAAGACCTGGGCTTGCATACATGAGTGTGGATGCTAGATAAGTGTTGACAAGTTGTCTACCTCCCTAGATCAAGAGCTCTAGCTACACCTTTGTAGCTTCCTTATCAGGAATGATTGTATGGACAGCTGCAGCATGAAGAAAGTGGATAGCTATCGAAACCAAGCAAGACCCTGTTGAATGGGCTCTTCTTTGCTCCATGATGATGAAGGGCCTGTTTGCTGCAGAGACTTCCTAGAGCAAGAGGCCATTAGGGAGCCTAGCACAGGGAATGACTGACCTGATATGACCCCACCCCAAACATTGGACAAAACAACCAGAGTTGATAAGAATGAAAAACCCACCAGAGATGGCATTCTGGAAGAATAATGTGCAACTCATGGCCCAAGATCATCTTACTGCATATCATGACTCTCAGGAGAAATGAGGACTTGAGCAGGATGGAGTCCCAGAGAAATCTTTCCATACAGACAGCTAAACAGGATGGGCCACCCCTGGAGAGAGGGAACTTGCAAATTGTTTTACTTGGCAGCTCACCTGGCCTTTGTCTCTGAAGAGAGCTTCACACATTAATGTGACAAATCTGTAAGTCACCTCAGTTTAAAAATGTTTTGTTTTTGAAAGATATATGAAACTACATAAACTTTTATAAACTTGTTTGAGATCTCACAGGCTGTGGACTAATGCCTAGCATTGGTCTTTCAAACGCAAATCTTTAGTCTCTGGCATGTTTGTGGAAATCCTCTCCTTGGGTCTGGGCCAAGACATTTTGTTGTCTGAGGTGAAGGACAAGATTCTTCCCTACCCCACCACCAATTTCATGCCCAGAAGCTGGCAGGGTTGGCTGTGGAATTGTCCTTCATCAATGGAAACGGGACAGAGTCCTCAACCAAAGCTGAAGGCGGTAGGCTAGATTAGCCACATGGCACCCACAGCTCTGTCTTCTAACACCTTGGCATTACTTCCCACCCTGCAGTGTCTGTTGCCTGAGGCAGCTTTCTCACTTTGCTTAATGGCAGGGCTGGCCCTGCTTCTCCCAGATACTCTGCAATATAAATGTGAACCTCATTTCTTTTTTCTCCTTATAGGACTTATCCAGTTTTGGGGAATGAAGGCCACAGGCATGAAAAATCAATTCCTTCCAGCTTTCCAACTCATGCTAGGGTGGCTGTCTACAGGAGGGCTTAGATTTTGCAAAGCTGGGGTCGTTAACCTGGGAAAATGTCTGAGCAAACATCAGTTATAAAATGCAAAACAGCAGCAGGAGTCTAGAAGTAAATCTGATCTATACTTTAAAACCATTTCAAGTGGAAAAGCTGAAAAGTTGGCCCAGTCAGCGTGGCAGATCCATATTGGCTTTAGCATTTGTCTTGCTTTCAGGGACAAAAAAAATACCCATGGCTTTTTAGTGTGAGAATGTAACTACTTGGACATAAATTAAAGGAGTGACAACCTAACTGAAAGTATCTGCTTTGCTAGAGACAGTGCATATAAAGTGTTCAGTGTTTATGTCCTCTTGTATTTTCTACAGCGAGGCTGAATCTTTAAATAAATATTTCGTTATTCCAAGTCCAACATCCATCTTCTTAAGAGGCCGTCTCTTCTCTTGATTTATGCTTCAAAGGAGCTTTAGGCTGGCTTTGCAAAGTCAGTGGGCTGTTCATAGATTCTAATAAACTTTGCCCACTCCTTTCCCCCAGGTCCCCAGGGCTGCTGGAGTATAAAGGAGAAGTTTTGTGATGGCAGCATAATAATCATCCAGACTTACCCTCTGTGCTGCTCTGGGCTCTTTGCAACTTAGGAGTGCAGTTCTTGTGATACATGGCGGCAGCTTTTTAATAATAACAATTCCCTACATGGAAATCAATCTGCACGTAAGAAATTATGGAAATACGGTTGTTGTTGTGGTTGTTATTATTATTATAAAAATTGCAAACAACTAACAACAAAATAGCAAAAATAAAATAAAAAATAAAATAAATTGAAGAACATTTTTTAAAAAACAAAAACCAATCATGTACACCCACAGCCAATAACTTCAAGGTTGCCAGGGTCAGTATCATTCAACCACCAGATACCTGTGTGAACAGGAATGTTTTAAAATTCCTCTTGAATGTTAATAATGAGGCAGACACTTCACATTCTAGAAATGGGGAAGCGGCACTGAGAAGGCCCCATTGTGGCTCAGTGCTAACCAGGCGGCAGCAGCAATGGCACTACCACCAGGGCTTCCTCTGTTGATTTAGTGCATGAGGTGGTCGGTATTGGGGAAGTTTTTTTTATGTAGTTGGGCCCCTAGTCATTTAGAACTTTGTATACTAGTACTAGTACCCAGTACTTGTCTGGCAGCCAGTGTAGCATTTTCAGGAATGGCAACAGATGCTCGCTTTGGGCTGCCCCATTCACCAACCTAGCAGCCACGTTTTGCACTAAGTGCAGTTTCTAGGCAGTCTTCAAGGGCAGTGCCACAATCCAGTAGTCCAGGCAAGTATGCAGGGCTGCCTTTGAGAATAGGCTAGAAACATAGGTGATCATTAAGACTGCTAACTAGATGACTCAATAATTTCATTCCTTTGCTTTACCTACTGCACCTGCCTCCAATCCATTTATAATCTCAAGTCAAGATTTTAAATGCTAAAGTTCTAAACAGCTTGGGACCATGTTCAGAAGCCTTGATTTGGGTGCCCCACAAAGTGAAGGGAGAAGGCTGGCTTTCTAGGAAAAGGCTTTTAAACCAGTGACACCCTGTTTATGAAATGTCCTCCCCAGAGCCGCTTATCTGCTGTGTTCCTTATCACCATTCCCACACCAAGAAAGCCTTTTTATTCTCTCAGCCTTTGTTTAAGCCGTGATTTACCATTTCCAGCCAGTATTTATGTGCTGCCTAGTTTTTCAGTTATTTGGTTTTATTGTTCTTTCTGCTGCACATTTTTAGGTTGCAATTTTATGCCATTCTTGTTTTAACTGCATTTTAGCATTTTCTGTTTCTGATGTGCCCGAATAGCAATGTTATTGGGTGGCCTTATATAAATAAATATAGTAAGGAAGTAAATATATAAAAATATATGAAGTGTGATAAAATTGTCCTTTCCTTTTGCAAGCACACAAGCTGGGAAGATGTTGCATGTACTCGATTAATTTCCATGGAGGTAATAGTAACACATGAAATTGTCTGGCTGTGATTTAAATATGGCTCAGTCCTCCTTAGGTAGTTCAGCCAGTTGGACACGTTCAGGAACCTTGCTATCATAATTGCACATAAAGGGTCTGAACTGACAGTGAATGACAAGGAAAGAGATCTTAGGATCAAGGTGAATGCTATGTTAGGGTTCATTAGGAGCAGAGCTGAAAATAAAACTCTCAATTTCACAATGGAAGGTTGTGTGAAGTTCTGGTTGTGGCCAAAATAAACATTGTAGAGCTGAATAACATCCAGAAGAAGGCAACCAAAACGATGGTGGGGCTGAAGCAACTAACTCCCTTGTAATATCTGGAGCTTTTTCGTTTAGGACAAGATGAAAAACAGGGACATGACAGAGGTTTTTAAAAGTATGCCCAGTGGTGGAGTATTGGATGTGATATGCCTCTAAACACAAGTTCATTTATTTATTATTATATACAGCTATTCATAAAGAATATCAATGTGGTTTACAAGGACAGTACATAAAGCCATACAATTAAATCCATATAAAAAGTTAAAAACAAGCACCAGCTAACTATTGTGGAAACGTACATTCTAAATTGCCTGCAAAGTCCTGATGGAATAGAAAAGTTTCCAGCAGGAGCTTAAAAACTGAAACAGAAGGCGCCCGCTGAATCTTTGTTGGCAAGGGTGTTCCACAATATTGGGCTGATGACATGGAAGGATCTATTTCTTGTTGCTACCGGATGAGCCTTGCCAACTTGGAGAATGGCCAGTGATGCTCTTGCAGAAGATCTCAGGGATCGATATAAGGTTCAAGCTTTCCTTAAGGTACCCTGAACCTAAATAGTTCAGGGCTTCGCAAATAAATACAAAGACCTTGAACCTCGCTCAGTAGTGGATGGGCAGCCAGTGCAGCTGCTTTAACAATTGTGTCACATGTTATTGCCAGATGCGCCCCCCCCAGCAGTCTGGCCACTGCATTTTGCACCAGATGGAGCTTCTGAACCAGACCCAAGGGCAGCTGTGGGGAATGTGAGTGGGGCGAGGGCTACTGTGCTCATTTCCTGCTTGCGGGGTTCTGATAGGCATCTGTTCTGTAAAAGCAGAATGCCGGACTAGATAGGTCTTTGGTCTGATTCACCAGTGCTCCTTCACTACCTGGATACATGTCATAGATCTAAAGGGACAGGGCATCACATTTGGGTCACCTTAGAATGTTGGGAGGCCACCGCAGAT
The DNA here is from genome assembly GCF_965207765.1 of Zootoca vivipara. NCBI lineage: Eukaryota > Metazoa > Chordata > Lepidosauria > Squamata > Lacertidae > Zootoca > Zootoca vivipara. The sequence goes on along the minus strand of NC_142587.1, from coordinate 63,632,810 downwards.
AGGAGTTGGGCTTGGCTGCTGCTCCAAAGTGGCACTGCTGCCCACTACTGAAAAGCATCCAGAGGAAGGTGAATGATAAAGCCGCCAGGCTGGACCAGTACTGAGCCTCTCCAAACCCCTGGAGCCCTCAGTCAGTGCCCAACCTGGCTGACAGCTGGTGCCAGGCCTACATGCAAAGAAAACTTAGGGGTGTGGGTATCATGTTTCTCTGGGAAGCGCTTTGGGGATCCTGTTTATATCTAAATTTCAGGGTCATAAACTGAGTGCACACACATATCCTTTCAGCTAATTCTTTATTCTGGACACTCTCCTGAGATATGCCTGAAGTAACTCATTATCCCGGTGCAGAAAATGGGAGATTTCTTTGGGCCAGCAATTAACAGAGGTGTTCGTGTTAGAGGAAATGTAACTGTAAGAGAGAGGGCTTGCAGAGAGCAGCCCACTCTGCTTACTTCCATCAGATGGGAGAGCAGCAGCAAGTCTGGGAGTTTAAATCAGGAACAGGAAGGGTTAAGACGGGTCCAGGGCTCTGCAGAGTCCTGGTGGCTCAGCTCCAGGCTGGTAGCAGGGAAGCAGGGGAGGAGCTAGCTTCAGCAGGGGCTGGAAAGGAGGTAGACCGGCACCTCAGGAGCCTGGTTTGGGACCACGGAGGACCCATAGAGCAAGGAGGAGGGGCGTTTGGATGCCGAGTCTTAAAAAGGGGGTCAGAGCCCACGAGATGCCATTGTGGGCTTCTGCCCCATGCAGAGCAGACATGATTTGAGACATCTCACCACTGTATATAGCATGCACAATAAAACTATGAAAATCCAGAGGATGTGTGGAGTGCTTACTCGGGAGTAGCCAACACCCCATCTGTGACAGTAACTAAATAAATCTGCTGCAGCAGCAACAAAACAATAAAACAGTATCTAACTATCATACATGAAAGTCAAATTGGAATCTTCCCATTGAAACAAACCATTGATCACACATTTACTGTGAACCTCATAAATAAATATATTTTTTTTAATGGGAAAAGGTACTTGACTGCTTTATGGTGTTTTTTTTGAAAGTCTTTGACTTAAATCTGACACCTCAGATGAAAGCTTAAATTGCTACAAAATGGAAATTGTGGGGAAAATGGCCTAAATCAATCGGTGTATCAGTCCATCAAAAATAAGGCAAGAATAAGCAACATGCAAATGGGGGACCTGAAGCATGCAAAAAGGAGCAAAACTGCAAAAACAAAACTAAACCCAGCCTCTTCACTGGCTATATCTGCATGATCTGTGAAACAGCCTCTGATTTCAGCATCTTTCAAATAAAGAGAAAGAGAAAAAACACAATAGGCTTGATTTTTCACTGTTTAGTATCTGGAAAAGTAATTGATCTTTGTGTAAACTGAGAGCAGTGCCATTGTGTTGTAGCTATAAAGTACTTCTGTTTACATATCTATGAACTCTGAATATATCTAATAGTAGTTCAGATTACCTTTTGAGACACCTTTTTCTGATGATGAAAAGCTTTGTGTGTTTTTTGAATTTGGGGCTTATTTGTGGAAAGCTACAAATAATACAAATAATTTCTGCTACTACAGAATCACAGAATTGTAGAGTTGGAAGGGCCCCCAAGGGTAATCTAGGGAAGGGCCCCCAAGGGTAATCTAGTCCAACCCTCTGCAATGCAGGAATCTCAACTAAAGCATGCATGACAGATGACCATCCAACTTAAAAACCTCCAATGACTGTTGAACAGCTCTTACTGTCAG